>NC_133358.1:15279259-15612593 GCF_030506205.2 Paramisgurnus dabryanus | reverse complement strand
ATACTGTTGAACATGCACTGGGATGCCACACATATTTAGATAGGTATCAGGTTTCTCCAAACGGAAGAGGGGAGAGAACTTAAAAACTACCGGATCACTTTCTGAACACCCCCACTCCATCCTTCCCCCCCACCCTCTTTGCGTCCACTTGAGGACAGCTAATATATCAAATTGAGCTCCTGATGAAACTTCAGAACGGGGGCGTTTAGATAACCCCGCGATCACAGACAACCGCTTACATCATTCCGCCCAATAATTCTTCTGGAAGCTCTTTCCCCCCGAGTTTCTTTATAGTTTTTCCCCACGTGGGGATCTTTGACCTTCAGTCGAGTCTCACAGTTAAGCTGCTGTATTACAGACGACATGCCAAAAGTGTCTGCTCTTTTCAACATCCCTTTAATACATCTTATGGATAAGTGATATTTGGTAGGCAACTTTATTGGTCTTCCGAAAAACAAGACACAATGAAATTAATGGGTGAGGAGAATATTGGGCCAGATATGAAATAAAAGTGTTTGTGTGCATGTGTAATTATCACGTTGTGAAGATAGGAATACCAGTGTTTTTATGACCTTGTGGGGGCATTTTGAGGTCCCCATGAGAAAACAAGCTTATAAATCAAACAGAATGATGTTTCTTGAAAATGTGAAGTAGCAGAAAGTTTTCTTGTCCCCACAAAACATGGAAACCAGAATGTGTGCGTGTGTTGGAAGTGATAAAGCCGTCTGAGACTGTGTCTGATTGGCTCTTACAGTGTGGGATCATGCCGTGTTAGAAACACTTTCACAGCATGAGCACCAACTTATCCACTTACTCATGGAGATAAACTTTTAGTGTGTGTGTGTGTGTGTGTGTGTGTGTGTGTGTGTGTGTGTATAGGACACTATGTTCTCTTTGACAGTACAGACACTTGTTATATCACCCCAACACAGGGTAAACCGACCCATAGACTAAATCAACCTTACACGTTTTTCCTTTGCGTTTTTAAACATACAGATAACAACATTGGCAAAATAATCCCCAACACAAACATCAAATAATACATGCAAGGCCAGTAGTAAGCAATGTCCTGTCCTGTGATGTCTAAATCAAGGGGCAACCTTCAGGTCTCTATCGTAAAGCTAACATGAAAGTGACTTAAACTGCAATTTATTGACTGGCCACTAGAGTCAATCCCATAGTCGCCCCTTGTTAAAATGCACAACTTTACAGCAGAAATGAATATGTTTACAGTTTAGTACAAAGTGTTTTTGGTCTTTATAGCTAATTTTGCTCTGTATTACAACTGGGGGGGTAAATGTTTTGGTAAGTCATCTCATTAAAGCCACACCGTGGAACTTTTTGGCCACTAGGGGGTGCTAGACATGTATTTTTCAAGTCTAGCGCCCCTAGAGGCCAAAAGCGCTGCAGCACCGTCACAAAGGAAAAGAAGATAACTCTTTAGGTCACAAAATGGGCCTTTCAGCATGTCATATTATAATTTCATGGGTTTTATTTTTTTAAAATGCCAAAAGATTGTGTAGCTCACGTTTACAAGCCAGTTGTAATGGTGGTTGCTTGGTTAAAGTTTATATTAAAAAATACCTTAAAGGGGAATCGCACCCGGATCGTCCGTGTCGAAGGTCCATGAGGTTACCATGGGGCCACAATGTCACGTGATATAAGTCTCTTTCTAAACTCTCCAATTAGTGTTCGGGCACCAGACAGGACTTATATATGCAAGCAATATAACATTACTGACTAGTCCAAAAGCATGACGGCCAAGTCAGCATTGGTCAGGTACCTCTCCTCCTCCTTTAGATCCTCGTCCTTTTTTTATTCTTTCACTCTCCCCTTTTCTCTTTCTGGTCTCCTCTGACAAAACCTTGGGTGTCTTTTTCTTAGTTGCTGCTTCGGCCATGACAAAAACATCAGGAAAATAAATAGTTGCGCTCTTACGTCCGAAATTGAGGAAGTGGAGGAAGTGACGTATGCCTTAAAGCAATTTTTGTAGTTAATTTTTGTCCTCTGGTTACAACCCAAAACCCCAAGTTTTTAAAGTACGAGACCACATCAGGCTATGGTGGACATGTCATTCAACCTATTTTAAGTCGATGTACCATCACAAGGGTCTTGAAAATATATTATGAAGGTTGAAAACTACAAAGTGTCACTTTAAATGATATTAAGCCTTAAAGTTCTGCATAATTAAGGGCGTGGTCACTTGAGTGACAGGTGAATTGCCGCTGCTGTCACTACCGTCTAGCAACCAGGCACCTCAGCTCCACCCACGTCCTGCCTCTTTGCCCATTTTTAGTTATCCGCAAGTGAGGCACTGCCAATATGTTGACGGCAGGCTCCGCCAACTTTCCCGCATTACGCCAACGTTTTTCACGAATTTGTGTTTTTGTAGTAAAACTTGATTTTAAAAGTTTTTTTTAAGGACCGCACAGTGCTGTTGCTGTGTAAATAATAGGGGTGTCATGATTTCGATTCTAATATCACAGTTCGATTCAATTCTCGATTTTTACTTTTTAAATTTTTTGAAAGAACACGTTGCTATGCCATTTTTAGACTAGACTTTTATGAAATATAATATCTGACCTTGAACCCAGAGATATCCTGCCATGTTAGTCATGCTGCCAGTGGAAAAATATGGTACACGCACATACCTGATAAAACAAAACTTCCTGTCAGATGAACATTCCTGTCAGTACTCTGCACCTTAAAAACACGCTTTTATTACCATCAGATGAGATTGTGAGACTACACCCCAATAAGTCATGCTTAAATGCGGTTTTCATAACTTTTAAGCAACTGAAATAAGTTGTTGTGAAACTTAAACAGATCTCAGTTCAGAGAATCGACCAATGCATGCTCTGATTGTTTTTATCTGAAGGCGGGAGGCGCTTGCTGTTTTTTGTTTCCCATGTATAGAGCAGCTCGTGTGGTGTCTCCTGCATCTGCCATGCTATCTTTTGACTGGCTGTAGCTAGCGAAGTTAGAGGAGGTTTACTCGCAGCATTCAACACGTGTTTTTTTCTTCGCTTGGATTGCCAACCGGACTTGACATGGGGGCGTGCCAGCATCGGCAATTCCATTTTTTTAATTTGAAGTTCGAGGTTGTGTCTTAATTTTTGATCGATTTCAATTTAAAATAGAAATCGTGACACTCATAAATAAACGGCCTAAATTGTTTAAAAGTCTAAAGTTTTATTTGAAAATGGTGTTGTGTAAACAGCCTCTCTTTTCCTGTGAATGTTTGGCAGTTTTCACCCTTCAATGCTGCATCCAAATGAGTCTACAGTGGCTATATTTTTCCTTACTTTGATAAATTGCTGAGATTGTCCTTGTATATCATGTTTGTGTTAATGAGATGGCAAAGTGGGCGGATATGTGAGTAACTTGTAAGGAGAAAGAATGAAAGGATAGAAAGAAATAAGGGAAAAGTTTAAGGAAATCAATAAGGGAAGTTTAATTAAACATGCAGTCAATTTAAAAAGAGTACTTTGTACAAGAATTATGGCTTCATAAGATTTAGTCTTCAGGGGGAACAACCAAGTAAAGTTGTCCCTGACCCTGGTATGAGAGATAGCCTTCCAATGGCCCTGTGAGCCCATCCATGAAAATTTAGTTACAGGTCCTTTAAATTTTAGTGATTGTACTTTTACTGGGCTTTTTTTGGAGTGATGACACATAGTAGTCACTATATACTTGCATTTTATGCTTACCACAGAAAAACGTATATAGGTTTTGAATGCCGTAAGGTAGAGTAAATGATGACAGAAATCATTTTTTCTTTAAGAAATAATAATCCAAAATGGCTGGAAAGATACATGTACGTTTATTATATGAAGAGCAAAAGGATTTCCACACTTTAAAGTAACTGTGTTCCCCAGACATCATTTGCATCTGTTTTTGTGCAGATTTACTGCTCGCCTTGCAAAGGCTCTTAAGTTCCACCTTCTAAAATAACATCGGCACCGCAGCCTCCACCTTAATGCAAATCCTGAGCATTGTCTCAGGCTGTTATGCAGCTGATTTCTGTTTCTCTCATCTCATTCCTCTGGTCAGGAAGGTATGAATCACACTTGAAGTGAAGAGGTAAATGAGAGGTTTCTCTTTCACTCCTCTGAAATGTTGGGGCTGTTCTCACGGTAAGAAGCACTTAATATGACCGCCACGGCCACAAAAATTAACTATTCAATTCTGCAGCATTAACGACAGACTAAACATTCGTATAAAAATGTTGCAGAGGGGAGTACAGGAGCACATGGCCACACACACATTGAGAAAGACACATGTGCTGAACAAATGCACAGATCAGTCTGTATATTGCAAACTAGATTTTTACATTTTCATTTAATTTGAAGCATGCTTGACTGTGGATTATTTCTAAGGATATGTTTACACGACAACAATGTAGTAAAAAACAGGAAATTAGCATTTTTAAAAATTCACACTTTAAGCAAAAATGTCGTCCTGCCAATTCACACTGCCAATGATTTTCAATGATGGAGTATGTGCGTGCCATCGTAAAAATCTCAAAAAGGCACGTGACGATTTTAAATTCCTACACTTGGTAGGTTTTTTCCACAGCATCTGAAGTTTGCTAATTATCTGTAATTTCTCTTTCGAGATACCATGCTCGTGCATGTTTATGACAAGATCATAAGGAGTGAGTGATAGGTTCTCTTTCTGGGAGCGATCCTAGAACATTTACCGGTTTGTTTGTGTTCACACAGAAGCCTGTTTGCCAATTTTACAGAAATGTTCTGGGACCAAAGTGCTGTGTGAATAAGGTTATACACATGCCAGTGCTGTGTCAAGCATCAGCTTTACACAAAACACAACTAAAAACGCTGTATTATGTGTGCCAGGCCAGTAGAAGGCAATGTTACTTTGTAAAGAAACACTTCGTGCCTGTGCACATATGCATTTTTCAACAGATAGATAATACAAGGTAGCAAGATGTCGAAAGCATCAAGCAGTTTTGTTTAGACCAATTATGGATAAGTTTATTACTCCGCTGGATTAAAATTTTGTAAACTTAGAAGCGGTAATAAACTCAATGGGCCCTATTTTAACAATCGAAGCACATGGTCTAAAGTGCATGGCACACGGTCTAAACGGCCATGTCCGATTCCACTTTTGCTAATTAAACGTGGGGAAAAATGGTTTGTGTGCCAAGTGCACGGCCTAAAAGGGTTATTCCTATTCTCGTAATGAGTAGTAGGTGTGTTTTGGGCGTAACATGCAATAAACCAATGAGAGTCTCAGCTCTCATCCCGTTTAAAAGCCAGTTGCGTTTTTTTCATTCGTTTTGAAACTGTTTATGTTTTTTAAAACTTTTCTGTGCTGTCCATTTTTGTAAAAGTAAAAGTGTGTTGTCATCTCATTTATAGGCGCATATTACTAACGCACTCTTTAAATAACAAAAAACATATTGACTTTATACCAGGTTTTAGTTGGTCAATGGCGTTGTCTATTTTAGTTGCCTCAAAATAGCAACGCGCCAACATTGTGCCTGAACACACTTCGTTTTCAGACCAGAACGCCCATGGACGCAAAATTGGGTGCAAATGCATTTGCTATTTAAACAACGTGGCGCTAAACGTGAAAATGATAATTGTGGCGTGTTGAAACTAGCAAAAAAGACACTTGCATTGCGCTGGGTTTATGATAGAGCCCAATATCTTGAGCAGCACAAACACAGTCCTGTAGGCCACCATTGTTGTTTTGGTATACTCGCAAGTCGCGCATGGTTATAGAGCGAGTAAACACATACGAATTAAGTCACCGTTATTACAGATTTGCAATTATAAAGTTTACACCAAGACAACCAGATGATTATTTTCCCAATTTTTAAGATGTTTTTCAACAGTAAGCATAACTTAAAATGTCCTGAACCTTTTCAAAATTGTGGCCCAAGTACCCAAAAAGCCAAACATATAAATACAAAGTTTTTATATGGATTAAAAAAGGGATTTGAAAGTGACTCTTTATCAGTACCTCTTACAGAACTTCTCATACACGCTTGTAGACATATACATGCTCAGACACTGTGAAATAAACACGAAGAGAGGCAGCCAACAGGGTGGGCTGGATTTTACACATTTCTCCTGGGAGCCAGAATGAGCTGCAAAATGCTAACCACTAGATTTATTAGTTTCATTCAGTGCAATTTCATATCCCAAATCCACTTTACAAGAGAGTTATACTCAGTCAGACAGAATTTTATTCAAAAAAGTCTTTCCCAAACTCTGTCAACTTTATTCTGAATGCATGAGTGCCCAGTTTTCCATTGACACTGGCTGACAACTTTTAGACCTCTTGGCAGCCTGTATTTGACCAGTGCAAGCGTATGTTTTTCCAATAGGGAGACTAAATGAATTGGGATAAATAAATGGTCAGTCAACTAGTTGGATACTTTCCTGGAATTTTTCAGGAAAGACTACGTCTATAAATTTGCAATGCTTTAAAACTTTTATCACCTTGTTTTATGCTGGTGGTTGCCAAAACAACGTGTGGGGCATTTCCACGTCTTTTTTCCCCTTAATAAGTTAATAAAACAGCCGCTGGTTTGGTATGTCCCGGCCCCAACGCTAAAGCTTTACATATTTTAATCTCAAACATACACTATGATAGTATACTCCCATTTGTTGAACTTACACACTAGGAGACTTCCAGGCGTCTTTGATGTTCAAAGCCCAGCAGCTCAGGTAACAAACCTGATTTCGGCAACATGTTGTTAGCACACAGTAGGTTGACCTGAATCATTCATTACGATATGCAAATCACTGAGGTTCAGAGCATTTATACAGTACAGTATGTGTGTATGAATGAATCCATGTGATACTGTGTTGTTTGTGCCAGTATTGTCGGTTCTTCTAATCCTATTTTGCCCAAAATAACACTTTTCTAAACATGAAACACTAGACTTTCCCCATAATAACATTACAGCAGTGTGCGAGAATTTCTTTGATGCCTTATACCTAACACACATTGAAGTGCACACATGGACCAAAACACATTCAGCAAGTCAATAAAGTTTATTAAAGTCATTCCTCAGGACCCCAAAGAATCCAAGTGTCTTGGCACAGGGTTCATGTTTATGTTTTGGTAATAATATTTCTCTGTAATTATACCCGATCCATGTGACTGAGGACAGTGCAGCTGAAGGGTGTAGAGGGTGTCGCCCAAAGCTTTTCAATATGAACCGCTGCTTTAAACATGCAGTGTGTAGCTGAGACCATTTACTATTTGTGATGTAGCTTACAATGGATCTGAATATTCTTTTGGCTATGTTCACTCCACGCGCTTTATTTGTTTCTCTTGCCCTTTTAAATGTCGATCATTATCAAATGCTGGTCAGAATACTCAAAATGCTAAATGATCAAATGCTGAATGCCTAAAACGTTGCCCTGCCATGCTCAATGCCATCTGCTCATCCGAGGGGCGCAAATTCAAATTGTGTCATGTGTGTTGCTCGTGTTTGTTGTAACATGTGAACAATGTGCATCACATGTTTTGTCAAAATAAGTGCCTGCTGCACACACGTCAAAACCGTTTATGATAAAAGAGACGCTCATGTTCAAAAAATACACTCCCATGACACTAAACTCTGATGAGATTATGTGAGTATCTGGCAATCGCGAGCGTCTCTTTTATCATAAACCCTTTAGACGCATCTGCAGCAGGCACTTATTTTGACAAGACACGTGATGCACATAGGATAACTCGACGTGCAGAACACATATTTTGAAATATGGAACCACACACATGACGGGCTACATACATGTTGTGACAAACTTCGCATCAAGCGCCCTCAAAAAAAGAAGTCACCGGCCGCCACTGTACTACATCTTAACCTCCCTTTTCAAAAGTGATTGACACTGAATATAACCATAGTGAGTTTAGTGTAATTGATTTAGCAGATTGCTTAAAGGATTACTCCATGTCATCCAAAATGTTGAAGTCTTCCTTTGTTCAGTCGAGAAGAAATTAAGTTTTTTGAGGAAAACATTTCAGGACTTTTCTCATTTTAATAGACTTTATTGGACCCCAACATAAAGCAGTTTAAAATCGCAGTTTCAAGGCCTTTAAAGGGATAGTTCGGCCAAAAATGATATTAAAGCCATGATTTACTCACCCCCAAGCAGTGTTGGGGAAGTTACTTTAAAAAAGTAGTGTTTGCTCGTTACTCGTTACTTTTAAAAAAAGTAATCCATTACTTTACTTAGTTACCGCCTTTGGAAAGTAACTTTTTACGTTACTCGTTACTTTTGCGTTACTTTTATGTTGCCTGTATTTTGAAAATATTTTGGAAACACACACAAACACACAAAGACATACACACAATACCCTGTTACTCAGGCATTTGATCTTGACATTGTTAAAATCTTGTCTTTTTTTACATGTTTTAACACTGTACATTTAACTTAAAATATTTAATTGTGTACAAGAAAACAGCTCTTATTAATGAATTATTAGTAGCATGTTGTAGTGTCTCGGGAGATTGTGCTCATTGTTAAATAGCTTTGTGGCTATACTGCACTGAAGCGGCAGTTTAAAATATAAACCCAGAATTCAGCGAACGTCAAGAACAAGAAAAAAACAATAAGGCCAAGACGCGGGATTTAAATTACGTTACACGGACCATGTATAAATTTCAATGTTTCTGGACAGAAATACCAACTTTGTCTGGTATTAATAAGCTGCACATTGGAGTGCTGGCTGCTCCCCGCGGTGCTGAAGACGCGTGATGGCGCATATACACAGATCTCTACGTGCAATCTATTGGAAATCTATTTTTTTTGTAAAGAGATATTTTTTTAAGTTTAAAAGTGCAGAACTCTTCTCAAGTGGAAGAAAGCTATACTTTTCCCCTTACAGTACGTGCAACCTATCGGAAAGCCCAGATGAGTTAGTTGGGTTAGTAAAATAATAAAATTATAGATTTAAGTACAAAATAGTATTTATATAAAGAGAAATATTGAAATAAAAAGTGCAGAACTCTTCTTAAGTGGAAGTAATAAAGTAAAATAACGAATAATAATTATATAATGACGATTAATAGTTTCCAATAGGTTGCACGTAAATATCTGTGCTGCCACCAGTACTCCGTCCGAGCGCGTCTTCAGCACCGCGGCCAGCACTCCAATGCGCAGCTTATTAATACCAAACAAAGTGAACAAGTTGGTATATCTGTGCAGAAACATTGAAATTTAAACATGGTCTGTGTAACATTATGTAAATTCCGCGTCTCTGTCTGATTGTTGTTTCCGTTTTCTTGTTCTTGACGTTCGCTGAATTCTGGGTTTATATTTTAAACTGCCGCTTCAGTGCAGTATAGCCACAGAGCTATTTAACAAGCACGATCTTCCGAGATGCTATGCTAAGATACAATTGATACAAAACGAAATTCACTTCAAACGGAGTGGGTAGACATGATTTTGACCACTTTATTAAGTTTGTTTTCGTAGAAACCTTTCTCTAAAGTGAATTTCGTTTTGTATTAATTGTATCTTAATTTCAATCAATGTTTTATCAACCAATTGCTTGAATTTAATAAATAAGAAATAAATAAAAGAAAACGATTTAGTTTTATATTTATGTTTAAAAAAATTATTTCATTTAAACATAAATATGAAGCTGAATCGTTTTCTTTAACTTATTTCTTATTAAAATCAGGTAATTGGTTGATAAAACATTGATTAAAATTAAGATGCCTCCATCCCTCAAAAGTTAGCGTCAGCTGCTTCTTGCTTGCCATGATTTCTTTGCAGACTGATACGAGCCTCTGTCATGTGTGTGGACCTTGTGACTTTGTGCAAGCGCGCAGATGGCAGTGTCGCTGTCAAATCTAACCAAAAGTAACGTTGCGCTGAATTGGAAAATGAACTACGTTACGTTACCAAATTTTCAGTAGTAACGCGTTACACTACTTTTTTCTCAAAAAAGTAGTTACGTTACTGTAACGCGTTACTTTGTAACGCGTTACACACAACACTGCCCCCAAGCTGTCCGAGTTGCATATGTCCATCGTTTTTCAGACAAACACATTTTAGGATATTTTAGAAAATGTTTTAGATCTTTCAGTTGATTAAATGTAATGTTACGGGGTCCACCCATAGTCCACGACCTTCAAGTCCAAAAAAAGTGCGTCCATCCTTTACAAATTAAATCCAAACGGCTCCAGGATGATAAACAAAGGTCTTCTGAGGGTAATCCGCGCGGTGTTGTTGTAGAAATATCCATATTTAAAACTTTATAAACGAAAATAACTACCTTCCGGTAGCGCCGCCATCTTAGTCGCGTCCACATTCACATTAAGAGCTTATGCAGCCTTCGGAGGCTACTCTGCTGCTGCTCTGTGCCCCCACCCTCCGAATTTGTCATACGTCACTAAGAAAAGTGCGTACACTACGCTAATACTCTCTCCTGAATACAGAGGAGTCTAAGTTGGGGGCGCTACCGGAAGGTATTTATTTTCGTTAATAAAGTTTTAAATATGGACAACAACACCGCGCGGATTACCCTCAGAAGACATTTGTTTATCATCCTGGAGCCGTTTGGATTTAATTTGTGAAGGATGGACGCACTTTTTTTGGACTTGAAGGTCGTGGACTATGGGTGGACCCCGTAACACATTTAATCAACTGAAAGATCTCAAATATTTTCTAAAATATCCGAAAATGTGTTTGTCTGAAAAACGATGGACATATGCAACTCGGACAGCTTGGGGGTGAGTAAATCATGGGTTTAATATCGTTTTTGGCCGAACTATCCCTTTAAATGATCCTAACCGTATCATAAGGGTCTTATCTAGCGAAACGATTGTCGAAACAAGAAGTTGTGGTTTAAAAGTGCATATTTTTAATTTTTCTTGCCAAAAATTACTATTATTTTACAAAATAAGACCCTTATGCCTTGTTTGGGATTGTTAAAAGCCCATTGAAGTTTCGTTTCGTTTAAACTGCATTTAAACTGCAAACTGTTGGGGTCCAATAAAGTCTATTAAAATGAGAAAAATCCTGGAATGTTTCTTCTCGATTGAACAACATTTTAAAAGACATGGGTGTGAGTAAATCATTGGGATTTTTTTAAGAAAGCGGAGTAATTCTATAATGCTCATTACTTAGATTTATTGTGGAGGATAGAACCAGCACCCATCCTTATCATAAAAATGTGTCTTTTATTTCAAGTTGTTCCGCACAGGTTGGAACGTTGTGTACTTTTAATTTTAAGTCATTGAGACATAAAGAAAAGCTGTTGAATATCACATGGACACACAGCTGTGTTCAGGAGAAACAGATGGTGTTTAGTGTCGAGTTCTTCTGGGTCCTGTTATAGGGTCCGAACTTAACAGGAAGGCATGACCTCAAAATGCCCCTGTCCAACTGTGTGAAGTCATTACAATGCTATATGTCTTTTTTACTCTCTTGCTCCCGTTTCACCGTACTCCTGTCCTCTAGTACTTTTGCTTTTGTGTCTTCTTCACTCAGCATGTCCCATTCACCTTCTTTCTAAGTCAGCATTAGTATGTTTATTCTTCATCCATCACTCTGATTGACTGTCTCTTGGTGTATCTGTCTCTTCTATTAAGTCTCCTAACAGTTGCTCTCTCTCTCTCTCTCTCTCTCTCTCTCTCTCTCTCTCTGCGTGTTGCATGTTGGGAGTGCGGGTGAGGAGGACTGAGTGCGCGTCTCAGAGTGATTGTGCAATTCTTTTCACTTTTTTCTTATACTTTTTCTTTTCTTTTTTCTTTTTTCTTTTCCCCTCGTTTTTTCGATCTAAGTTAAAAAAAAAAAAAGGTTACGGTTTTGTGTGCGACAAACACCGCCTAATCTATCACTCAGAAATGGGTGCAGGTGTGTACCAGAGCCTGGCGTGACAATAGAAGAGTTGTTGGTAGCGGTGGGAGAGCAAGTAGGTTATGACAATATCGTTTCAGCTTCACGGATGAACAAAGCAGCAGTTGTTTTTCTGAATGCTGAATCGTTGATAAATCAGTTGACTGTGAGCGGCTTATGGGTTAAAGAACTTTTTGTCCCAGTTACACCATTATCCGCCCCATCAACAAAAATCACGATTTCGAACGTACCACCTTTTATCAGTAATGATGTCATTATAAAAGAGCTTCAAAGATTTGGAAAAATAGCAAGCCCGGTACGAATGATTCCTTTAGGCTGCAAAAACATCGCGCTTAAACATGTCACTTCTTTCCGCCGCCAAGTATTTATGTTTTTGACCTCACCAGAGCGTACTCTGGAAGTTTCGTTCCGCGTCAATCAAGGAGATAATTCGTATATGATTTACGCGAGCACGGAAAATTTAAAGTGTTTTGAGTGTGGTGATATAGGGCACAAACGCTTTACGTGCCCACACAAAGACGATCAGCAGCCGTCTACATCGCGTGGAGATGCACACATTGTGAGCCAACTTCAACAGGTTACAGAAAAGCAAACACTTCAGACGCAGGAGAAAACAGCCTCAGAAGAGGTGAGTGATGTTAATCTTAATGCTGAGAGTATTGAGCAGCCGGTTTCTGAGACTGCAATGTTAACTGATACAACTGATGTGACTGGTGTGAATGAGATGAGTAATGCTCAGATAACGTTAGCTGTTGAAAGAACGAGTGAATTCGAAGAAACCAAAGCAGGAGTTTCTGAAGAAAACACAATTGATGAGGTAGATGATATGTCCCAATGTTCTGATATTGTTTTGAGAAATGATGATCAGTGGTCTGATAATTCTGATATAGTAAGAGTGGCTGAAAAGGATATGTATACGTTAGAGGAGATAAATTCTTTTTTAGATGAAACAAAAGGTAAAGCAGGTGTAGAGGTCAGTGATTTTTTTCCAGATCTTGAAAAGTTTGTTGCCTCTGTTGTTTGGGCAAGGAAAACAAGTACCTTTGATGAGCTTTCACAGCAAAAGAGGTTTCGTTTAAAAAAACACATGACTGTTATTAGGCAAGGAAAACAAATAGGGAAAGAACGAATGACGAGGGGAAAGACAAAAGAAAAGCTTAATAATCATGATGACTGTTAATTTCTCTTATTTCTGTACTTTTTCTCTCTTTCTCTCCCTCTTTCTTATGGAAGTCCTACGGGTGGGATCACTAAACATTAATGGAATGAGGGATGGGAAAAAGAATAAGTTACTTTCAGAGATCACACAATTGAAAGATATAGGAGTGTTTTTTTTACAAGAGACCCACAGTGATCAAAGCAATGAGGCTGATTGGGGCCTATGGTGGGAAGGAGAGCATATTCTTAGTCACGGCTCCAATTTGAGTGCTGGTGTGGCAGTACTTTTTTCTCCTATTGTTAAAGTGAAAATCTTGTCAAAAAATGAAATTGATCCTGGAAGGTTGCTGACTGTGAGAGCAGAAATTAGTAATCTTATTTTTCTTTTTGTGAATATTTATGCTCCAAATACAGGTGCAGAGAGAATTCGATTGTTTAATAAATTAGAGGATTTTTTAAGGCAACAACCTGAAGGTGATCTTATTATATTGGGGGGAGATTTTAATTGTACCTTGAATTTCATACAGGATAGAAATGGTGAAGAACCTCATGTACAGAGTGCTCTTTGTTTAGCTAATGTGATAAAAAATCTAAACCTATCTGATGTATGGAGAGAACACAATCCTCTTTCACGTCAATATACATGGGTGAAGATTAGTAAAGAGAATTTTTCTGCTGCACGTTTGGATAGACTCTATACATCATGTAATATGAGAAGTAGAGTCATAAATTCAAATATTTTTCCTATTTCAATGTCTGATCACAAAGTTGTTACCATGGAATGTACTCTATTAAAAAGAATACATAAAAGTCATTTCTGGCATTTTAATGCTAAATTATTAGAAGACAAGAATTTTCTAGAGAATTTTAAAAATTTTTGGGAGTCGTGGAAAAATGAGAAGGATTGCTATGAGAATTGCATTCAATGGTAGGAAATAGGGAAGGTACAAATAAGGAATTTTTGTCATCAATATTTATCACATTCATCACTTTGTATCAAAAAGTCACTGGAATGCCTTGAAAAAGAAATTATTGGTGTAGAGCAAAATATGATTGTAAATGACTCTGTATACCTTAAAAACCTGTGGACAGAAAAGACTAACTTGCTGAGCTCAATTTTAAATGAAAGAGTGAAAGGAGCCCTTGTGAGAAGTCGATTTGTAACTGTAAGAGATATGGATGCTCCTACTTCCTTCTTTTTTAACCTTGAACGTAAAAAAGGTCAAGAAAAATTGATGTATTGTTTGAAAGATTGCAATGGACAGGACACTTCTGATCAAACGGAGATGCGTAAAATTGCTGTGGACTTTTATTCTAAGCTATACACCTCTGAAAAGTCAGATGATCAATGTAGGAATGATCTGCTTTATGATCTTCCAGTTTTAACCTCAAAGCACAAAAATATCTTAGAGACTGAACTTACTTATGAAGAAGTCACGGCTGCCGTTATGGGACTTTCTGTAGGTCGTGCACCTGGGATAGATGGATTGTCTGCCGAATTCTATAAGGCTTTTTGGCCTATTCTTGGACAAGCCTTTTTTGAAGTCCTTAAAAAAAAGCATTACGGAAAAAATTCTTCCTAAGAGCCTTCAGCGTGCAGTTTTAACGTTATTACCAAAGAAGGGGGATTTAACCCTTATGAAGAATTGGAGACCTATAGCAATTTTGTGCTCAGAATATAAAATCATCTCTAAATGTTTGGCGAATAGGTTAAATATTGTATTAGATGAAATCATACATAAGGATCAGTCTTACTGCATAAAAGATAGATCTATTGTAGATAACCTACATTTAGTAAGAGATTTGTATGATTATGCTTTTGATAATAACATTGAAATGGGGTTTTTATCTTTAGATCAAGAGAAGGCCTTTGATAGGGTGGATCACACTTTTCTTTTTGATGCTTTAAAGGCTTTTGGTTTTGGTGATAATTTTATTTCAATGATAAGGTTATTGTACACTGAAGCAACATGTTTGATAAAAATTGCTGGTGGCCTAAGTACTCCTGTAAAAATTGAGAGGGGAATTAGACAGGGTTGTCCCCTTTCGGGTCAATTGTATAGTATAATTATTGAACCTTTGTTATGTAAACTTAGGAGAGAACTAACGGGTTTACAAATTAATTTCTTGAACACTCTGCAATCTGTTAAATTATCTGCATATGCAGATGACGTTACAGTTTTAATCAGAGGAGAAAATGATGTTGAGGTTGTAAAGAATGCTTTAGAGTGTTACGGAAAGGCATCATCAGCCAAAGTTAATTGGTCCAAAAGCGATGCTGCGTGGTGTGGCCAAATTGTTAAACATCCAATACTTCCTGGTGGTTTACAATGGGGAAGGGCCGGTTTTAAATATTTGGGAGTTTTTTTAGGGACAAATGAGTACAGAAAGCAAAACTGGGAGGGCCTGCTGGAGAAAGTACGTGCACGGTTGTCTCATTGGAAATGGTTGCTGCCCCAGCTGTCCTACAGGGGAAGGGTGCTAATATGTAATAATCTCATAGCCTCTTCACTCTGGCATAGAATGATGATCCTTGAACCTCCAGAAGACCTTGTAAGACAAATCCAGAGATGCCTGGTGGATTTTTTCTGGTCAGGCCAGCATTGGTTAAAGGCACCGGTACTTTATCTACACAGACAGGAAGGAGGACAAGGTCTAGTTGACATTAAGTCTAGAGTAAGGACCTTCAGACTCCAAGTGGCTCAGAGACTTCTTTACGGAAAGGATGTGAGCTGGGCTGGGATAGCGTGTACCTTATTGAGGAAAGCAGGCAACATGGGACTAGATCGACACCTGTTCCTGATGGAGGTTAACAAGTTAGATCTTGCCGGACTAACACCATTTTACAGATCACTCCTTAAAGCATGGACACTTTTCAAGTTTTCCAGAGAGTCAAATAATGTACAAAGTTTGTGGCAGAGAGAAGAACCGCTACTTTTTAACTCTGCATTGAATCTGGATATTTTTAAAGATGCATCACTTAGGAGAAGTCTTTGGGCTGCAAAGATCACCAAAATGGGACACTTGATACCGGAAGGTGAATGGATATCAGCTGAAGTTTTTGCCGGAAAACTAGGAATGAGATCGATTCGTGTGGCAAAGAAAATCTTGACCCAGATATCAGAATTATTGCCACAAAGTTATAGACTTTCCTTAGAAACTTTTAACGGAGAGATGGACACAATTGTTTTTCCAGAACTGGAAATTAAGGCTGATACTGGAAGCTGGGAAGAAACTGAGGGTGGACTATTAACCTTTAAGACGCCAGAGTTAGGATCTTTCAGCAATACAGGAAAAAAATTACTTTATACTTTGTGTGTCAAGATATTGCATCTTAATGCTCTCACAAATGTTAAGGAGTCTAAATGGCAAGAGGTGTTTGGACTAAGTGCTTCCCCCAGGGGCAGCTGGAGGACCTTGTACAAACCTCCCATTGAAAAAAGAACTGGAGATCTTCAGTGGAGGTTAGTGCATGGTATAATAGCTACTAACAGACACAGAGCACGTCTTGATCCGCAGGTGAGGGAGGGATGTCCTTTCTGTGGTATAGAAGAAACTGTTTTTCATTTATTTTTAAATTGTGCCAGACTACAACTGTTATTTCAAATAATAGATGATTGGTGTCAGAATCTGGGAGTAGTTTTTTCACCCATGTGTTTTGTATACGGGCCTAAATACCAAAAAAGTAAAAAGGAGTCTCATGTATTGTTGAACTTTTTGTTCGGACAAGCAAAAATGGCCATTTGGCTGTCACGAAAAGAAAAATTGTCCGGGAATGAATCATCTGAAGTTGACTCGATCCTCAGGGGCTTAATAAGATCACGTTTAAAAATTGAATATCCCTTTTATAAACTTATTAATGATTTTGAAACTTTTAAATATAAATGGGCTATAAATCAATGTATTTGTGATGTTGACTGTGATGGGAATTTGGAATTTTTTTTGTAGAGGATCATGTTTATTTATTTATTTATTTACTGTTTCCTTTTTTTTCCTCCTCCCTTGTTTATATGGTAATGTGATGTGCTGAAATCTAAAAACTGGTAATGTGATGTGCTGAAATCTAAGAACTGTAATCTGTATGGTTTTTAATTATGGGTATTAAAAGTGTGTTTAAAAGTCAAAGTCTCTCTCTCTCTCTCTCTCTCTCTCTCTCTCTCTCTCTCTCTGTGAATAAACCTTAATATTAGCATATGGTGTCTGTGATTAAAGACATTATCTCGGTTACGGATGTAGGTCTCGACGTATGCTTGTAGTCATCCCCAGTTCACTGAAGTATTATAAAACGATAGCAAGCACCTTTATTGAAATCTCTCAGTTTGTGTAAAGTTTCTCTCCAGACTTTTTAATGACTTCAAGAGATATCCTAATTTATGCCAAGTCCAAGATTTTTATAACCGTTCCTCTCAGTAACACTTTGCTCAGATTTGGCCATTTCATTATCCTGAGGATTGTGGGTAGGATGTGATGGCTGGAAGAGGTCTTTTTGATATAGAAATGAGGATTTAATGAAGTGATGGTTAATTCAATGCTTAAAGGAGGCCAGCAGTGTCTTTGCATGCTTTTCTTAATCTGTACCGTCTCATCTATATGTCTTCACCTCTCTCATTCTCTCTCTTATGCCCTGAGATTTCTCTCCAGTATAATCTTTCTTTGTGTCTTTTATAGAGGTCGACCGATATTGGATTTTGCCGATAACGATAGCTTAAGTGGGACCTAACTGCCGATAACCGATAAATTAACCGATAGTTTTTGACCATTTACTGAATTCAAAACACAACACTCATTCACTGAAATTAAACATACTTTATTACAAAACCAACAAATAAAGTAGGCCAATTAAAATAATACTAAACCCAAGTAACACACTAAAGAACAATAAAAACAGATTCAAAATATGTAAACAGTATAACATTAACTATTGTAAAAAAAGTTACAAAATAAATACAGCATTGGCTGAAAATGCCTGGTATAAATTTTTAAATAAAATATATTTATATATTAAATATAAAACTTAAAATAAGAATAACAAGACTGAACTAAAGTTCACAAAGATCACTTATTCAAAGAACATCAAACAGATATAAAATAAAATGTCAAAAAGTCTAGGAAAAGTTTGTTTTGGCATGTGCGTTTTAATACTCAAACTTCAGACTTTTTAAATTATAGTGCAAAAAGCACAGTTGCTGAGCATGATGTCCAGTCAGTCGGCTTCTCCTGGAGTCATAAATTATGCCCACCTCACTGAACACTCTTTCACTTGGCACAGTGGATGGTGGGGGGCACAGGAATTTCTTGGCCATTGGTGCAAGTGTTTTAAACCGCACTTCATTTTTCTGCCACCACTGCAGAGGATTGTCACCACGTTCAATGACAGGCTCCAACAAATAGCATTCAAGCTCACTTTCAAAGCTGTACAGCCCCTTAGAAATAGCTGTGGCTCCAAGGACCTTGGCATACAGTGTGTCCAGTAAGGTGGACTGATGCATTTTCTGCTTCTTTGCCTCAGGATCTGATTCTGAACCCTCATCCCCTTCAGGTGTTTCTGCAGTAGAGCTCGGACGTTCTTCTCTGGGTGCACCATGCTCTTCAGCTTCCTGCTGTAGCCACAGTTTTGCATTTTGCAGTGTTATTTCTGAGGCAAAGGCATGGCCCTTGTATCGAGGATCAAGGAGAGTTGCTAGGACCAAACATTTTGTTTCCTCTGCCTTAGAGAATCGCTTTGACAGGCTGTCTAGCATTGTCTTGCGTAATGTTTTAATCCCCCCCGTGTATGGACCCTCTGCTTGCAGCATCAGCTTTAAAACAGATACACTGGGGATAATGCATGCTGCTGATGACTCAGAATGGCTCATCTCCAATGTGATCTCTTCTAAAGGAGTCAGCGTGTCAATCAAGTTACAGACAATGTCCCACTGTGAAGCAGATAAGCAGGAGATATGGCCGTGTTCACCAGCATAAACGTTCAGTGCCCGTCTCTGTTCGTACATTCTCTGCAGCATGTGAAGTGTTGAGTTCCACCGAGTTTGAACTGCCTGGATGATGGTGTGCACTGGAAGGCCCAGCTCCTCCTGAATGGTCTTTAGCCTCTGTTTGGCCAGTACAGAGTGCCCAAAGTGAGTTGCACAGTTTTTCAAAATACCAATAATATCCAGGACAGCTCTCTGACTAGATAGACCATCATTGATAATGAGCTGAAGGGTGTGAGCAGTGCAGCTTACATGAGGTAGTTCAGCTAGAGTCATTCCTTTTACCATGTTTGCTCCTCCATCTCTTAGGACAAGAACTACACGCTCTGGTGCAATATCCCAATCTTCTAACATTTTGAGGAATGTTTCTTGGATATAACTGCCTGTGTGTGATCCAGTCATTGGCTTGACATTGAGCATCACTTGCATTCTGGACCAGTCTTCAGAAATGAAATGGCCAGTTAGGCTCATCAGGGATTCGGTGGTACCAGACCAGCAATCAGTTGTAAAGGCCATGAAAGGGGCTTTGTCCTGTTTCACTAGACTTTTTACTTTGGTCAAAACTCTGGAATACGTTTCATCCAGCATTTTTGTTCTGTAGAATTTTTCATCTTTAATCCTGTACCTTGGTTCCATAAGGGTCACAAGCCTTTTAAATCCGATGTCTGACACCACTGAAAATGGTTGGTTGTCAACAGCAATCATTTCTGTGACAGCTGCATCAATCCTGACAGACCTTGGATCTGTATTCTTCCATTCTGTTTTTTTGTCAAAAAGTTGGGATACTGAGGGTTGAGAAGGGTCTTTTGTGTCTTTTTTCTTTTTAGCTTCTTCACTGGCTTCTGGATGGACATGCTTAAGGTGACTCCACAGGTTGGTGGTATTTTTACCTGAAGATGTAGCTGAGCCCATGCTGATTATTTTGTCACAGATATTACACTGTGCCTTTCCTGGTGACACTTCAACAAAATACTCCCACACTGGTACTTTCCTCAAAGCCTTTGCCATCTAAAAACATTAAAAATAGGAGTTAAAATATTACAGGTAAAAGTAAATAATCAAAAGTTTAAAATGTTAAAAAATAAAAACAGTAATATAATGCACTTATTTAAAATTTAATAACTATATACAGGAATACTTTAACCATGTCATCACTCTAATAATGAATGTGTTAAAACAACACATGTTGTGTCTAGTTAAGAACAACATATTTAATGTGTTGTCCTTAAATAGACACATCTGTGTTATTTTTGGAACAACACACTTTGTGTTGTTTTAACACATCTTGTATTGTCCCTTTAATTTATTTGAACAAAAAATCAACACAAAATGACACAATGTGTTAAAATAACACATAATGTGTTAAATAGGATAACACAAATCACCTTTTTTTAGAGTGTACAAACGAGCGGTTTAAACTTTTTTTACAGAGCGCGTTTTTTAATTTTCATCGGGCATGATGTTACCATCAGAAGTTTATCATTTACAGCATGCTATATCTGACTATACTGCGCTGTGTACAGCGATCATAAAACCTCGCAAGATCAGACTGACTTAGGAACTTGCGCTGTGTGAAAAGGACAAGCAGTTCGTGCAGGCCCATCTGACTTTGTGTAAAGAAACCGCATATCTGACTGTGCAGCTCGATCGCACTGTCGAGTCATGTGATTTCTTATAATGCCTTAAGACCACATTAATCTAATCAAAATAACAAATTGTGTATTTCAATGATGATAAAAATAATCGGAGACCAAACCTTAACTGTTTGTACTTTTCTCTCGGCTGCATGAATGCTAAACGCCATTCTCTAATCTGACGCTTTAAATATTGATATTATAGGCTATGACACGTTAAAAATGTGAAATGTGGTATTAACTAAGGGCAGGCAAAACGCAGCAACAATCAAGACATGTATACATTGTTTTGTATTTGTGTGTTGTTGGGTTTTTTACGCTTAAGGTAGCCTATTAAAGTTAGCATCCTCTCAGCCTTATTGGGAAACATACAAGTTACAAACAATGCAGCATCTAATCTATTTCTTACTTGTACGGGTATATAATTTTTATTAGATAATATGACAACGTGAACTGTAGTGTAGTGTACCTTTTCACTTGGTTTTATTCTTTCATCCACCTGCGATGTATCCTCTGTTCGGCAAATCACTGGATCCCTGCGGTGTGTAGGTTCACGTCACATGTCCAAACAACCACCACGAGGCATTAAAGGTTTAGTTTTCACCAGTAGAGGGCGATCTACCACTTTATAATGCAGAGCAGTATCAGAGCTTCCCCACTGTCTTCTGTGTTGCTTATGCAACAAACACAACCGTAAAAAACTATCGGTCAGAATTTTTGCCGATGAACGATTGTTATTGTTATCGTTATCGGCGCCGATTCATCGGCAAATCCGATGAATCGGTCGACCTCTAGTCTTTTAGTTAGGAATTTTCTAAGTGTGTGTGTAAATATGTCACAGTAAGGTCTTGAGGAGGGTGCGGCTGACACGCGTGCCACTGAGGTCAGACTGGGTGTGTTTTTGTCAGAGAAAAGGCAGAAACACATGTGTGCATGCATACGTGACATGCCATCCAGCCAAGCTAAGAGAGCAGTGGGCTGGGTTCTATGACCTTTGAACCCCAAACTTAAGCAGGGGACCAATGGGAAACATGTGTGATTTCCTTCATAATAACAAAAAATGCTTAAGGCGTTATGCACCTTTTGCTCAATGCTTTACCATTAATAAAGGTCATGTGTTCGATCCCATGGGACATACTGTACATACTGATGATACATATGAATACCCTGTGTGTGTGTCTTTGAATAAAATATTAGTATTCACATTATTTTGAATAGTATAAAAATCTGCTCATAATGAGGACTGTACCTCAAACAATTGTTTGTGGTCCTGGCCATCTATCGGATCCCTTCGTTTATAACAAATCCTTCATTTGCATACTCATGCATAATGATATCGGGCCCTTACAGATTGGATGGAGGCTCATCGCTGGTGCCTGACTGGTTGTTATATATGAGAATCTAGCTGCTTTATTCCCTCAGTATTGTAACACATTCAATATGGATGCCTAATTACCAGTGACTAATGAAGCTATTTCGAGAGTCGGGCTGACTGAGAGTAAAGACTGCAGAATGCTTCAGCAATCCTTCATTAATTTGGTTTTCCATTAGCACCAGAATGTGGATCATCATCTTTTTTGTTTTTCATTGTGAATTATGCTGAAGCAAAGGATCGTGGAAATGTCAGGAAAAGATTATTTATTTTGTGTGATAGTACTTGTAACTTTATGGTTTGGTCCTGCATAATGTGTATTGTAAAAGGTCCACATTTGGTGGTTGTATAATTGCATTGGTTTAATATTAAGTCTGCGTGTGTTATCTTACAGGGCTTTGCAGAAATCTTTCCTATTTGTTTTTAAATTTAGTGGTGTGTTCACCACTGCGTGATTTATCTTGCTTTATCCAACTCTGTACACATAGTCAGTGTTGGATGTCAACTAGTTACTAAGTAATTATATTCACCTTATTCTTGATGTAAATGCGGGGGCCACCATCTTTGAGCTCATAAAACTTCCGGTGAGCCATTAATGGTAGACCTATTGCAAGGGATACGAGTCTGCCGTTTTGACTGGCATTTTAATGCTTATTATGAAATCCAGGAAGACCGGCATAACTTGTGCAGTTAGGGGTTGCCATCATAGCTGATTCAAACGCAGTTAATCTCTACAAAACATTTGTTTTACACGCACAGGAACTGAATGTATATGTGGCGCACATGCATCTAACTGTATATCCACACATCCATCCAGTAAAACCTTTCATAGAAACTGACAGTGAACAATAAATACAATAATTGTTTAAAAACAACTAATATTATGCTGATAAAAATATGCTGATTTACCTGGTTTATTTATTCTGCTACTATATATTATTAAAAAAATTAGATTACAGTACAGAATATATAAAACATAAACTTCTTATTAGTTAATGTTTATAATAGTTTGTGATGTGTTTGCACGTAATGTTACTTTTGTTGTTTTAAAAAATGTTTTTTAAATAAGTAAATAATTTCATAAGCTCATGTCTTATCTACTGCATAATAATATTTCCATAAAATGAAAACAATACTGAAAACATGTACAGTAATAGTAGTTTAATATGTTTAAATTACTTACAATGTGTTGAATGAGAACCATAAGTGACTGCTGCTGTCAGATCGCGTGAAGCTTGATGTGTCGCCATAAAAACTCAAACAAGTCGATTAAAAATTGCCTTTAAAAAAAAACAGGGACAGTTGTGACATTTTAAACCATCACCTGAAAAGGTTAAAAACAAGAAGTCTCGATATATTCCATGTATTAAACACTCGACTGACTGTCCCACTGTAGAGATACTGGTATGTCTCTGTGCTTTTATATTTGCGCATTGAAGACCCGTCAGAGGAACAACATGAAACGATCAAATATATATTCATATATTCTTAATTTCATTCTCACACTGGCTCATACATGAAATTATGACCGTAATCATCATGGAAAACGCGGTTTCCGGTTCAGTGACGGTATGGCCAGGAAGTCGCACCCATAATTTGCGCAAGCGCCATGCGGCGTAGGAATAGTGTGGATACTGTAATTTAATTACTTTGGAGGATTTATACCTTTTGCATATTGTTAACATGCACTAATACACACTTACACACCAAAGGAAATGTAAAACTGTGAATCGGATCATAGTTGCTCTTAAATTTTGCTTAGTGAGAAGAGGTATTGCCACCATCCCTGTACCTGTCTGTATCTGCTTCACTTCTGATGGCCTCCGAAAGTTTATTGGACTTCCATTAAAAAACACTGCAGGAGAGGTTGTCAGGGCTTGCGCCTTTGTGTGTGCGCACATAAGCAAGCATGCAAGAGAAAGTTTTAATTACTATGCACTCATTTGAGGCAAAGGAGGGCTGCAAGATCACAGCATGAAAATACCAAACTCTTTCCATCATTCAGTCACACAACAATATTGTAAGATAACACATATAAGTTACATGAGATAATAATGTAATGAAAATATTATATTCAATTATGTAAAGAAGGGGCTATAAAACAAAATTAAATCTTATATTTGGCTTGTGTACCTTAAGCAATTTTTTTTGTCATTGTCATGTTAAATTTGTAGTAAATAGGTTTTAAGGTTTTAAAGCAATTTTAAATATCATCCTTCAGATATCAGATGCAGATCACGTTCTTATTATTGTCTCGACTTTAATTGTCAAGATTAACTTTGCAACCTTAATTCCCATCAAAGTTAACAGCTTGGTTAAAAGCACATATTAGATTCAGCATTCTCAATCACCTTATCCCGCAAACACAAACAATTTTTTATTAACCACCAAACAGGACGAAATAACAAAATCCTCTGGGACCACCTTCTTGTTTGACCCCAGACTTTTTGTACTTGTGCTGACGGTTATGCTAGTTTAGTCTCAAGATAACCCGTGACCCTGGTGTTTATACCTGATCTCACACTTACAGCAGTGAACTTTAAAATTCCATTCTGATGGTTTTGATGGTGGAATAATTGCATATTAACATAACAGAGCTTCATGCTGAAAGGTGCCAAAGTGAATAGCTTGTGTTCATTCTGGGGAATGGGAAAGACAAAGACTTAGAGAATGAACCAGAACAAACAAAAGTGCTTCCATGCATGACTAGATCTAAGAGAAATACTGAGGAGATTACTCATCGTGATACATGGGTGTCGACACCATTACATGTGGATGGGAGAAGACCTGCCCACTTCCGATTTACGATTTTACATTTCCTTTGTTGTGTAAGTGTATAATAGTACATGTTAACGATATGCAAAAGGTACAAACCCCAAAGTAAACGATGACGCAAGTTATCGTCTCCAACGTAAATCTCTTTTCTTGGACTACAACAAACACACGGATTGTAGGGAACGGTTTACTTCATGGGATTGGTGATGTAGACAAGACCGACATTATCATAATTCCTCCCGCTTCAGACTCACAGTCTGTAAGTTAACTCCTGTTAGCATTGCATTGTCACAAAGTCTTTCAAACATGGTAAGGAGCGTCACATTTCCGGCGGATGTCAGAGGTATTCAGGCCAATCACAATGTACAGATTAGCTGCCAATCAGGGACAAAGCGCTTCTCAAATCGATGAGTTTTGTACAAAACAGTGCGTTTCAGACCAGTTTTATTTACATTTCTGCATTTGACAGATGACTTTTTAGCAGTATGTGTGCTCCTTGGGATCAAACCTATGACATTTGTGTTGCAAATGCAATGTCCTAACAATTAAGCCACAGGAACAGCTCTTATTGATCTTTTTGTTCTCACCTTATTCATGAATGCCATGTGTACCACTTACTTTTGCAGCAAAATGATACATGATGCTGATTGGCAGACGGCGACACCCAAATGTGCACATTATTAAGCCATTCACTAGCGACTGTATGCACCTTAGCACTGCATTTAGTATTACGATGCACCACTGAACACATAAATATACATTGTAAACATCGATTTTTGATTTCGTATTCACGTCAACCATTATGAAGCTTTTCTTAAAGCTGAATGTAATAATGCCAATCGCATAACGTTGAGCGTAAACGAGGTGCAACAATTTCTGAGACACAGTCATGCGTCTGGTATTAGATTTGCTTTTAGGATCATTGATTTTGATTCGAATGTCAAAGTGGCACAATCGACTGAACAGTCTTGACTTAGATTTAGACTTAGATCTTGAAAACTTCTCTGGTTTTCTTTCCCGGTTGTGTTTGGCAGCTCTGTAACGGTTCTGTGCTCATCTCTCAGACTTGTATTAGCCTGGCACAGGGCACTGAGTTAAAATCAATAAGCCCATAAGACTTCTGTCACTGTCTCTTATTTACATCCTCTTCAGAAAACCCACACCATTACCGCTCTGGCTTTGCCAATATAACCCGCATTGGTCTTAATAATGCTAAGACTTAACAAACAATGCAGAGGTTTATTGGAGAACAATGAGAATGGGCTGCTTGATTTAGGGGAGGTATTGATTTGCTTTTTTAATATTACTTCGAGAATTGCAAGAAATGTGGACTTTTGGATTTGGTCAGGAAAGAGGGAAAATATTAAGTGGCGTGCATGTATTAAATCTTTAATTTATTCCTCGACTAATGATTACTAATGCACTAATTAAGTTCTTAATGTCCCCTAAAATTATTTAATAATAAATAAACATAAAAATCATAAATTCATTGATTGTCTAATGAGCCAGACAGCCAGGGTATGTAGTTGGAGTTCAATGGTCAGGCCACATGAGGGCCCCAAAGACACAGGGGCTAAAATCTCAGTAAATCATTGTCATACACTTTCCAGTGTGATATGTCTATGGAACAGTTTCCCGGACAAGGTTTAGATTAATCCAGGACTAGGTCTATTAGTATATTTAAGTAGTTTCTACAAACATGCATAACAAGTAAGCATCTTGAGACAAAACAATGAAACTAATACATTTTTAGATATGTACAAGCTGTTTAAGACAACTCATACATATGTTTTATTATTGTGGGAATATTTTTAAGCGATGTCTGGGAAACTGCTTATAATTGTTTAAATTAATTTGGTTGGGTTTTGTTTCAATAATATATTGAAACATTATTATTATTACTTTTAAGTATTTATGATTAGTCGATGTTATAAAATTGTAGACAGTTTCTATAAACTGCACATGCTTTGTATGTATAGACCAGCAGCGATGACATCATCCTAAACCCATCATCACAGTTCAACAGTTGTTTTTATGATTGGTCTTACATTGTTTATGGTTGTTTTAGCATTGATTAAGGTGTTGAAAGTAATTTCCGCTTTAAAAGTTTTATTTGACCTTTGGGTATTTTTCACTTCAGCCAAATGATCTTGAATATCAAGCCTTATAAATCTTTGTAGTGGTGTGATATCCGATCCCCTGCTCATTACTGAAGAATTTATGCAGTGGTGTGAAAAAGTGTTTTGGGCGCCTTTCTGATTTTTTTTTGCATGTTTGTCACACTTCAATGTTTCAGATCATGAAACAAATTTTAATATGAATCAAAGATAACACAAGTAAACACAACATGCATTTTTCATTATGAAGGGAAAACAAAATCCAAACCCACATGGCCCAGTGTGGAAAAGTGTTTGCCCACTAAACCTAATAACTGGTCGGGCCACCATGAGCAGCAACAACTGCAATCAAGCGTTTGCGATAACTTGCATGTTACAGCTCTATGGAGGTATTTTGGCCAACTCATCTTTGTAGAATTATTGTAATTCAGCCATATTGAAGGGTTTTTGAGCATGAACCGCCTTTTTAAGGTCATGCCACAGGATTGAGAGATTGGGCCCTATCTTGCACCCAGCACAATTGACTTTGTCAGTGACGCATGTATCATTCGTATTTTGCACCGGTGCACAGCGGGTTTTTCCCTCCACAGACGCACGTCGGCAAACTAGGGAATGAAATTGCGCTCCCTGGGCGGTTCAGCGCAAAAAAGGAGGCGTGTTGCGGCCAAACCATCCCTGATGCTATTTTGCAGTTTTGCACGTGGTTCATTATGCTATTTTAAGAGCGCATGCTTGACCACAATGTATAGCGTGCACAACGCGCGCACACTTTGCTTTTCTAATCTACACAGATGCAACAGTTATTTTTGCAAATCATAAATTGTTAGAATAAAAAATATTAACACATGAGATAAGGGAAATCATTGTGGTGAGCAGTGATAGTTTTTATTTATTGTGTGGCTGCGTTAAAAAATTATCATGCAAATAACGATTAAAATATTTTCATAAGAAACCTTAATGTATATGAACTTGATTTGTAAGTGTACTTTGGGGTTGGAGCTTGCTTGCGTTTCTTGGGTCCGATTTCAGAGCCCCCAAACACTTTCAGCGGTGAGGGTGGACACAGCGATGTCCTCTGCTGGCGTCAGGTCCTGAGGCAGATCCACCTCTCGTTACACGGCGTGCCCGATTTATGCTGGCAAGCTTGGGATTCCCCCGTCTCCTGACATCATTGTAGCGCTTGGCGCAACGATGGGGATGCCAGCTGATGAGACAATTGTGGCTATTTCCTCTCACGCCTGTTTAACCGACGCTGATTTGGGCGGGTTTCTCCTATCCCCATACAAAACAACTTCTCTGTCTTTGACTGCTCTTACAAGAACGTCAGTCTCCTCGGCTGTGAACCGCTCCTGGTGTGCGTCTGGTAAATTCGTTATAATAATAGCAACCCGCCATGGAACTTGCGCCCTTGCGTTTAAAGGGAATGTTGGATAGCGTTCTGATTGGTTTATTTGACGTTACGCCCAAACCACACCTATGAATAATGAACCTACTTCAGACCAACCCCTTACTGATTTGCGCCTGGTGCAAGAGTTATTTCTCCCGCCGGGAAAATAGCAACAGCGCCCAAGATCCGCCCACAAAGTCATTTGTGCATTGCGCTTCGCACTTGCGTTTCAGATCGTTAAAATATTTTACTGTTATGATGTTCGTTTTCTGAAATGCTGTTACTTTTACACCAGCCATAATGGGACACATACCTTTCAAAAAGTTCAACTTTTGCCTCGTCAGTCCACAGAGTATTTTCCCAAAACTCTTGGGGAACTTCAAGATGTTTTCTGTCAAAACTGATACAAGCCTTTATGTTCCTTTTGCTCAGCAGTAGTTTTCATCTTGAAATACTGCCATGCAGGCCATTTTTGCCCAGTCTCTTTCTTATGGTGGAGTCATGAACACTCACCTTGCCAAGTGAGTCAACTGGCTGTTGTTGTGGGGTACAGAGTCCCGATCCGATACTTCTATAATACATAAAAAAAAGATTAAAAGAATAGCGAAAAAACATCCAGGATGTTCCTTATTTTTTATTTAATTCACCTTATTTTAACATTCAACAACTCTGTGAACAAACAGAGCACTTCTGTAGCATCTCGGCAACAAAGTGATGTCATTCCGCATGCGTTGCTGTTTCTCTGTGGAGTCAAAAGGGTCTAACTCTGTGTCAGCGCATAACTATAGATGTGTTAAAATATAATGAGAATATGTATAGTTTATACATATGTACAGGGGTTAAATTGGGATTTGTTTTGTGGGGGGGGGGCTCTGTTGGAAGAGAGGGTCGAGGGGTAACATGTTTAATCCTCATGACAGCAAAGCCACTGGTGTGTTTCAATGACATTTTGGACCTCTGATAGGATTTATAAGTTTCAGCTTTAAAGCTGTGCCACACGTTGACCCAAACTTTAAAACCTGAACTTTAAATTATGCAAATATATGAGTCTGACACCCTATATGCATTTGTTGCACATGTCATTATGCACAATTGATCAAACTTTAAAGGAAGTTAAAAGAATCCCACTCCTTGATTAATTCTAGGCACAAGACTAACAAGAAAAACAACATACTGATTCAGCAATATGCAATAAAAACCCGGTCGCGCAATCTGTTTTTGTCATGGGTGGCCCGCACGCACAAGCGTGAAGCCTATGAATAAAAACATGTCATTATTCGCTTCTTGTCAGTTCACACGAGTCCGATTCCGATTGAGTCTGAAACCATGTGACCATGCGATCACGGATTGAGACATGACCTCCTGGTTGAGTCGTCGCTGCGCTCTCGGGGAAATTTTAGTTGGCTATTTTTTAGTCGGTGGATTTTGTTCCTTCATAATAAAAACCTTCATTTAAAAACAGCATGTCGTGTTTACTATCTTAAATTAATATTTGTTTCATGATCTGAAACATCAAAGTGTGACAACCGTGCAAAAACATAAAACATCCGTAAGGGGGCTTTTTCACATCACTGTAACTGTCTGTTTGTTAAAACCTTTACGAGGCATTTGACTACTTGAAGGTACTTGAATCTCAGATGTTCATTCCCTCAGGCCGGTTACTGTAGAAGAGTTTATAATGAATGTGCAAGTCTTTTTCTGCTGCCGCCGTAGATGTCCGGACCTGCCCGAGGCATTTTACTCTTGATAAGTGTTGAGAGGGTCACTTTTGCTCATCTCTCTCACAGAAACTCAACAATGTTAATAAAAGAGTCAGGGAGAGCCCTAGTAGATGTTCAATGTTGTGTGCCAGTGATGAGGCACTAATTTGAGGAAGTGTGTGGATTGTGTAAGGTGAATCTGAGACGGACATCAATCCATCACTTAAACCACACCGGGAGATTAAACTATAAAAGAGCCCCATAATTCAACTGTGAGTGAGCAGTTACACAGATTTAGCAACCGTGAAAATGAATTTTTCTTAAAAACTCTCTCAAGCGTTCAAGGTAAAACTGTTACAAGCAGAATCACTTTAACTGCTGTAATGTGCACTATTGACCCTGAAAACCCTTCTCACTTTTCAAGCTTAATGTGATACACTTGACCAATAGAAAACACTTGAGGTACGTTGTGCGTCTGTGTTTGTTGTAAAGAAATCAGTTCTGGTTCTTGGAAATCTGAATGCATTTAAAGAAACTGGTGCCTGGAGACACACATTTACAGACACACACACACACACACACACACACACACACACACACACACACACACACACACACACACACACACATGTGCACACACAATCACAGACAGACAGACATACGCGCACACACAGACATGCCTTTTTCATGTCTCGACGGTAATGATTCACCACTTCAATCAAGTATGAGACATTAAAGATATTGTATAATGATACATCTTTGTGTTTCTGGGAAATTCCTTAAGATGTTTTACCTGAAACGCAAACTCTGTTTACATTAGATTATTCAGTTACTAACTCTACTAAAGTCATACAGGGGTCAAATAACTTCCTCTGTTAAAGAATTTACATTCCTCAAAGTGAAACCCACCAAATCGCCTACCGTACTGATAGTGTTTGGACAAACTCTGGTCCACCACAGTTATTAGCTGGTTGACCGACAAACATATTTTCAAAACCAGCTTGACCACTGACCACCTTAAACTGGTATAATCAGATGGAATTTGGTTAGTTGCTTGTTTAAAGGAATAGTCTACTCGTTTTCAATATTAAAATATGTTATTACCTTAACTAAGAAGAGTTGATACATCCCTCTATCATCTTAGTGCGTGCACGTAAGCGCTGGGGCGCGCTGCAACACTTCGATAGCATTTAGCTTAGCCACATTCATTCAATGGTACCACTCAGAGATAAAGTTAGAAGTGACCAAACACATCAACGTTTTTCCTATTTAAGACAAGTAGTTATACAAGCGGAACAGCACTTTTGGGAGTACTTCAACTCGGCGCAGTAACACCCTCCCTCTCCCATTATGAGAGGGAGAAGGGGAGCGGATTTTTCAGGCGAGTTGAAGTACTCCCAAAAGTGCTGTTCCGCCATACAATATAGTTCCTCTTTTAAATCCGCTTAGAAAAGCGCTACGTTTTATTTTGTACCACCAAACTTGCTCGTATAACTACTCGTCTTAAATAGGAAAAACGTTGATGTGTTTGGTCACTTCTAACTTTATCTCTGAGTGGTACCATTGAATGAATGTGGCTAAGCTAAATGCTATCGAAGTGTCGCAGCGCGCCCCAGCGCTTACGTGCACGCACACAGATGATAGAGGGATGTATCAACTCTTCTTAGTTAAGGTAATAACATATTTTAATATTGAAAATGAGTAGACTATTCCTTTAAGATTCTCAAATAGTTAATGACAAGCTTGGACTAGTTAATGACCAGTTTAGACCATCCGTCCAGCTGTCATTTTAAACACAGCTTCTATTTTATGCTGGTAATAAATTAGCAGAAGGTTAATAAGGTTGGCAGTGTAAGTTTAATGAAGAATGTAGAAGCAGTCTCATGCTATATATATATATATATATTATTCAGATGGTTAAACATAGATTACATTGAGCTACATCAGTGAAGTCCATACAGGGTGGAGCCAGGAGTCAAAACCACCAGCATATTATTAGAGGGCTGTTCAGATTCAAATACACACGCACACTCGACGAATGAGGTGCACAGATGCATGCGAATGCATAACACACGACAACTTCTGCATTGTGCAGGACTGAACTTTTGGAAACTGGAGCCATCTGTTTTGTGTACGACATGGTCAAAGGTCATTGGGTTTTAGATGAGAAGAAATGTAGGTCAAAGTGAGCCCTCGTATACTACACTTCTGCCTTTGTCCGGAAAGCAAATCTGCCTGAGCTGTAAAAATGTTATGTGTCTGAACACTTGCCACATTTGTGAATCAATTGTATTTATATTAAGCAGTGTCTTTTGGTCATTGACATACATTGGACTATAAATCCCCAACGTGAGAATGTAACTACACCTAAAGATTCAGTTAAGATACTATTCATTTTCAACCATTATTGGAGAGGTTTGATTGATTGTTCCTACTTTACAGCTACTTTGATTCCTTGTTGTTTCAATGCATTTTTGTCTGTCCATAAATAGGTCATTCATCACTCCACCTATACACCCACCACACAAATACATTGCAATATGATCACTCCCCCGTGTGTATGGTTTTAAGCTGTGTCAAAAAGAGCTGTGGGGGTTTAATCCAGAAATAAAATGTGATACGTTAAGTCTCCTGTATAAATGTGTGTGTACACACAACTGTTTGTACACATAGCTTTTTGGGGGAAATCAAATGGTGGCTGACATAGCTTTTGGGTTAGTATTCATTCAAACCCTTTATCCATTGCTTTTTTTTACCAGTGCTCCAAATATTTAATATGCGTTCTATTGGTGTAAGAAATCTACACGTGCGTATCAGGATATTCCGTTTGCCGATATTGTATAGATTCTCAAAAACACAATATAGATTTTTTTTATATACAAGATTCATGGCAGTTCATTTTGAGTTCCCGACCGCTAGATAGCAGTCTTCTTATCTCTAAACTTCAAAAGTGATAGGAAGTACTTGCTAAGGTTTGCAAATAGTGGAGTGCTCTTGATGACAGCTTTTCTATTTTATATCCTATTCTATTCCCAAATTAAGAAATGTCCCAGACCACATTGCTTACAGTATCGCAATGTATTGCATTACATCATATCGCAACCCATGTATTGTGATATGTTTCATATTGGCAATTACTGACTAATAACCTTTTTATTGACATTAAAGTGAAGTGACTTAACCCTAAACACAAGAGTCTGATAAAAAATTCTCATTTTCAAGAAAACATGTCAAGTGCACTTACTTTGCTTTGACACCAGACATGAATGAAGCAAATAAATATCGCTATTTGCATGTAGTTGGGTGCTTGAACATTTTGAGTTTACTCGCTACATTTGCACAAATTTGCGTCATTTGCGTGTGAAATTCAGATGTGAATACGCTCAATTTGCTGGCTTTAGCTAGCTTGTAGTCTCATATATATATATATATATATATATATATATATATATATATATATATATATATATATATATATATATATATATATATATATATATATATATATATTTATATATTTATATATATATATATATATATATATATATATTTATATATATATATATATATATATATATATATATATATTTATATATATATATATATATATATATATATATATATTTTTTTTAGAAAGAGTTTGGACAATCTGGTAAGTTCGAAAAAACTTTCTTTACTCAATTTGATATATATCAAATTGAGAAAAAAGAAAGTTTTTTCGAACTTACCAGATTGTCCAAACTCTTCCCTCACTTTCGCATGTAGCAAGATCTTTTTTTACTCCTGTTTCTATAAAAGAACAAAGATATGTCGTACAACTCCAGGTGTCCACATATTCAATTTATTTTATTTATATAGCGCTTTTCACAAGTGTTAATTGTTGCAAAGCAGCTTTACATGAGTAGATGTAGAGGAGAACACAGAAAATCAATAGATAGTATAAGAAGTAGAATATAGCGGCTAAGAATAAACCGTACAAGCGAGCGTATTAATAATGTAACGTATAAAGTACAGTGCTAAGTTAAGCCAAAGTTGGCTGACTCTCCCTGGGACTAAAAAAACCCCTAGGAGAAAGCCCGGTGGGAAAAAACTCCTAGAAGGACAAAAACCCTAGGGAGAAATTAATATATATTCATATATATAGACACGGTAGGGATAGGAAGCGGGTAAGCGGATTAAACTGGTTCAGCCGGTGGTCGTTGGTCGCGCATTGGCTGGGCATCACGTTGAAGGACAGCCAGTAGATCAGTGGTGCGATGACCTTCATACAGCAGATGATTTTGTCCTCCATTGTTTTTTCACATTTCTGCCTCAACTTGCTACATCATAATCATGTAACTTCTAAAGCAAGCTCCTGATTGGTTAACGCGGCACGAATATCCGGTTTTCAACTCGCGCTTTCACGCAAATCACACGTTAAGCCGCATTCAAATTACAAGCTACTTTGTCGCTGTGTGTCGCTCGTCTCTTTCAAAAAGGCTGTTAGGAGGCGTTTCTAAATCTGGTTGTCATAAACAAATAAGTAACGTCACTCCAGTAACTGACGACAGATGGATGATGTGAACTCCACTGCATCGCGTAGTCACCCCAGAAACTTGCTGATCAATTGCATAAAGTTAAACTTATCTCAACTTTGTTTGCACGACTAGACACGCCCCATCCAGTCGCCAACGGACACTCTCGCTCGTGTCGCCGGGAGTTGGCAAGTTTTTATTGAAATCAATGAGATCCCTCTGCTACTGTTAGTTGCTGCCATTGTAAATGAGGTTTTACTTGCGTCAAACGCCCAAAAAGCTCAATTCGGCCTTCATGATTCGCGCAAATCGCGTCATTTGCGCTGCAGGATGTCTATTGTGTCTTTCCATTGATTTAGCATGTAAATCACTTGCGTTATAACGCCTCATTCCCAAACGCACCATTAGAGGGTTTTGCATCTAAGCTCTGTGTAGTAGACCCTAAATTTTTCCTATTTTTGTGTTTGTTTTTTTACTTCTTTTTTAAAGGAAAGCATGCCATGCTTTGATACAAACACACACACACACAGACACTACAGAGCTGAAATACAAACTACGTCGGCCTAATCCTGCTTTCCTTTTTGCCGCTTTGTAATTCTCCAGAAATACTCCAGCAGGCATGTGTGCGTGTGTATTTTCAGCCGTACACAGCACAGTGATGGTCTTACAGCATTTTAAATTGTAGACTAGAAGAGCTTCAGAGTAAAGCGTGTGCGAGAGAGAGACTCACAGCTGTGATAGCAACAGTGAAGAGAAATCTACTCTTTCTCTTGCTTTTTCTTCTCTGGAAATTTTGTATCTCTTGTTGTTGCGACTTTTCCACCTTTCCAAGCAGCTGTACAGCACCACGGGGGAGAGAGAGTGAACAAAGGTAAAGAAAAGGGGAGTTTGGGAGGGAGAGAAAGAGAGACAGTGATTCAGACAGACCGTGTGTAGGAATGCGCTGATACATGGCAACAGTCTGCTTATCTCCGTTTGTCTTTCTGTCAGTCAACACACACACACGCTCTCCAGAGGAGGCACGGTTAGCAAAGGTGATGATTAACCCCTTCCCCCTTATTCCTGCCCTCGTCTGTTTCTTCTACCTGTACTCGTCTGGACTCGCTCGATGAGTAAAGAAATGAGCGAGAGAGACCGGTGAACAGTCAGATGCGCAGACCTCTCTCTGACGAACACTTGGAAGATTTGGATACCTGAAGAATTCAACTGTGGGACACAATTTGGATTATATCACAAAAGAAGTCGCTTTAAGAAAACCAGACACACATTGTTGGAATTGTTGGATTACAGTATCGAAGCACCATGCAGTAAATTTGTGGTGAAGTTACTTCAGAGTTGTTGGACAACAAATCTTCATCTTTGTTTCGCATACGAAGATTCTTTCTCACAACTATGTCTAAACCTTCACGTCTTGCTCGTCCTTCCTCTGCAAGTTCAGGCTCCAAACTCCCCTCACCTCGACGTGATGCACCTGGTGGACGACCCAGAACTGTAAGCGTGATGCAGACAGGAAGCGAGGGGATCATGAGGCCTCCGCTAAATGGGGCGACACATTCACCCACCCTGCAAGGCACTAATATCAAGGAAGAGGATGAGGTGGACCAGCCCAAGAGCAGAATAAGTCCAGAAAAAGGGTCCACAGCTACCGTAACCCAGCAACAAGTCACAGCGCAAAGTGAGTATGATAATGGAGAGGTGGATGTATGGACACATACTGTACTTCTTATATTTGGCTTTTGATACAGAGTACTGTTTATACTGGATCTTGTGAAACCATGTAAAGAGCGATATAAACTTTGTCTTGGGTGTTTCTACTCAGATTTTTGGTTAGACGTACAAACTGAAACAAGTGAGACTTGTTCCTCCGTGTAATATTTGTGTATATAAAAGGTATTTTTGATATAAGGTTATAAGTATTCATTTGCACTGTGTTTGGTGCTGGTTGTTTTAGGCGCTGGTATTTAGCAGATTAATACACTTGAGGTGTTTTTGAAGCAAATGATGTCAATTCAGAATTGACTTGATGGATTTTTGTCCTGCATTCCTCCGAAAACACATGGGTCCACAATCGCATTGTTTCCCCATTCCAGCACAGTGGGGTGCAGATTAACAGCAGTTTATGTGTGTGTGCATGTGTTTGTGTATGAGATTAGGCAGCACTTTATCACATTGTGCCCTGGTGCTTTATAATCCTGGTGGTTGAAGGGTTCTGTGTCAACTGAAAGTCGCTGCAAAGTGGTGATGTAGGACTCCAATTCGGTCACATAAATTTAACTCCTACGACTCCTGTCAACATGTGGTGATATGATTAAACATCATGCCATTCCAGTCAGTGAGACAGGAATGGGATACCCGGGTGTTTGAGGTGAATGTCTCTCCAAACAAGCTTGTACACCACAGTTATTAGCACTATTATTTGCTTGTTTTTTGTGTGCAAGTTCATACTGTTGGTCATGAAGGTTGGAAAAGTTGTCTTCTTTCATATTGTGTGTGTGTCTGACTTCATTCTTTCCATCTTTTATGGCAATAAAAGAGTCTTGAATCCAGATGTTACGTTGACATACATTTCTCTAAAAAAATGTATAGATGTGACAGCATAGAATAAGTGTAAACCTGTAGATTTAGCATTTAAAACTATCCACAATTTGAAATTTAGTCTAGGAAATCAGATTCACAGTTTAAAATTACACTAAAATAAATACCTTATACCTTTCTACTCTACTTTAAAGAACCATGCGGATCAAAGCATAACCGCTAACGTAATGACCTGTTATCTGATATTAATATTCCATTAACCAAATATGACCTCACAGAAACATCTGGAAGCAAAACAAATACATGCTGGTTTTTATCTTCCCCTTTTAATGCCAGACAGATAAAGCGATAATGGAGACTGTTTATCAACACTCATCTGTCTTCAAGGGTTTCATTGTTTATCTGCAGGTAAAGCGGTCCAGTCCTTTGTTTAAACCACCGTTAGTCCTCTTTGAAAGTTTAATGTAGCAGGACAAAGAACTGTATCACAGTCTGTAAATTTCATGGCTGGGTGGTCTTGCTTACTCATGGTTCAGGCAGACTGAGGTTATGGGAAAGAGGAGTGGGAGGGAGAGAGAGACTAACAGTCAACCTCATCAAAACTAAGTTTATCTTTAGCTGTTTTAAAGCTACTGTTGTTTAGTTTTGCCATGCTTAGACTGTGAGTTGTTGTAATGATACTGTAGTTGTGTTTGACGTGTAGATCTGCTGATATGGGAAGCATGACATTTCACTGCTGGATCATGGGATAGCTGATGTACTATACTGCTATAATGCTTGACATTATGGGAATGGCGTTCTCTTCAAGAGCCTCTAACTTTGTTTACATGCAACCTATGCTGGGTTATTTTCTTCCCAGTGTTGGGTCAAAAATGGACGAACCCAACCTGTTGTAATTGAAGTTCTGCAATGCAAAACCATCTACTGTAAATTAGGCATGGGCCGATTACCGGTTTCAAGGTATACCGAGGTTTAAAACAGTCAAGGTTTCAAAACCACTAAAATGTTCTGTGATACCGTCTCCAAGGTATGAGCTGTGTTTATACAAAATTCATTAAATCATGAAGTCATGTGATTGATTTGATGTTTACATTTAATATATATTACGAAAATATTATATATGTTTTGAAAGCATATTATAATTTAAAGGCTTTATTGTACCTGGCATTTGAAAATAACACATTTTAGTGTTGCAATGGCAATACCGCAACACCGTGAAACCGTGGTATTTTTGCTAAAGGTTATCATACCGCCAGAATCTTATACCGGCCCATGCCTACTGTAAATGCGACTGACATGTTTTCTTGCAAATGACTCTGGATTTTGCCAACAAACCTGTATTTTTAAATGCCCTGAGGGTGGGATTAAGCGGGTTTGATATGCTATATTTGATGAACGTATAATATGTGCCACGAGGGCATTCGGTTGATACGATTATCTCATTTTTGACAGAGATGGTGCTTAGCAGCTTTGTGTAACTGAGCTCCTCAATAAACCTTTGCTGGATTGTTTCAACCAAAAATGCTGGGTTGTTTTAAACCATTGTTGGGTCAAATATAAAATTCTGAGTTAATTTAACCCAACAGTTGGGTTTGTCCCTTTTTGACCCAATGTTGGGTTGAAACTAAATGTGTAATAATCTCAATCAGAATGACAAGGCATTGTGATCTGATTAAAACTGATTTTATAAATTTATTCAAGAGTACTAAATAATCTAAGATTTTCAAAATCTATAGTTGTGGTCCATCTGAATCAAAGTTAATTTAATGAAAATGTTAAAACATTGTGATATTTAGTCATTTTTTCTAATAACAATAAAAAGCAATAATCCCATGATTATTTAATAAAGGTGTTAAACAGGGACGATTTTTTATTATAAAGCAAGATCTAATTCATTGACATAGCACCTCACTGGGGAATTCGAATTGGTTTAGATTAATGGACGCTGTTCGTTGACTCTTGATCCTCACTGATTATAACAGATTAAAAAGCGAGACACATTTAATCCAGGGCCAAAACTCTAGACACTTCAACAGTGCCAAGAGGTCCTTAAAGATCCATTGAGTTTTACTGACAGGGTTTACTTACTCAAAGCAAAAGTTCTCCTAAAATCCATTTACTCACCAAGCCCTGTCATCGGGTCTTTCAGAGATAAGAAGCATTTTTAAAAATATATCTTGGCACATCTTGATGCACCAAGTTTCAATTTACTTGTATCCAAAGCCACTTACGGTGCATTACAAGGTACACATTTTTTGGCATGTGTGTTTCCTGGTTCAAATGTGTTTGTGTGTGTACCACTGAGCTGTACAGGAGCAGACATGAATGAGGGCTTTATGGGGGTTTTCAGTGGTTAATTTTTGCCAGAAAGCTAAGACTTCAAAAAACCTTTATGGTGCTTTTACAGTCCTATTAAATCATTACTTTCTAAGGTAAATGATTATGCTTTTTACATCCGACTATTTGACTGAAACAAAGCAGACATAGAAGGACATGGACACTATTTGCTTGTCCCAGATTTATTGTAACCAAATGAGTTTCTTGAATAAGGTGTTTTGTGCTTGGTAGCCATTACATTAATCTCAGACCAGCGGTCTATTATGCCTTCGGACAGATTCATGCGGGCCGAAGTTGATCTGCGGGTCACCGGCCAGCCCAGCTAATGAAAAGTGCCCGAGTGCTTTAACTCAGTGGCAAATGGAATCTGGTAATTGTTTGCCGTTTGGCAGGAAGGATCGAAAAGGGGAGGAGGAGAAAGAGAGGCAAGGTTTATCATTCTGATATTTTTACCTCTACAAGCGGCACTAATGTCAGAGGAGGGAGTAGCGCTCAGATTCATTTTCTTTAGGATTTTTCCAAATCCTTTACGCTGAGCTCATGTGCTTCTTAACTCTTTCACCACCAACGTTTTAAAAAAATGTTGCCAGCCAGCACCAGCATTTTTCATGATTTTCACAAAAGTTTAATGCCTTCCAGAAAATGTTCTTCTTTAAATATATAAACAAACAATATATCAAATGAAAGAACAGACCCTTTGCTTTCGAACCAAAAAAAAAAAAAAAACTTTTCATCCTACCTTCATTACTTCTCTTTTATCACCTCTCAAATATGGGTAGGTTTCTTCAAAAACACCCAATTTTGAACAAAAAGCTGAGATAATTGCATTTTTGTGAAGGACTTTTGATAGAGATCAGATGCAAATCAATCTTTAACATACACTGAGTTTTCCCTCTCTCACATGAGGCGCTACTTCCGGGTTGTATAAGGACGGTTTCACATTTGGTGCGATTGCCTGGTCCGAACCCGAGTTCGATTGCTCCCCCCTCCCCATGCCCCCCATGGACTGTGTTCACATATTATTTTTGCATCCGAACCGCGGTACGCTTGCATCATCAAGCTGCAGCCGGCGCGTTCTCAAGTTGCTTGGCAACCGCTGTAAACGAGAAGACGACAAGTGTGATTGACTAACTGCAAGCAGAGAGATGATTTCTGAATGCCTCCGCAAAAATTGACGTCGGCGGACAGACCGCGTTGTCATCGAAACGACTTTAGTATGTTTGCGGCAGAAAGACGAAAGTGCGTTTCTGTATTATTTCTTTGAAAACAAAATCAAAGGTTTAAAAAAAAGGTTTAAAAAAATAAGAACAAAACTCAAGCAAGCATTCTATGCATTTTGTTGTCAAGGTAAGTGCACGCACACAAACACACATGTCTGTTTTGGTGGGACATTCCATATAATACGTAATTTACAGCGGTTCACTTCCGCGATTTGGTACGATTGCGCTCACATTAGCAGCGAACTGATCTGGAGTTCACATGAAACGAACCCCAGACCACCCTTTTTAAGCGGACTCGAGTACGTTTCGCGGGTGCGCACCAAAAGTGCTAATGTGAAAACGCCCTAAGTTGCAGAAGTGCGCCACCTGGTAGATAATAGCGGTATTGCGGAAAGCCGGAAATTCTCGTCATTGGCAGGAAAGCTTTTTCTCATAATTGACTAATTATCTCGTCAATGGCGGGGAAAGAGTTAATCATCACATTGGCTGTGAAGAGGGCTTACAGGACGGCAATGTTGTAATCTAAAACACCTACATTAAAGGGATAGTTCACCCAAAAATTAAAATAATGTCATTAATGACTCACCCCCATGTCGTTCCAAACTCGTAAGACGTGCATTCGCGGAAGAGAAGACAATGATAAAATAAAGTCGTAATTGTTTTTGTACCAAAATGTATTTTCAATGCTTTAACAAATTCTAACTGACCCTAACTGTTTTTATTACCTTTTTGGACATGGACAGTATACATTTTCAATGGAGGGTCAGAAAGCTCTCAGACTAAATCTAAAACATCTTAACCTGTGTTTCCAAAGATGAACGTCTTACGGGTTTGGAACGACATGAGGATGAGTCAATAATGATATTATGTTCATTTTTGGGTGAATTATCCCTTTAAATAAAATGTGGACGGAGAAAGAGACCCTTCCCACTGACCTTAGACAAGCTTGTCTGGTGTGCATATTAGGGATGGGATGATTACCGGTTTTACGATTAACCACGATTGAATTTCCTGACGGTTAGTATTATAGTTTAAAATGCTATTATCATTACAACCGTGTTTGATTACAGTGATTTTGAAAACTCGCGGTAAATCCTGTCCAGCCAGAATTTGACGTAGGCGCACATGCAACATAGTTTTTTGCACAAGAAGGCATTTAACGGATAATTTATTGTTTTCATTCACAGTAAACTTATTAGACAGATTTATTATTTTTTTTACCACAGAAATAAATTCAGGGACATGAAATATTAAAATGTGATTTTCAAAAATACAACTTGTTCAAATGTGTTCAGTGTGTGTATCAGTTCTTTTTCAACATTTCCATATCATTTTAACAAAACCATGATAATATTGATAACCGTGATAACTTTGGTCACTATAATCATGATATGAAATTTTCATACCGTCCCATTCCTAGTGCATATAAAGTGTTATGTGCAATATAATAAATGTTTGGTTTGTACTATAGGTTGTCATTCAGTTTAAATCGCTCGCAATGTTATTTCGTCACAACAGTTATGGTAACTTTGATACAATATAAGCTGATATGAGTCAGGACAGCAGGAGAGAGAAAACCTCCGTTCAACAGCACCTGGTTTCATTGTTGATGTTTATGTAACTTAGAGCTAAATTACATGCCTTAAGGCCTTACATCACACGTGAAGACTGTAGTCTTTATAATTTGAGTTGTATTTGATTCAGAGCATGCCACTTTGTATATATATATATATTTGGTAAATATTTACCATAACTGTTTAAATTATGTTTTATGCGTGATCCCACTACACTGTTTTCTACCGGCTGGCTATTAAAATAGACATCTTGCACAAAGACGGAAAATAAGTCACATCACTTACTTCTGCGTTTGAAAATAAGGTGGATAGCAGAGAAGTTTTTTTTTTTTAAAATCTTTGTACGTTTGTTTTCTTTGGATCTGCAGTAGCAGAAATAGTCCACAACTTTTTCCTTCCTTCCATTGTGAGTATTCCTGGATGGGATTCTGGTTCCCAGCTATTAAAAGTAACACAACGTGACCAAATATTGATATATATTCTTACCCGCAAAAATGATGTAATAATGGAAGAACTTTGCTGTTTATAAATGTTTTAACATGCTTGTCTTTTATAATCAATGGTACAAAAATAAAACATTATTCTCAAAGAAGCCCCTGGTCACTCCTCTCGAAATACCCCGTTGTTTAATTGAATATCTGGTGTTCTCTGCTGTGGTTTCCAAAGTGAACATAAACCCGTATGAAGCTATGAGCTCTGACAGGTTGAAGGGCCAAACACAAAACCCTGACAGAAAATTATAAGTTTAGTCTTAAACTAGTTCAGTGGCTATGTTCTTCACATTCTGCCAGCGCATGTCGCCTTCTTTTTGTTCTCTTGTCATTTCTGCTGTCCTCCCCTTTTCTTTTAGATTTTCACTCAATCCATTTAAAGGTTGCCATCATTTGCTCTTTCTTTCTCCCTCTCTTTCTGTCTCCCTCTCTCTCTCTCTTCTTTCTGTACAGTTTTTGTGCTAGTTTTTCCAGTGCATATTAAAAGTAGCATTTCTGTTTGAAGTATGTTTAGACAAAATGTGTGTGGTTACTTATTAGGGTCAGCCAAGAGGGCTTTGTGCACACAAACACATAATGAACACACTCTCCTAAAGAAACTCTTTGTTTAAAGTAAAAAGTGCAGATAAATAGATGAAGGGATATCCTGAAATGTTGGCTGTGTGTGTGTGTGTGTGTGTGTGTGTGTGTGTGTGTGTGTGTGTGTGTGTGTGTGTGTGTGTGTGTGTGTGTGTGTGTGTGTGTGTGTGTGTGTGTGTGTACTCTTTCTTCTGTTTGCCCTTCGCTCTGACACAGCATCTATTGGGTAGACAAGTATCTGGGAAAGAGATGCTGGCTAAGTAGAAACAAGAGGACATAGAACAACCAGAAAAAGGGAGTAATACCAAAGTTTTAAAAGAGATAAAGTACGCACATAGAATTTTAATAAGCTTGAGATTTACCAGAAACTTAACGTTAACCAGTTCTTGTCAGATTTGTGGCTTAGTAGTAAGCACAAATTTGTTGAGCGGGTGAGCAAGTGAGGAGTGCAGGTTCAGATTAGGGCTGGGAATTGTTAGGAATTTCACAATTCGATTCAATTCGATATTGATTTACTTGCTTAGATATCGATTCAATAATAAGTAAATACACAAGCAATTAAGTACCTGATTATATTTTTAAATAATGTGTGTAGTATTACTAATGTTCGATCACGTTGATGGTGCAGGCTTGAAAGAAGTGCTGCTGTTTGCCATCTTTGATCTTTCTGTTTTGATAAAGCACGTCTTGTACAACGCTGAACGCCCTCACTAGAGTGTTGCCCACAGCGCCGCCACTGGCCGGGGGGGCTGAATCGATTCATAGGATTTGATGAATCGATATTGAATTGAGAAACAAATAAATGCAATGCATTGATGAATCAATATTTTTACCCAGCCCTAGTTCAGATCTGCATTTTCCTGATCATTCTTCCTTTTCCTTTTCTCATCTGTTGTGTCTGTCGGTTAAAGGGGAAATCTGACTTTTTCCATGTTAAAGTGCTATAATTGGGTCCCCAGTGCTTCTATCAACCTAGAAATGTGAAAAAGATCAACCTAGTAGCTTAGTTTTGGTAAACCATTCTCTGCAAAATGGGTCATAGAAATTTGGCTCCCTCTGTGATGTCAGAAGGGGATAATACTGCCCCTTAATCCGCACTATCAAACCACGACACTGCCATTTGGTGACACTGCCATAAATGATCTGTATGATATATTGAGCTAAAACTTCACATATGTACTCTGGAGACACCAAAGATTTATTTGACATCTTAAAAAGTTTTGTGAAATGTCCCCTTTAAAAAGTTGCTCTTCTTTAGTTCTGGATCAATACATCATTCCAGCTTTCCTTATATTCACACGATGAAAGCAGATATAGTAAATAATTTTGCATCCAATAGTACATCAATAATAAGTTTAATACCAGCAGCATGCATGGACAATTTTATGTTGTAGGGCTACATGTCAAATCCATTACTTACAACTGACAGACGATGCTACATCAATGCAATGTGATTATTGGTTTTAAGATGTACCTGAGGTGCCTAAACAAGCATGATTTATTTGGCCGGTCCGGTGATTTACCAAAGAACCAAGCAGAAGCAAGTGATGTAAGACGGCGTGTAGATTCATGATCATAATAAATCAACAATTGCTCATCTACAGCGAATGAAGAAAGAGACTAAGCGACCAAAACATCAACAGCTGTCTCAGTGAAATGCATTGAAGGATGTGTATGTGTGAGTTTGTCTGTTAAGATTCTTTACTTGTTCAGACAGATGTCGTTTTCCTGGCCTTACTTGAGTGTGTGTGTGTGTGTGTGTGTGTGTGTGTGTGTGTGTGTGTGTGCATACTCATGCTATTAGGTAATTAAGTATAATTTAGTCTACAGGGCAGATTTCAGAATTCAATTTCATTGTATATAAAACTGTGAGTCATACATACCTGGACAGTGTCTCTTTTATAAGTCATCTTATTATGATTTAATATCCCTCATTGGATGGTAGAAAGGGTAACTTTATAAATCTGAACATAACCTATGACCTTTTAGTTGGCTGTTGTTGTTAAACGTTGGTCGCAGGTATACCACTGTTCTAGGGCTGCTACTAACAATTATTTTCATAATCGATTAATCGAATAATCGGATAAAAACCTAATATTTACTCCATTTCTCAATTATTATAGCTAAATAAGGCACTAAATTTGGATATTCACATGTGTATGTGTACTTTTAAAGGTCCAAAGATACACACTACTAAAGAGTTTACTCATATAATCTTGTTCGCTGTCTGATGGTGGTGCGGGAGCATGTGACATCACAAACCAACTAATCGATAATGAAATTCATTGATAATGAATTTTATAATCAATGAATATCAATTTTATCAATTAGGTGGTGCAGCCCTACACAGGACAATGGGAGTTTCGCATTTGTGCACCTACCGGCAAACAAGGGTACTGCAATACTTTGAGAGTAGAGAGAGAGTGCGGCTCTATGGTTTAAAATATGGTTTAAATATGAATGAAAACTATTTTAGCCTTAAGTAACTATTAAAATATTAAAATTAAACAAATAAAATATGAATTTACATAATTATTTTTCATTAATAGCTCAAACTAAATCATAATTGCCTTTGGTCTGGGGGGCAATGTACCCCTGACCCCCACCAAACTTTGCCTATGCCACAGTTCCAGAGAAAATTACAAAAACTTTCTGCTTTTCACAATACAGTGCATGTAACACATTCAAGGGGTATTCTTGGGGTAAAACTCCCTAAATGTGGTAAAATCAAAGTAATGCACAGTTTGGAGAACGATACTCCAGCAAATGCAGTATGATGAAACACACCTATGGCGCTTTTCCATTGCATAGTACTGTTTGGTTTATTTTGGGTCGGCTTACTTTTGAGTACCCGATACCTTTTTAGTACCACCCTGGTCGGGGTTCTTAGTGACCAAGCTGATACCAAATGATGTGTGAAGAGACTGTAGATCACTGATTTGTCTAAGAGAATGGTCACTACCAGCTTCATCGCTATAACGTAATTGATTAGCTTTACCTTCATGCTTGTCATCTGTGCTCTGCTATAAGTTCCCAAAATCCCTTTTAGCGATGAAAAACATCCACAGGTTGAGAATCAGGAACACCATACCAGTTTTTTTCCAGACCTGCAGTTTGTGGCGGCACATTCGTGACGAGCACCTCAGAATTATATGCTTAAATGCAACTTCAGTGGGGCTCAGCTGAGCGCGGCGACTGATGCCACGGGTGTCTGTACAGAAACCGTTCAGGGATGTGACAAATGTGATGTGCAAACATCTATTTGTGGTGGTCAATTTTAATTTTGTGCCGGACTGAGAAGTAAATAAATGTATGGGAATGTACAACAACGCTCTCACTTGTATGATGTCACAGCAGTATGCAGCGCAAATATAAAGACACGCCTATAATCCCTCCCACTCCAAAGTGTTACTAAACTCGATGGAAAGCTAACCAAGCCAAAGTGAGGTGAGGTTATCCGACCTGACCCAAACCAAACCGTGGGGTACTATGCAATGGAAAAGCGCAAAAAGTTTCTTAATTCATCAACTAACTTCTAAATTATTAATTCAATTCAATTTTATTTATATAGCGCTTTTCACAATTGTTAATTGTTTCAAAGCAGCTTTACATTAATAGATGTAGGAAAAGCATAGAGAAGCGAGCGTAGTAATAATGTAACATAACATGTTACATTATTACTACGCTCTTAATCAAGACAAACGTAAGTCTTCACATAGTCTCCAGTTTTCTCCTTTGGCTGCTGTTTTTTCCCGTTCTATTTCCATTTTCGTTCTTTAAGTTACAGAATTGTTGTGGGAATTTGGTGTGCAGACATAGTTAAGCAATCTTACCAAGGTATTTCCTTTCGAGATCATGACAAAACAGACTCGCCTTTTACAGACTCGCATGCACACTGAAAAAATTATTCATTTTATTTACTAAATTTTTTTTAAGGTAAGTGGTCGCAACAATTTATTTAAGCTACATTTAAACAAAAAAAATTTGAAATATAAAACAAAACAAAAAACTTGTTTAAATGTAGCTTAAATAAATTAATTGCAACCACTTGCATTTTTTTTTGACTGCACAATGATTGATTTTACACATTTTCCTGGAACAAAATGAAACTAGAAGTCTAGAAATGTGCACCTTCACGTCTTCCATCTACAATGTGATATTGGTGCGTTACAGTCCTAAGCAATCATTCATATTCCAGTTCACATTTCAAAGTTTTTCAGGAACTCTTCTTTGAAACAAACATGCAGAATATAGCAAGTCTCATTTTAGTCTCACTAGTCAGTAGCTGTCTCTCCACATATTAAAATGTGATAAACGTCCCCATAATCAGGCTCAGGAAATGGAGTTTAACCATTATGATATCATCAGTCAGACAGCCAGACCAATCATCTCGGTCCTAACTCTCTGAATTCCTCCAGCCTCACGGAGACACAGAGGATCAAGGAATGTTGAACATAATTAAAGGAAAAACTCCAGATCGGAGCGTTATAGTTAATCTGAGAGCTTTTCTGGCCCAGCTATCAGATCTCATTTTCAGAAATGCTGTTGATGTCTATAAATAGTGTTCCTCGTTTCACTTTTCCCGTCAGCTCTTTAACTTCTTTAACCTGCTGTAAAGTGATATTTTGACTTGGAATGCTGTGGAAATAACCGTTCTGAATTTACATCTGTGAATTAAATGAAAGTGTTGTAACATTTGAGGTTAGCGCAGGTTCGAACAGTCCTCATTTCCTGACATCACGGCTCTGTCCCGGGCTTATTAACTGTCTGGATTTTTTTACAACCGCTATGCTAAAAAGCCTAATTCTTCTCACTCCATTATTCTTTATTTTCCTGTCTCTCTTTTTATTGTCAGTAGTACTTTGGCCCTGTCCCAAATCGGGCATTTGCGGCACTCCTGCCATCCAGGGCACATAGGGGCCACAAAGGGGGCGCTCTTGAGCACCCTTCTGAAACCTAAAATAGCAAATGCAACACTGTGTGGTCATGGATCCACACAATTAATGCCCACAAAGACTGCAGAAAGACTATACAGTGTCACATTTGTCACTTTCATTGCTTTTTTTCTCATACAGTGAATCTAAATAATACGTTTTAATAGCTGCTGCAAGACACTCATGGTACCATTACCCAGACTCAGCATTACAAAATTGTTTACTAAAGAAATTTAAGTATGTGTGCGATTATATATTGTGAACATAAAGCTATGGCACACTGGCCGGATATTTTATGTATGCTTTACTAAAATAGAGGAGGGTGAAGTGTTAACCTAAATTAACCTACAATACTTTTATGAAGTTAGTTAAGGAGAATTCATCAGCATACACATGAACTCAAATGGCTCCCAGAGTATCACTAATATAAAAAAGAATTAAACTTATTGTCTTATTTGGAAAGAGCTTTGTGTGCGGTTTTTTTTTTTTTGCAAACAAGTTTGCTCTTAGCTACATCTTCTTAAGTACCAGATCGACACCCTCCAGCTACAAAGCAAATACGTAGGAGTCTGTGTAGTTTTTTAGTTCAAGTATGACAAGTAATTTTGTGTTTTTCATGTGGGCTACATAAGTTGTTAATCTTTTTGAATGTAATTGATCATTTTGTAATTAGAGTCTATCTTCTGTTGTGTTTTGAAAAATATGTTTGCATCCCTCAGGAAAATTAACAATTTTTTATTACTATTTGTTTGTTACCATGAACGCATGCTTAAACTATGTTTAATGTGGTGAGACCATAATAATTATCAAAAATTCATGCTGACTATAGTGGATCATTTCTTAAGGCAGGGGTGTCAAACTCATTTTAGGCTGTGGGCCGGATGGTAAATAACGCCATGAAGTGCGGGCCGGATAATTTTTTTAAACCTTAGTGTGCTGATAATTGTGTTAAAATTAACTTAACAAACCAATTAATTAGTTTGTTTAGCAAGAAAACCAGAGAAACACACAGCTCTGTGAAAACTACATTTCATAAGGTCACACTCATACTGTATATTATACACACAAATTTACATCTGTACAAAACCCACTGGCCTTATAGGTTGAAAAGCTTTAATTTAACTTCTTTTGCCTTGATGCCAAAATTATTTATAAACCATTTATTTTTCTTTGGAATATATTTGTAATGAGAACAGTCATTTAGAAAATGAAAATGCTAGATGGGGCAGTGGCCCAAACAAAAATGGGACTATGGGGGGTGGTACTATTATTATGGTTTTAATAAAGTATTATAAATATTATGTATTAAATTACTAGCATCAACTTAGACAAGTGATTATAATGGGAAATATAATAAGAATTAAAGTGTGACAATCTGCTAAATATTAAATATGATTTACCTGCTGGCTTGATGGAGCTTTGAATCCATGTTTGCAATGTTGAACTGCTGCTAAAAGCCCCTCTTTCCGTTCTCTGTCGTTATTTTGTGAAGGCATTGGTGTTTTTTGTATTTTTTGTCTACAAAGTGTGCCAACAACAGCAAATTTAGTGTTTATATTAACTTAGATCTGATCGGGAACATTAAATCGATTAGACAAGCATTGTAACGTAAATAAGAATGTGGATATTTTGGTTTTGTTAGCTTGCTAAGTTAGTAGCACTTTTAGAACACTGACAGCAAATCATTACCGGAAGAAATACATAAACATACTTACAAATTACTAATTCTGCGGTTTAACAACTGATATAATGTAATGAATCTACCTGTTAATGCAACGAACTTCGGAAACTGTCGTCTTCGCTCTCCAGGCAGAGAGTGGACACAGAGATGCTGCGGAGCGGGCGAGAAAACACGAAGTGGATCAGCGGAATCAGTGGATCTTTAGCGGAGCGGTAACAATAAAACGGCAAGTTTTTTGGGGACCGTGTTTAGTCTATGTTCCGCGTTTTGCTGCTTTCCGCAAGTCTCTCATATTAAAAACGAACTAGACACCCGCCTAAAAGGGTTTTTAAAATATGTATTTAATATTTAATAAAACTGTATAAATCATCACGCGGGCCGGATTGGACACCTTTGCGGGCCGCATGTTTGACACCCCTGTCTTAAGGGATTCTTCCTGTTAACATGGTACAGCTTCTGTATTTATCACGACACCCTATAGTGAGAATAAATGAAGTGGTCTGTTTTAACATAGGAAGTTCATACAGTAACTTATGACACAGCACAACGCTCTCCATATAACTTTATTTCTCAGTAAAGGATGTTCTGCTGTGTTAGGAGGACACTAAAGTCTCTTACACTGTATGTTGTGTTTGTGTTTTACCAAATTTGATTGCAACTAACTATAAATCCCAATATCTTCTATATATTGCTCAAACAACAAGTTTCTTTAAACAGGTGTACACTAACAGAAATAAAGGTACAAACTGGAGCGGTACCCTTTAAAAAAAGTGTACACATTTGTACCTAACATTAGTACCTCAAAGGTACATATTGGTACTTTATAGATACAGCATGATAGTGGTTCTTAAACTGGGGGCCACAAGATGGCTCTGTTTACAAGTTGCTGTCGGCATGTTTACCGTGTTACTATTAATCAAGATGATAACTGTTAATACAATATCAGAGGAAATAACTGACAATTATGATTTTTTTGTCTTAATTGTGCAGCCCTTTCAAAAAATCTATTAATATGCATTGATGCATAATACAAGGATGGTTAGATGAAGGGTCATGGATGGATGAATGTGTGGATATCTATCTATTATAGATGGAAATCAGTCATGTGACCTTTTACGTCATGCTGCCATCTTGAGGACCTACCAAGTACCACCAAGCCACTGACAAGCATCTTGCTACGATTTACAGATTTCTTATCTTTTACTGTCTATGATTCTTACGGATACAGTAAAGGGCTACGAAAGACATGTCGCATCTCGACTGTCATGAAAAGAAACGCAACTTTAAAAAAATATATCTTGGTTAGGGTGTGATGCCTACACTGATGCGTTCTTCCAGCCGCTGTTCGCTGCTACCAAACTACCACTATTTTACAACATAAGAAGGCACGACACAACATGAAACTTTGCTCGAAGTATCACCTGGATCTCTACACATGAACGCGAGCATTGAGAACATTGTTTAGGTTTTGCACAACTGACTTTGGCTGTTATGGTGTCCGCTCCTCATCTCTGCCAGACGTAAATAATCAATTTCCGAATGTGAATGAATGAATCTCATATGAGGCTCCTTTTTCAACTAGAAGGTCAATATTGTTTTTCACTTGCGACAAAACAACGAATTATCCGTGCATTTTTAGGAACTATGCTTTAGGAGCTATCCATCTTTACTCTCCTCCCTCCTTACGTCGCAATTGGAGATCGATACATCTTGACTGGGAAGAAGGCGGCGAGCGGACGCCAAATCATCCAAACTCAGTTGTTCAAAACTTTCTTTTTAGTTAACTCTGTGTTCACAAACAATGTTCTCAATGCTCGAGTTCACGTGTAGAGACACAGGCGATACTTCGATCAAAATATCATGTTGTGTTGAGCCTTCTTAGTGTTGTAAAGATAGCGATTTTGATGCTCACAGCATATTAAAGGCATAGCTTTTAGTTCTTTTGCGACCACTTCAGGTCCTCAAAATGGCGGAAGACAAGTGAGCGAAATCAGCTGATATTCATGTATAGGCAGATATATAAACAATATCCACCTTTGGTATACAGACAGAATTGTATTGAATTATTTGTTTTAACACTATTTTTTAGCAGGTGTTACAACAAACTCTCTGTTTGTTACAATTAACCCCATCTATGGGGTAAGTTGTAACGTTTGCACTCCTGTCACTTTAAGTGTAATTGTACGATAACGGTAGGTCCCACAAACAAACTTTAAGTGTTCATTTATAGCAGAGATGTGTGTGTTGATCGTTTAGTAAAAAAAAATATTAATCTAACTAATATGTTTTTGAATGATAGAGACAAAGTCAAAAAGTGTTAGGTTGTGCCCCACTCTCCCCAACTCAAGGGGGGCCACACACTGAAAAAGTTTGAGGACCGCTGCATTATGATACATTTTTAAAGATACTTTTGTGACAGTGTACACTTTGCAAGCATGTCTTGATGTCCACATGACTTATGATGCATCTATGCTCAAGTAAAGTACAGTATGTGTGGGGGTATTGGGCAGGACTGGGTGTGGCGCCATCTACAGGGTGTTATAAGTCTTGCAGTAAATCAATTACAGTTACTTTCCCACTGTTTGCCATCCTCCCCTTATTCCGTTTTATATCCTCCATGCTTCTATTAAGTAGATGCGTGCACACACATTCAACAATATAATAATAAATCAATTTTGAAGAATATTCATACAGCATTCGTTCATACAGTTAAAGTGGATGTGGACCAGGACCGGGCTTTAAAAAGAACCAAAAAAAACATCCATATGATACAACTGCACTATATCCCTGTTGCTAAATTGGTAGAGCATTTTATTGGGATTGCAGGTAACACGGATACTAATGCAATGTATGTGTTTTTAATTCAATGTAAGTTGCTTTGGCTAAAATGACAGTTTTTTGGGAGAACGGTCCTTTTAAGCACCTCAGACATAATGTTTTGGCCACTCTTTGAACCCTTATTAACTTAAACCTTAACTTTTATCTGGCTTCGAATCTAACAACAAACTAAAGTATTTAGTCAAAGCAAGCTCCAAAACACAGACATGCATGCACACAACTCTCCAGTCTGTCGAGGTCCTCCACAGGAAGTCCTTCACATGTTTTCCTTAAGCTTAAAGGAGGTCTCTTCCAGCTTTCTCTTCATCACCACTTCTGCCACACATCTCCTCCTATTCTTTCCCTCTCCCAGCTCCCTCTTTTCTTAGCGTTGAGGTTTGCATTGAGGTGCGCCAGGCTCGAAGGAGTGCCAAAGAGAGTTACAAAAACCGTATTCATCGCGGCAAACAATCGAAAACACACACGTACACACAACACGTCCTGTCTAAACAATGCTCCTGGGCTGAGTCTGGGGGAGTGATTTAAGGGACGGCGCAGGAAGTGTCAGAGCGAAGGAGACTTAGAGGGTTTGGAGAACAGAAGCAGCACCGCAGGAGGAAAAAGTTTGCGTGCCGCAGAGACTCTCTTACACGCTTGGTGGTTGTTTGGATAGGGCAGAACAAATAGGGTGAGTAGTAATATGACTTTAAATCTTTCTTCTTCACACTTCAAGGGATGTAAAAACGTATTACAGAGATTGTTCGGTTCCTCTGCTTGGTGTAGCGCAGTAAAAACCTCTGTCTTGTTTCAATACCTCTGAGACATGTTTAAAGCTCAATTAAAACACAAATGCAGACTGCGCAGCCGGACCACTGTGTCGTATCCATTACTTTAAAACAGGTTTATAGTCATCCTCCCCCCTCTTATTGACATCAGAGGGGTTGATGGTTTACAGTGGCTCTCTGTACTTATAGGCATTTATTGCTCGAGGGAAACAGCAGTTGTGCCGGTGATGTTGTGATTTTCTGGATATTGGGGGAGTCGCAATGACTTTTGGATAAACTTGCATTGTGATACATCAAGTTGTCTTTTGAGTCGTTCCCTAATGTGCAACTTCATTTTGAAGTTTAGCATTGACCAAACATGGTCATTTTGTGTGAACGAGCTTTCCTGACATCCACAATGGTAGATCTATTTACTATGTACATGCATGTTGTTTGTGCTGTGCTGTTTCATTTACATTTACACAAACTGTATAGATGCGAGAGTTCCTGAGAATCGAACCCTAAAAAAATGTGCTCTTCTAAGGCAATTGAGCTACATTGAATGCATTTCCATTTACCAAATCTTGGCATTTAGTTGGCTCATTGCGGTCATTTACTTGCCTTGCCATAAATGTGTGAAGTTGTTTTACGATTCTCTCATGGAATCCCATTCCGTGCCTGTCTATTATTCATTATTTAGATGCCGTTAACTAAATTTACAGTCAAACTGAATTCAAGCTGCATTTCATTGGTTTCACAGCTCTGTCGAATTTCTAGTCGGCAGCCGGAATTCTTTTATGGTTGTGACGACTTTTCCGAGTTTTTCCTTGGTGCTGTTTAAGTGGATTTGCGTCTGGAGGTCTTGGGCTGCGTCTCGTTCACAGGAATATCAAAGCTTTCCTCGTATGGTTGTTTGTACAGAGATGTTGGGATATAAATTTGAGCCCGATTCATTAGTGCTGATAGCTGGAACTTGAGTTTTACGATGAGGAAATCTCTGGATCTGTGTAAGAGTGTGCGTTTCTTCAATCCAGAGGAAAATCTGGATGAGGGTTATTGGACCTATTCAGCATTTTCTCTGCAAAAGCAAGATCATAATCTGCAAAACAAATTAAGGTTTCTGAATGTGCCCAGATCATTAAATTTTTGTTGAGAACAAGCCTGTTGGGCAGTGATGTTGGTTGCTGTTGGTGGGTTAAAAAACATTAAAAATAAATTTATTCCTGCAATCTCCAATCATATTCATGGAAACCTTAATTTGTGTGTGCCAAGCTTCAGAAGCTTGTAGAATAAAGCAGTAGAGTAGACAGAAAACTGTGATGTCAGAGTCACCAAATCACCTGCTGTTTAAACACCTGAACCCATTGAGAATAAGATGGACTTAACCTTTTACACTCAATAGAGGGGTCATTTTATGTTATTGCTATTTGATTCTGTTCATGATATCAGCATCACTCCTCTGCACCTGTAGCTGGATCTCAGTGGAGGCTTAAGCATTAAATATTAATCCTGGCTGAGAGCTCTGGCCCTTTTATAAGTCTAGCGGAGACAGAGACTAATCGCTAATTGAATCGCCCTCATTTAATGAACTTCCTTAAAGGTTTCTCCACACTTATCTACAGTAATCCTGCTCTCTTTTGAAACGGAAAAGGGTCGTTTTTTCAATCTTTTTTCTTGGATCAAAACCTTTCCAAGATTTAAAAACATTTAGGAAAAACGAAAGTCTTTCCAGAACTGTTTAGAAGTTGCTGCACTGATTGCAGTACTGATATTTATGGACTGCTGCTCTTTGAATGTTGCTTCAAAAAAGATGCAAACTTTCAAACATTTGGGGTCACTTACTCATTTCATTTATTTAAATTTTTCCAAGTTAATGAATAATAGTGAACTCATCACGATTATGGAATGAGACAAATGTAACTACGGTAATTATGTTGTAACTGAAAAAGGCCCCAAAATGAACCAAAACTATTTTACATTTTCAAAGTAGTTACCCTTTGCCTAGAAAATGTGCAGAAATGTGCTTTTGGATTTTTGTCAAGCAGCTTCTTAAAGCAGCACTTTGAGGGCGCGCTCACATTATCCCAACTAAACCGCGTCCGAGCGCGTTTGACCCACAAAGCTTGGTTAGTTTGACTAGTGTGATGGCTCTGTACCGTGACCACCCACCTTCATCTGCACGCAGCAGGGTTATGTGAATGTCTGAGCTGCACACGCGACAGATCAACTAAGCAAGTGTTACTTGACCCCACTCCCCATAGGAATGCATATTAATTGTATATATTCATAACACTATATCTTATTTTAAATCTTCAAATTTTTTTGACAAACTGTATACCATTGGTAAGCTTTACGAATGTAGTTTCCATATTTCAAAAACATTTAGCAGTAATAATAATGCAGTGACAGTAATTTATTAATTTGTGACAAGTATGCAGCAAACCATTGACACCTAGTGGTCGTTGATGGTAAAAGCACCAAAAGCATGTGAGAGGACAGTGTGCCATCGTGCACCAAATGACTCAGAATAGAAAAACACTTAACATTACGATTGGCAACATCAAAACAATCGCATCCTAATGACGAAAGCGTGCCCAGGCTCGGATCAGTCAAGGTACAGTGTAAGTGCGTGCATCTGGGGGAGTGGGGAGGGAGGACAATCGTGCTCGGGCATGGTTTGGTTGGGTTAGGTATGAGATGAGTGCACTCTAAGATGGTTTTTAAACAGTATTGAAAGAGTTCCCATCTATTCTGGGCTCTTACTAGTTGCTTATTCCTTATTATAAGGCCCAAGTCGTATATTAACCATATAAAAATATTATAATTAAAAGTAAGGAATTTTTATATTGGTACAATTGTATTTTTATCCACAAGAATATTTCCAATCAAAATATTTGAGGAAAATGAGAAACATTTTAGTGACCAGAAACGCATTGATTTTTAAAAAGCTCATCGTTCTGAAAAGCACGGTGTGCTCTGATTGGCCAGCTATCCAGTGCTTTGTAATTGGCCGAAGACCTCAAGCATGTGACGGAAATGTGACGCCTCTTACACGACATGGTGGCGGCAGCAACAATACTACAATGAGAATAAAAGTTACTTTACGGATCTTATATATGAAGAGTTTGGTTCCAATAAAAAAGAGTTATCACCAAAATTAATATTTTATCAGATCAGTATTAAAAAGTAAATTATTAATTTTACGCAAAATCCGATATCCTCCGTGTTATTCTGTCATCTTTTCTCCCTTTTTTCCCAAAACGCGATAAACGCCAGTCCTCCATCTCTGCAGAATGCAATAAATCCGCTTAACCAATCACAGCACACCATTTCGCGCACTGTAAACAACAATGGCGGCACGTTGAATACACACAGAATCCTAGTTTTTCTCATCTACTCTGTACTTCGTGATCAACAAACAAACAAAAACAAAATAATACTTTTGATGGCATTGATAAACCTGTGGTGGTTTTCTGTGGCGGGGAAGAAATGTAAGCATCGAAATCTAATAAATTACGCGAGAGGCACTCCGGAGACGGAGAAATGTCGACTGTTGCTTGATCTCCCGACAACATCAAGCTTCTGTCATGCTAACACATTGACCACAGGGGATCTTATGAAAAACTTTCCATTATTTTACTCGAAGTCAACGAAAATCAAGCAGGACCAAAACATTTTACAGCTGATCGCTGTCAAAAAAGTTCAGCGACGACATCCCAAGTATAACCGCAGCAATGACAGTGTTATTAATATGACAAAGGTTAGTTAGTTTTGATTAATGTAATTCAGGTTTATTTTTTTAATCAGTGTATACCACTAGTCAACTAAATGAATATAACATAGCAAAGATGAATGCACATTTATATATTGATACAATAGATTTATAGCATAAAAAAAACGTCATGGATTTATTGCATTTTGTGGAAAAAATAATCAGTTTTTATAATAAATCTTTGAAAATTAGGGGTGACCCCGAATAGTCGAAGATTCGATGCATCGATAGGAGAAGCCTGATTCGACTACCAATCTCATAGTCGAATCGTCGCAGATGTGTTATGAAATGAGGATCATTCAATTTTTCAAGCTTTCTCACAATATATTAATATACTGCATATTATGATAATGCTGCAAATAATATGTGAAGTAGCAGCTTTCAATAAATATTTTTAAAATGCTTTAATAAATCCATCAACCCCTGTGACCGGTCTACACGTCCATAAGAGGTCTCTATGTTATTAAAGCCTTGCCTCTTTGTTTCGACATTTAAAAGACAAAGCTGGCAAATTAAACTATGACTTTCGTTCTTTTAATAATTTCTATATTTTATTTTATTTATAAATCACTTTGGGTTATCTGATTTAACTATTTGGCTTGTGTTTTGTTTCCGTGCACTTCAGGCATTTTGTTCACATTTGTTCTACACTTTGTTACTTCTGACCTTATTTTATTAAAAAAAAAAATATTTATTGTAAACGTAAATTCCGATCTAATTTAAGTATGTAAATTTTGGATAGCTTTTCGTTGTATCGATGTTGCGCTATTGCGTGCTGGCCATGCTTGCGCATGTAATTTAGCCGAACGGGCTAGGTGCTCTGCGTCTCATATTTAGGAGTTCATCAAACTAAACATTAAAAAACGGATGTTTTTCGACGAGTATAAGTTTTTAAAATGTATTTAAAACAGAGTGGTTATATTGTCTATCTTAAAGTTAAACTACAAAACAATTAAGCCGTTTTTTTATTACGGTGATGAAACGGAAACTAGTATCTGCACCGAACCTATTTCTGCCTGACACGAATGTCTTTCTTGTGATTTAATATTATGGTCAGTCGGTGTTCACTTTCAAATGATAGCAAAGAGATTCCTGAAATAAATAATATCATCCGGTCTTTCTGTATCTAAAGTGAATACAGAGATGATCAAAGTCAAAGCAAGCAAGCAGGTATTTCTGTGCTAAATAATAACGCGTAGTGTCTATAAAATCATTAATTTCAGTGTTTTTCTTGTTATAAATTAAAGTTTAATGAATTGTATATAAAGATTAGTTTTTATCATTTACAGTCACAATCACAAATTATTTGTCATTTCTCATTTGTCGGGTTTTTTTGGTCATGTCTGCTTTGACGTGCTATCTCCAAATTAAATAAAAACACTTAATTGTAGCCGGAGTTTCCAAGGCAGGATCACCTTTGTTATTTTTTTAGGTTTAGTTATCAATTTAATGTATTTTTGTGTGATGTTCTGTAGATCGTGGCTTTAAAATGTTATGAGGAATAATTAAACAAATGTTGCCTTACATTTTACCTTAAAAAATATATATATAAATGCATCGTCAGTTTTGTCTTCGTTTATTACTTGAAAGACAGTTTTGGTCACTTTATCAGACAGTTGTTTATGTGTGCTGCTTGTGAATTTGTACCTGGTCTGGCCCCCTCCTGGCCCCCTCCCAACCCATGCACACAAACATAGATGATTTGACTATCGGTCGACTATGGAAAGATTCGAAAATTCTGATTTGAATATGTAAATCCTTAGTCGAGGACACCCCTATTGAAAATTAAATTTTTGATGTTTTTATAACCTAAAGATGCTATGTGAAAGTTAGTAACAGAAAATAGTGGTTTTCATCTTGTCACTTTCTTGGTTTAGAAAACACGTTTTTACTGAAATGAGTCAAAATTGATTTATTGCATTTTGGAACCAAACTCTTCATATGCACAAACAACTTTTAACATACCAAAGACAAAGAAAAACATGAAATCATATGACCCCTTTAAAGCTGAAATGTATTCATCATAAAAAATATTTGCACTTCCCCATTGGCTGCATAAATTGATTCTTCTCCAAACTCACATCAGTGGTGGAGCCATTGTGGCCAAGTCAGGTTAATTTTCATTAAAATCATCATACAACTGACTTATTCTTGTCACTAAACTTGGCATAAAGGAAATTATTTTAACATGACTTTAGCTTTCATTTCTGCTCTCTGTATGTCTCCCCAAAAGGAGAAAGAAAAGTGACAGCTCAACATTGTCATTACTTCACAGCGTGGTGAGAAATGAGGCTACCCGCAAATTACATAAGACTGACCTGCTGACTCACTTGGCCTGTGTGAAGTTCTTATAGCCTTTTCTTTATAGTTCACCACACTAAAAGCCATGGTGGAATGAATGGATGGTCTTTGTTTTTGCTCTTTCGTGATGTGAATATGGAGGCCAGAGTGGTGATTTTGACATCATCCTTCCATGGTTTGTCTGTGAGGCTTACTGTGAGATTGATTATCCTGTGAAGTAAAGCGAAATTCCCCGTCGTGACATGGAATATGGAAAGCTTATGGGGAAATCTTCTGAGGCAAGGGTTGTGTATCTGTTTTATGCATTGCTGGGCTTATTTTATAGTGTAGTTTTTTGTATGGGAATGTGTTGTTTTGAATGTAAACTAGTGTGGTTGCTTGTTAAAGACGGGGTGCATGATCTCTAAAAGCCAATTTTGACATTTGAAATTACCTAAACAAACACACCCCTACCCCAATAGAATCTGGACCTTCTTTGGATAGACCCGCCCACACATACGCAACCCACGCAATGATGTCGATTAGTAGACACGCCCCTTACTGCTGATTGGCTACAAATGTGTTTTGGTGTGTTTCGGACCGACTCCCTTTTCCAAAGTGCTTTTCAAAAATCATGCACCCTGCCTTTAACTTCAAAAGCACAAGTATTATGTACAGTATAATCGAATGACAATTATTCACAAATTAAACCCTGACATTGTGACACAGGGCACCAACGTGGGGCAGGGCAATAAATAAACGGATTAAAAAAATTGACCAAGCTATTTCTTATTATGTAAGACCGGAGATGGATATGAAAAGCATCAATCTAGCAAAACTGTTGCCTCCAGCAGTTATTCAACAACATTTGAACTGATTTATTCAAATGACCAATCACAATCAAGTATTCTAGCGAAGTGCAAATGCAGTTAATTAACCCATAATGGAAATATACAGTCAGCATTTTCTTTCCTAATCTGGCACATCTGAGTTTGGATGAAAGAGTTCATGCTCTTCTGCGACATGGAAATTCATCCATATGCCCCCCCATACCTGTCACATCCCCGGGTAGCAACGCATTTGGGAGCCCATAATGTTCTCAAGTGCGATCATGGCCATCCTATCGCCATGGGAACCACTGAGGCAATGAAGGATAGATCACCTACAAATGAAACTCAGTCTGAGAGACAGAGAGTGGTAGTGGATATTAACTTTCATCAGGCTAGAGGCTGAGATTAAAGGGACACTCATTTTCTAGCTCCCTTAGAGTTAAAGATCTCATTTTTACCGTTTTGGAATCCATTCAGCCGATCTCCGGGTCTGGCGGTGGTACCACTTTTAGCATAGCTTAGCATAATTTAGCAAAGCTTAGCGCAATGATATTACGCAGCAGCCGAAAATAGTCCCCCTGGTAACTTTCAATAGCGGGACTATTTTCGGGCACTGCGTAATATCATTGCGTCTCCTGCAGCCATGTTACGGCAGCAAATTCCTTGATTATTACACCAAAATGAGAGTATAGTTCCTAGCCATATCGGCATAGAAAATCACAACTTTTAATTTTCTGTCGGTCTTAGTACACAATGTAACTACAGAAGAGTCAAGTTTTAAATAGGAAAACTCTTTGGTTATTTTTAGCGCGATGCTAATGGTCTAATCAGATTCAATGGTTTGTGCTAAGCTATGCTAAAAGTGGTAGCGCCAGACCCAGAGATCAGCTGAATGGATTCCAAAACGGTAAAAATCAAATCTTTAACTCTAGAGGAGCTGGAAAATGAGCAGATTTTCAAAAAAAGTGAAGTGTCCCTTTAAAGTATAGCAATATGATTGTGAATCGCACCTAAAAGGTGTCATGTATTTATAATGATAAAAAAAATACTCTAGTACACTCTTGGCTAAGTTTGTACAACAACTTCGCTGCTACCCTGGATAAACAAAGTATATCTATTGTTTCCATAATGCTGGGTTCTTTGGAAAGCTGAACAAGCTTACAATTTCCTCACAAACAACATCACATTGTTGTTGTTTGGTGACGTTGATTTCTTGTCAGCTCATGGTTGGTGTGTGCATGCGCTATTCCGGTTAAAAGTGCCCATATAAGGACTTCCATTGTACTTCCTGCCCATAAAAGAAATAAAGCAAGATTGTTACATATGCGCTTTCATGTTCGAAAAAAACTTCCCAAAACTTGTACCCTAGTACAGAAATACTTTTTGACACTATGTTTAGCATGAGGAATCCAACTCTTAAACAGTAAGTCAGAATGCCCCCTCCCCAAAGTCTTTCCTTCATTAAAAATCTCTTGGATTTTATTTCAGTACTTTTTGTCAAATATCTTTAGTTTTCCCTATATGAAATCTTCCCAAAATCATATTTTCATCATTGCTAAGGATTTAACATTTATGTAATCCCTGTGTGTGAATGACTGTGAGTGACTTTCATCTTATAATTACAGATTCATCAGCCCCATGCATTTTCATCCCTGCTGGACAAAAGTGTGTATGTGAGAGACGGAGAGAGTGAGCTTACATGTTGAGTAGTTAATTATGTTTGGTCTTTAGTAAGTCTTCTTTGGGTATTAAACTTGGCTAATCTTAATAAATATGGATGAAATCCTGCTGACTGTGCTTTTTCTCCTCTCTGCAGTCAGGACCTCTTTTAGCTCATCTCACTCCTTCGGTCTATATTTTCTTTTTTCCTCATTTATCTGCTCTGCCCAAATGCTAATGATGTCTTATCATCCTCTGTTTTATAATCAGCTGTTAGCATGAACGTACAAAATTGCGAGTGAATTTTAATTTCTTTTAACACAACAGATTATGTTTGCGTGTCTGTATTTAAGGCAGTGTTGTTGGGAGAAAGCTTACTGGCTGCAATGAAGGAAGCAATTTTCCATAAGGCTCGTTTGGCTGTGGTTACATGATTATTCGTTTTCATACGACTGGAATGCATCTGGACCGTAAATATGTTTGCAGGCAGTTGAATCAACTATGTGAAACTTGAAGAGATGAATGCATTTGTTCAATAACTTCGATCTGAGACAAAGGAAATTTAAAGTATATTTATTGGTAATTCTTCCTGTGTCGGTCTTCTGATGTGGTCAGTAAAGTGGGTCTGATATGTTTAAGAGTTTTTAAAGGAAAACACCAGTATTTCAATATTTTACTATGTTCTTAATTAACTCAACTTAGACGATTTAATACATTCCTATTTTTATTCAATGCGTGCACTTAATCTTTGTACAACGCGTCGTGAATGTGTTAGCATTTAGCCTAGCCCTAATCATTCCTTAGGATCCAAACAGGGATACATTTAGAAGCCACCAAACACTTTCATGTTTTCTCTATTTAAAGACTGTTACATGAGTAGTTAAATGAGTAAGTATAGTGGCACAAAATAAATGTGCCACTTTTTTAAGCGGAACGCTTTTAAGCGGATAAAATGAAAACTATATTGTATGGCAGAAGAGCACTTAGTTTTCAGCACTTTGACATCGGGTGCTTACATAATCGCTATTAACTATTCATGTAACAGTCTTTAAATAGGGAAAAGATGGAAGTGTTTGGTGGCTTCTAAATTCATTCCTGTTTGGATCCTAAGGAATGAATGAGGCTAGGCTAAATGCTAACACATTCACGACGAGCTGTACAAATATTAAGTGCACGCATTGAATAAAGATATGTATGTATTAATTTGTCTAAGTTGAGGTTAGTACATAGTAAAATATTGAAAAACGGTGGTGTTTTCCTTTAACAGATCAACAAATGTGTTGTAAAGTTATTTATTATGTACACCTAAAAGTAAAAGTTGTTCAGTGGTTTAATGTTCTGGAAAGAAACCTTTTCATATCAAGATTTACAGATGCATAGGTTAGCTTGAGTTGGATATGGTCTTTGTGAAAATGTAATTTTCCATCTGTTGTGCTTTAAATATTTTAGGCTGTCTGAGTCTTTTCCATCATTCTGGCATGTCATGATCACAGTGATCTGATGCAGTGGAGTTTTATAGCATCATGTGATTTGACTTTGACGTAGGGTTGATGGAAAACAGAATATCTTTCCCACACCTGTTCACCCTTTTCTCTCACACCGTGTACTTGTCTTTTGGCACTTTGAGAGGCCAACTGTTCCTGTGAGTGGAAATCTTCATCTCTTCTCTCTCTTTCTGTTTATTTTTGTCATTTTCCAGTAAAATAGTTAGCAAATCATGATAATGCAGATCAGCGGGTGCATAACAGATGCTGTAATGAGAAAAAAACTGGAGCATTAGTGATTATAGTCAGTGAAATGTGTTCAGGATTAATATAGAAAAGGAAACTGACTGTGAAAAAGAGTAAAATAGATACAGCAATAGTTCAGTATGTTCATTTTTGGTCTTGCATTTACACACACATAAAAAAACACACACATACTGTATAGACAAACACACATACAATAGCCCAAAATACTTTGACACTCAACACTTAATGTATTTATGACATTGCATTATGAAAATTTGACCCAGTCATGTAAAAAGCATTCTGTAAAACATATAACCTTGATATCTTTAATATTGACCGAGTAAGGTCATGTCACAGATTAAAATCAATGGCTGACATCAAACTTTGATGCTCTATTCACATCATAAAATTTCACAGACAGGGTCACATAATGTTAAAGCACAAGACATTCATTCTTATAAAACTTTAGTGCAAAATGTCCACCGTTATTGTGCTGAATTATATACTCCGGTAGGCCATCCTTGTGAGCTTCATTAAGGCGAAGAGAAAATCCACTAAAAATCACTGAAACCAGTTGGTCATTACAAAAGTCATAAAAAAATACTTAAGAGTTAGTTCTGAGAAAATTGCTGCCATTTAATTTGATTTTGTGTTATCTAATGCAATGTTTTTCTTGTAAAAGTATTTCGACTAGCTTTAGTGTTTTTTTATTGTTTTGGGGCCATTGCATTTTGGCAGACTTATCCATTCAGACTCTCACGTAGACACGCACAAGTTAAATCTTAGCAGTTTTCCTTGTTTACATATTCCGGTTGATAATCTGGAGGTTGTTTCTGGTTCTGCTGATATTCAGTCTTAAGGTCATGCAATATTCTGGGTAACTTCTGAATGGAAGGAAGAGGGAAAGCCTCAGGAAAACATAAACAATTAAAGTAGCAGCAGGACACGCAGTGAGTCCTCCGCCCATTCCCAGCCTGTTCCTTAAATGTTTTCCTGCATTCCACCAGCAGTCCTCATTTCTCAAATGGAAGTTTACCTCCTGACTTCCTCTTCCTAAGCCAGGATTGTCAAGAGCGATTTGCTCAGTTGCTTGGCAGTAGACAAAACTCTATTATCTCATATAAATGTACTTAAAGGTAGGGTAACACATTTTGAAAAATGCTAACGGTAGCCGCCTAGCAATGAAATCCCGATCCCACCCTCAAGTCAAATCGCCATCCAAAGTCACGCCTCTTTCCAAACACATGAACACGCACAGATCAGACGGTCACGTCTCATGTCTCATTCACCAGTGAGAAAACTTTGCTGTACAAAGTGAATAACATTTCCAAAATAACCAACATAAACAACTGGTTTACATCAGAATTAGTTTAAGCACACGTTCGATTGTGTAGACATAGTAACTATATCGTTATGCTAATCCGGAAAACGAACACAAATTTCATAAGCAACACAATGTTTCATCAAAGTAGAATATCTGAATCCATCTCAATACAAACATATCGCGTACCTACCTTACCAAAATAAACAGTGCAACGACCCTTTCAGACCCTTTGCCTCCTGTAGCTGTTTGCATCTCGTGGTAAAGCAGTAAAGTTACCGATGTTAATTTGGGTTTTTGCTCTTGCTGATCCAGGCAGTTTTTGCTGTTGTTGTTATAAAAGATGCATTTAGTTTTGTTGCTCCTGTGTAGGTTGTCAATTCAGCAGAAAAGTTTGCTGTTCTCGCTGTTTACAGACAGAGCGCACGTGAACGCGCCGATGACGTATGGTATCTGCGTGGACTCGCTGCGCGGTGGGAATTCAAATTACGCTTACGTATGAGGGACATAAAAGGAAACGTCCGTTCGGACCGAAATCTATGATTTGTTGAACATTTTTTGGTCCTACGCCTTTCACAGATGACATAAATTTTTACAAATACATTTAAACAACTTAACACAGTGAATGCTATCAGAATGTGAGGAGACTTTTAACCAGCATAACTAAAAATGTTTCAGGATCCAATCTGTTACCCTACCTTTAAATCTATGTTGTATATGGACATATAGGACTATTTGTGTATATTTATTCAGCCTTATTTTCAGTTCTCACAAAAAGCACTTTGCATGGAAATAACTTTGCCTGTGTCAAGAAGAAGTCTAAAGAATTTATTTTTAGTTGGGGTCCAAAAGTTGCACATAAAAGTGAACGTTTTAGGATTTTTGAAAGGTGAAATGTTATGATAAAAATGAATAGGAAATATTTACAATTTGATATTTCCAAGTGACGAATCAAAATAAAAATGTTAATTCTTATTACAAAGGTCAGATTCTTTCATTGAGGCACACAAGACTCTTTTTAAAAATTTTCAGATCATGCTGGAATAACATGATTCATCACATGGGTCATTTCTCTTGTGGGCATCATGCCAGCTTCAGTGCACACTGTTATTAAAGTGAAAGCATACTAAATACTTTCTAAAAGTGAAACAATTTGTATTAAAATGCAAAATAGATGAATTTTTTATCACAATCCAAGACTGCTGGACCTTAGATTTTCAAACCAGATGAGATCAAGCAAATGGTATTTTATATACACACCCTACTGATTTACAGTTCTTGTGAAGCACATGATCATGCATAATATAAACCATACCTAGATATCCAAAAAAACAAAACTATGTACTAAATTTAATGACTTTTCACTCTTTTTCATTTTAACATTTCTTGCAACAACATACCTACAAATGAATGCATGCACAACATAATCCAAAAATGTTAAAACAACCGTACTCTTTTATCCCATCCAGTTTAAGATAGCCTTGTTTAATATAATATATATTATTTTTTTGCCATTATGTGGCCTTATGAAATGGTTATTTTCCATCCATAGTTTCTTTTGTGTGCTATTTGATGTTATTAAATGAAATGTTATGGGTTAATGTTATGATGATGTTTGTGTAAATCAGATTTGCATGGGAATGAAGAGATGATGTGTTTAAAGTTAAGTAAACTGCTGCACTGCTGACTGGCTGTTAGGGACTCTTAATCTGGATTGGAAGGAAACAGAGTTATTAAGGACATGAATCTGGTTTGGGAACAGTGATCTTGATCCTTAAACAGATTTTCTGACGCAGCTTTGCCTTCATTCGTGCAAGCTTTGACTGCCTTAGCATACAATTGTGTCAAACGCACACACAAATGCTCACAATATCTTTTTCCCTGTGATATTTTATGTGTGTGTGTGTAGCTGGGGTCTTGCTGCATTACAGCACTGACATGCCTCACTGCTGATGACATCGTAAGACAGGGAGGTGGCCTAGCAGGGATGATGTCATGGACAGCAAATCAGATCACTTGCAGCAGTTCACCCATTCATTTTTTTTATATTTTCCTTTCATCTGTGTTTCTTTCCCCTCTTCTCTCATTTCCCTCTTTTCCCAGCTTTCTTGAATGTGTTTTTGTATCTTTTAAACCCTCTTGCGTTCTCCTTCACCTCCACTTTGTTTTGCTGTTTTTAAGCTTCTTATCACCTTTGTTATTAAGTAGTTATTGTTTATAAATTTGATAATGCTGAAATACATTCTGTATATGACAGCTATACTGTAAAAAAATCACTTTACCAGATGCACGTGCATACTGTGAGGCCAACACTAGAGGGCGTCAGAGAGATAACAACAAAGAATTTGAAACTGATGATGATGTACAGTACAGTGCATTACAAAAAAGTCTTTGAAATGTAAGTCATACTGAAAAATGCATGTCATTGCATGAGATTATAGCAAGTGGATTTATTAATAAATTAATATTCATGTAATTTCATGCAATACCTGTGTGTATAGGTTCAGTAATACATGCCCTAGGCTAAAATAATTGCTAATATCGCTCAGTAAAATAATGTTAAATTTGTAGCCTAAACCTCATAGATTAGCATAATTTGTTTGCAGACTACACTTAGCTGTCTATTTCATTACAGGTGCATTCAAATTCATACCCATTTAAGTGTGACTTAAGTCTCCAAAAAATACTGTTAGAGATATCACTGTATGGGACTGTAAGCCTATGTGAGTGAAACCATGACAGCTTACACTTATAAGCATTTCCTTTTGGTATGCATACGTAAGACAAATGTTACAGTAATGTCTATTTAAAATCATGTTCATTAATTTCAGTTCTGCTTTTAGAGAATGCTACTTTAGCGTGACACCATACCGCATGCATTTGTGTGTGTGTGCGTTTTACTCACCAATACACCTATGTAAACTTGTTTAAAATGCACTCAGTCTTCCCTTAGGCTCTTTTGGTTTACCACTGAAGCATATTGTGTCACGGTAAGATACACATATATACATACAGAAAAACCAGTTCTATAGCTGTCATGTATTTACAGCGTTTTCGCTTTCGCTAATAGGACACATACTTTCAAAGTCATTTTGGTGGGTTTACTGATGTGGTTGTGCATATTGGGTCATTGACCCAAACACACACTTTCTAGACAGACTTGCCTAGGCAGCAAGGGTTTGTTTGACTGACATGTAAAGTGACCTGTGACAGTTTTTACAAGACATGTAGAGATTTCTCAGTTTATAACAAAACGCCAAAGCTGTATTTATTAATTTTATTAGTTTTTTATAATCGTTCTAAATCTGATCTCTAACAAAATTCCTTCACAAAAATTCTTTTTTTTTAAGAAAAAAACCCATATTTAAGAGTTTATAAGCAGAGAAAAAATATAGATAGGATGAAACGTTTTTTTGTTTGTTGGAAAGCAAGAGGGTCTGTTATTTCATTTGATATATTTGTATGAAGATATTATATTTCTAGAAGAAAATTTCCCTAGAAAGGCATTTTGTGAAACTTTGTGGAAATCCCAAAAAATGCTGGCGGGCAAATTTTCAAAAAATAGCTGGTGGGGAATGAGTTAAGTTCCCTTGATGGCCCATTTGCTTATTTTTTATGTCAGAAGTGCCAACATCTGTGGTTTGGTATGTTTAACACAAATTGTGCACATCATGTGTTTCTATTGTAAAAGTGTTAAGTTTGCATAAATGTAGCACTTCAAGATAAACCAAACATCAAGCTATGACCATGTGATACAGTGCTGGTACTGTATATAAGTCACAGATGTGAGAAATGTGGTTGGTTTACAGTAATGTCTAGACGAGATGGAGTACCGCAGTTTGAAGATGCTTATCTTGTTTTGGAGCAGTGAATGCAGTTTTAAATAAGCCATCTTTATATTAAAACATACATAGCAAAGCCTATGTACAGAGCAAAGACAGAAGTCTAGGTAGGAGAAATAATTGAGCTATTTCATCTGTGATTTGTCTTGCTTATGGGATGAATTAGACAGACAACTGTACTGCTGCCAAGACAAAGACCTCTGGTTGCAGTTCAACAGATATAAAGACATAGCCTACGTCATCTTCCACATCTCTGTCTCTCTCTTTCTCTTTCTCTCTCTCTCTGACTCTGACATTGGGGTTATTCTGCCAAATATAATCAAGATTCCCAAAGCCTATGTGTTTGTGTGTGTATGCAGCTGTTCAGAGGCGGTGTCCTCATCTCTTCTTCTCGTCAGGGTGCTGCAAGCCCCTCTGTTGTTAGGGCGACCGTTGACACGGAGACAAACACACGGGCGAGAGCTTCTTTGCTCATTTTGTTACGGGAAAGGGTCAGCGATGTCCAACTGTGCTGTGCTGTGCTGTTCCACACATACACAGACTCTCTTTAAACACAAATACAAACGCACCCCTCAAATGGCCCAGTCAACATTAGTTAAAGCATTTATGAATATCACTTTTTAGGATATTTGTGCATTTAATTTGTGCGTTTCAATCTGTGATGGAGTTCCCTCTTGTGGAGGCCACTGGAAAAACACTTAAAAGGTTAATAGTTTTCCTTGCCAGAGAGACGTCGATGCAGAACAGACAATAAACAGGCAAGCAGATATATTGATAAATAGACAGACCAGCCAACAGACAGGTAGTTACAGTAGCTAGACAGTCAGATTGATAGATAGACAGGCAGACAGACAGTCAGATAGATACATAGATGGATAGATAGACATACAGACAGATGGATAGATGAATGGAGAGATTAATACAGTGTGTACTGATACTGTGTAAGATCCATTCAATGAAGTGCATTGTTAAGTCTTAACATCTGTTATATCGTTTTCTTTTATTTGCTTTGTATGTTTACTGACCTTAAGTGACCTCATTTAATACTGTAAATTAATTTGATCACTAAACGCATTTTTGGCATGCACTAAAAGTGCCTAAACGGTGACTATAATCTGATAATGAAAGTGTTGATCAGACTGAACTCTGACACTTTTAACAGATTTACTGTTCAGCCTGTAGATCAAAAGATCAAGTCCACTGTAAACAGATACTGGAGTCTGAAAGCGGAACTCTTCCGGTGAGAGACGCAAAAAATGTCACCAGGCTGCATTGCGGCACCCTTGTGGTATCACAAAGTCCTTTTTGTAGAGTAGAGAGACGCTCTTATCAAACAAATCAGGTCACACACATGCTTGAAGTAGTAAAATGAATTCAATTCACACATCTGCATTTATATGCCAGTAAATGTGTATGTGCGAAAAGGTCAGGAGGGTTGATCGTAAACGTTCAGTATTGATATAACATAAACAATGGAAGGCCTGTTTAATTCCTAATGCATAGATTTTGACAAAAATGTACATTTACTTGGAACAAACTAACTGCATTGACTGAATTGAAGAAATACACTGTAAAACCTAAAAGTTAACTCAACTCAAACCATTTAGGTAAACCGGTTGCATTAGTTTTAAAATGCATACATTTGAGTACTGTGAACTAAAACAAATTGAGTCATATGCAGTTATGCACTTCACACTACTTAAATATAAGTGCATAATTGCACATGACTTAAGTTCACATCACAGTACTTACATTTATGTGTTTTAAAACTTAAATGGTCTAATGCAACCGGTTTACTTAAATGGTTTGAGTTAAGTTAACTGTTATATAATTTAAAAATATAATTTACTTCCCAGATGTTTGTGACTTCCTTTCTTCTGTTAAACACAAACAAATAGTTTTATTTTACAATGTCATCGTGGTGAATCTCCATAAAGCACATCCATCCATCATTATAGTAATCCAAATGACTCCAAATATATGGATAAATATATGTATTCTGAACCGAATCAATATGTTTGTGATAGACATTTTTAGCAAACAGTTTTTGTCCTTTAAATCATCCACAAATATTGGTCTATCTCTACTTTATTAGATAAATCATGTAATGTTTTTACGAGAGCGTGTTTGTGTACGTATTTCCGGAAATGTTTTTATTAGGAAATCTTTCCCCTGTCTCCTTGTGGGAATTTGTCATTGACTTCAGCTGTAGGCTTGCTGTTGGCAGACGCAATAAACGTTGGAACTCACAGAATCATTTGGATCACTAAATTGATGGAGATAAAACAGATTGTGCCTCAAGGTCCTGTCTATCGTATAATCTTTAAAGTGAACATCCATCAGTGAAGCCAAAAGACTCACAGCTAAACCCTTCAATCTTATTTATGCTTTCAGTATTATTAATTAAAGTTAATTATTGTTTTTGATGATGACCCCATGCACACATATTCAAAAGAAAAAGACTTCCTGCCACCCAGCCCTGTGCACCTAAAGCTTATCCTAAAAGTGACAGTGATTGACAGACGCAGTCGATTTCCCAGAATGCCTTGGGGTTTAGAGCATCTTCAAGTTGGCTAATTATAAATGAAGATGAAGCAACAACCTATGAATAAATAAAGCTGAGATTGAAGCTACCATTACAATGGCAAAAATCCAAGACAACCCTACATACATTCAGATTATTATTATTTCTTGCAGTGTGTCATTTTATTAGCATACTGAGTATAAATGAATAGTCAGATTATGACATTTTAGTTTTGTTAAGTGTGTGTGTGTGTGTGTGTGTGTGTGTGTGCGTGTGCGTGTGTGTGTGTTGAAAAATAGTGTTTGTAAGATTCACTTATCTAATGAAATGATGCTATCATCCTTTAGTAAGTCACTGTCTGCAGTAATGCAATATGACCAAGCACACAAAAGAGCTCTGTGTACCCCACAGAGAGAGAGAGAGAGAGAGAGAGAGAGAGAGAGAGAGAAAAACATTGTTTTTAGAGAGGGAATGAAAGTTTATGAGTCGGTGCACACAGATACACATTCCTCCATAAATGCATTACTGAGCACAACTCTACACCACTGACCCCAAATGCACCCATATACAAACACATGTATAATCTTATCAAAGAGAGATGATGCACACTTCAGTTCAACACAGAGTTTACCAAGCCATTGTGTTCTGTGACCAGGATTTCAAGGAAAAATAGGCAAAAAAAGGCAAAAATATAAGAATAAAAGTTGTATTTTACAGTATATGTTATTTCCTAGAGTCATTTTGCAGTTGTTTTTAACCCAACCTGATCTCACGAATTTCCGTGTTATACAGTAGTCACGGAATATTTTGCACATTTATCCGTGTCATTATCATGGATCTACGCATTTTCCTATGTCCGCAGGGGCGTAGCACAAGGTCCCGGGCCCTATGCATAGGCAGTCCTGATGGGCCCCCCATTTTTCCTTATAGTTTTCTAATCACTACACGAACAAACTGTATGATAACCAAACAAGACTTGATTCAGAAATATTTTATTTTGCTGAAGTAACAAGACATTAAATTTTAGAACATTTATTTTTATTATGCTTTATTACTTTAAGGCATAAATTAAATCTTAAATATGCCATTTTAGTTTTGTACATTAACAAAAAGCTCCATTCATATTAAAAGACGAACAAAACATGTATCACTAGTCATTTTATATGGAAAAAAGGCAAAATGAAACAAATGCTATTGCTTGCATACTATAGCCTATTCATTTAAAATTAAACATTTTTTTTTTCAAAAATAGGCTATTGTTTTGTATGCAAACAGCTGTTAGTATACAGTTTATTTATTTAGCCTTTCAACTCAATTTGCATGTAGTCTATGACCAAATTATCATCTGAAAGTGTATATTCTGCTTTTTCATTGGGTTGTCTCAGTTCATTTTAGCACTAACAATCGCAGCCAGGAAAATTCAAACAGTTTAGCCAGAGGTGGAAAGAGTAATAAGATATTCTACTTAAGTAAAAGTAAAGTTACTTTAATAATATTTTACTTAAGTAGTAAAAGTAAAGTTACTTGTCTAAAAATCTACTCAAGTAAAAGTAAAAAGTAAGTCACTTTAACTTTACTCAGAGTAAAAGTTACTTTTTTACAGCGAGAAGAAGTGGAGAATTCTAGTATAGTTCAAAAACGACAAGGGAATATACATTTCAAACTAGTTGTTTTTAATTGTAGGAATATCTTTACAATTAAAGTGCAATAGCAAAAAGTTAATAAAGTAAAAGCTTTTATATAACTAAGAAACATTTATGGAATAGTTTAATGATTTTTACAGGTGAGTATGCACTTTTAAAGCAAAAATAATGAGGTCAGCAGCTAGTAAATACAATCACTATAGTAAGGTTGAAATTGATGTATTGCTGGGAACATTGTTATATAGTTTAAATGAGCATATCATGAGATGAGTGCATGGCTATATACTTTCATCCTTATTGTCTTTTATCTAACTTCCCTGACCTGGGTACCTGATGTAAGACCTTTATTCTTATTTCTCTCTCTCTCTCCAATGTCTAATGACCTGCGCATTCTCAAGGACGTTCTTAAGTTGTGGGTGACTTGATGCAAAGCTGATTGACATCGGAAGATAATGTGCATGGTATTAAAAACGCGTCGTGCAAATGAGCGATAAAACCCCGGTCCACAATTCCGTTCATATAAGCATAAATCCTACCTTATATAGGAATGAAACACTCGCTTCACGTCAGAGGAAAGTGGTCGCTTAAATATGGCCAGAGGTTTCTTTCATAAGAAATTAATTGAGGGTCTGCTTTAGCGCGTGCCTGTCTCGTCCGTCTCCATGGTTCTTTTTGTGAGTTTAGCGCGTTCCCCGCCCATCAATCAATCATCATTCATCCGTGATTACCTTGCATTTTTTAAAATATTCTTTACTCAGTAACGGATATGATTTAAAAAATGTAGCGAAGTAGTATAGTAGGAAGTTTGTTTTTTTCTTCTGCTGTCTTTTCTTTCTGTTTTGGTGGCCCAATTTAGCTTTCTTTGACAAAGACATTTCAACCGCACGCAGAAGTTTGCGCTCTACCAGACGCACAACTACAAACAAAATGCGCGTGCAGATGGACTAAACCATTTGGTGCATTAGGAAGGGGTGGGACCGTGAGACTTTAGATAGTTTTTTACTTATACAAAATATATTCAAACAGTTATTCAGCAAATACACTAACTTTACATTTCATTTGACATTATAAAATTAAAATAAGAAATGAAAATATCCAGGTAAAATAAAATATATTCCAGACTTTCAAGGGCCCTCTCTCCCCTTGGGGCCCTGGTAATCAGTACTGGTTTTACCCCCAGTCCGACGCCCCTGTATGTCCGTACCACTGACTTTCCTTTCCATGTCAGTTTTACGTATGGGTTACTCGATTGTTTTTCCTATTTTCTTACCATTTTCGCCTGAGTTTGGGGATAGAACGACTTTCTGTAACATAAAATGACATCTAAACCCAACTCTAACCCTAACGTCAGGCGACAATTGTTTAAAAATCTGGAAAAATTGTATAAACCAATAGTTAAAGTGACAATCTAACCCCAAACCCACGCGAAAATAGGAAAAACAATTGAGTAACCAATTCCGTGGTACGGACAAGGAAAAATGCCACAATGTGACAATGGGCCCTATTTTAACGATCTGAAATGCAAATGCGAAGCGCAATGCGCAAGTGACTTTGTGGGCGGATCTTGGGCGCTGTTGCTGTTTTCCCGGCGGGAGAAATAACTCTTGCGCCAGGCGCAAATCAATAAGGGGTTGGTCTGAAGTAGGTTCATTATTCATAGGTGTGGTTTGGGCGTAACGTCAAATAAACCAATCAGAACGCTATCCAACATTACCTTTAAACGCAAGGGCGCAAGTTCCATGGCGGGTTGCTATTATTATGACGGATTTACCAGGCGCACGCCAGGAGCGGTTCACAGCCGAGGAGACCGACATTCTTGTAAGAGCAGTCAAAGACAGAGAAGTTATTTTGTATGGGGATAGGAGAAACCCGCCCAAATCAGCGTAGGTTAAACAGGCGTGAGAGGAAATAGCCACAATTGTCTCATCAGCTGGCATCCCCATCGTTGCGCCAAGCGCTACAATGATGTCAGGAGACGGGGGAATCCAAAGCTTGCCAGCATAAATCGGGCACGGCGTGTAACGGGAGGTGGATCTGCCTCAGGACCTGACGCCAGCAGAGGACATCGCTGCGTCCACCCTCACCGCTGAAAGGGTTTGGGGGCTTTGAAATCGGACCCAAGAAACGCAAGCAAGGTCCAACCCCAAAGTACACTTACAAATCAAGTTCATATACATTAAGGTTTCTTATGAAAATATTTTTAACGCAGCCACACAATTAATAAAAACTATCACCACAATGCTCACCACTATGATTTTCCTTATCTCATGTGTTAATATTTTTTATTGTAACAATTTATGATTTGCAAAAATAACTGTTGTATCTGTGTAGATTAGATAAGCAAAGTGTGTGCGCGTTGTGCACGCTATACATTATGGTCAAGCATGCGCCCTTAAAATAGCATAATGAACCACGCGCAACGCGCCACTGACTTTAGACTAGTTTTTTTCTGGTCAGTGGCGCAATTGTTTTTTGAAACTGCAAAATAGCATCAGGGAAGGTTTGCGCCGCAACACGCCTCCTTTTTTTGCTCTGAACCGCCCAGGGAGCGCAAGTTCATTCCCTAGTTTGCCGACTTGCATCTGTGGAGGGAAAAACCCGCTGTGCGCCGGTGCAAAATACGAATGATACATGCGTCACTGACAAAGTCAATTGCGCTGGGTGCAAGATAGGGCCCAATTACACGGATAATTGAGCAAAATATTCTGTGACTATACCACGGAACTTTGTGAGATCATGTTGCTTTAAGCAGGGTTAGAAGAGCTTGCAGAGGTTTGATTTATTAATGACTATTTACAGTAATCTGTACTGGGTGATAATGGTTTGGTTTGGTTTTAGAAACAGAATAACAACCTGGAGGCATTTTGTTAAAATCTTAAACGGTGCCAATGAGTCTGTAGAGACACCATATTTCATTTATAATGCAAATTGGCCTATGGGGATCCCAAAGCTGGATCAGACAGAACAAAGGTAGACTGTAGCAGAGTCAAAAGACATAAGAATTTGTGCTAAGTCAAGATGTTGTATACATTTGCAATTAAGGATTATTATTAACCATACACTCTTAAAACAAACAGTGCTATATAGCACCAAAAGAGGTTCTTTGCTCGTAATCATAGAAGAACCATTTTTAGTGCCATATGGCACCAGTAAAGCACCAGTGAAGCACCTGTGTAGAAACATATAGGGGCCATATGGCACCACATATGGTTCTACATAGAACTATATGGTTCTACACAGGTGCTTCACCGGTGCTATATGGCAATAAAAATGGTTCTTCTATGATTACGAGCAAAGAACCACTTTTGGTGCTATATATTTGTTTTTAGAGTGTATTATGCTCTCAGGGTGTATTATACGTTCATCAAATACTTTTACTTCAAATCTGCTTAATCCTATCTGTAGGCCATTTAGAAATACCGGTTTGTCAGCAAAGTCCATTATGAGTCTGATAAAAATGCTCATTTACAAGAAAACATGTCAACGCACTTTGAGAGTTTTACATCTGAGCTCTTCAATTACAATGTCATGGATGTGACATTTTCAGTGAAAAATTTGTAATTTCTCGGAGAATATATTACCAATATATTGAACCATATGTTTTTATTTTCCTAAACATCAGAAGTTCAGACATCAGAAAAATATCAGTCTATTCTCGTGTTTTCTATTTTATAATAAAAAATATACACGTTATGGATGTGACAAAAAAGGACGTTTTTGGGAGACAACATACTTTGTAGGAATTCTGTAAATTAAAATACACAAACCAAGCAAACCCAACAAATGAAAAAGTGATGGCTCTTCAAAGTACATTTAATATTTATTTTGTTTAAATTTTTATGTGCACATTTATTAGGAAGAAACCCATTATGCATGTGACGATTCTTAAATGTACATTACCTAACTATGAAAAATAATTTGAAAAATGTTTTTAAACAAAACTAATAGAGACCCCACACTGGTATTTAAAGGGGATATATCATCAAATGGGGACATAAATCTGAGTTTTTCATGTTTAAGTGCTATGATTGGGTCCCCAGTGGTTCTATCAACCTAGAAAATGTGAAAAAGATCAACCCAGTAACTAAGTTTTGGTAAACCATTCTCTGCAAGCATGTGTAAAAATAGCTCATTGGAATTTGGCTCCCCTTGTGATGTCAGAAGGGGATAAAACCGCCCCTTAATCTGTACTATCCAACCACAGAACTGCCATTTAGTGCAAATATCAGCTCATTTGCATTTAACAGGATACACCCAAAACGGCACATTTTTACTCACACCTACAAAGTGGCAATTTTAACATGCTATAATAAATTATCTATATGGTATTTTGAGCACATATGAGCTCTTGGAACACCAAAGATTTATTTAACATCTTAATGTCTTGTGAAATGTCCCCTTTAAGCCAGCAAATATTGACATCTAGGATATTAGTATAGTTAAAAACTTTTGGTGAAAACGTGGTTAACTTTTGCTAGGATTTGCGTGCACATTAGTTATTATATATCTGAGCTTACTGGGCTATTTTAAGTTACACACATACATACATTTTCCTTAGGGTACGTCTGTGATTTAATGACAAACTTGAGGATTACAGAAGATATCTGAAACCTTTGAAAATATCCTATGCTTTCTTAAGTTATATACTGTGAAGCAACACCCAGCTGTTAAGGGATCACAACTCGCCCACAGTCACTTCACATTAGACACGCCGTGTCAGGAACAGTTGACTTTTTGAAAAGGAGATATTACAGGACGAGAAACTAAATGTTTACATTTTCTGAGGAAAACTTGAAATATTCGCACACGTTTCCTTTTACAACACTGTAGTGTTTGGTTGTCCGGGTGTTGCTGAGTGGTTGACAGTCATATGTAGCACATTGCTAAGTTGCTAGTTGGTTCACTTCAGTCGGAAGGTCTTAACTCCCAAATATCTGATGTTCTTGTCCCTACATGCAGTCGATTTGGTGCTTGTTTTATCATCCAGTTCATAACCAAGCAAGCAACAGCTGCAATTTCAGCATCTTGGTTAACTACTGTGTAGACCTGATATAGTCCGCCACTGAAAAACTTACTTCTAGCCAAAATAAACTTTGTCATTTTTACCAAAACACAATGTAAGCAAAGTCAACAGTGATTACAAGGTGTTTGCTGTCATTCATTTATTTTATTTATGTTCGGGCTATCATGATAAGACATCTATAAAATTTCCACTGAGAGACCAAATTTGGCCTTGTTTTAGCACAGGCTGTGTTTGGACAGCTAATAGACATCTTTTAAACACAAATTGTTTGCTGGGAACTCTAATTGCTTAGAAAATAAATAACACATCAACACACATGAACAGTTTGAGCGATTGTTGAAATCTATATCACAAATAGTGCGAATGTTGCATGCCACAGTTTAATAGACTTATGTGCTTATTCAACACTAAGAGTGAGCAATAAGTGACGCTTGTCTTAGCAAGCACTGCTAATGAAATATAAAGACTGTGAGAGGGAGATACCAACACCTGTTGGTCAGGGCCCCTTGCTAAGCTTACAGGGGAATGTTAACGTCACCATCACCTCTTTTAGGTCTGGGAATGAGGACACAGTCGCGCACACAAACCCGAACACTCGGCACGCAGCAGGCTGTTTTCAAATGACAGCACTGAGTTGATCTTAAGAGTCGAGGGCAGTGCAAACTTTGTTAAAGTAAACCGTTAAAGTCTCCGACATTCATGCGAGAGGCACTGGAATCTGGCCAACAGCTGGTCTCTACAGACAGACTCTTGAATCCTCTCGAATGTCCCAAGGGTCGGTGTATTGGTTCAGTTTCACTTGAAAAAGCATGGAGGCGCTGACAGATCTTGGAGTGGCGAACAGAATAGAGCTTTTGGTGGAAGGTATGGATGGACCGCATGACGCTTCTCTGGATTTTCTTGGTTTTCCACATTTGTTTGGCCTCGACGTGAGCGTGTGTATGTGCATGCTTAGCTTTGCGGTTATAAATAGATTTAATAGTTTGCTGTCCTGTGACTTTCGGCGTAGAAGATAGGATTCAGTTAACTCCTACACTTTGTGTGATTTATTAATCTTTGATGTATGAGGTTTTGGTGCTGAGGTCGAGTAAACGCTAGCCTTCTATTACTTACCCTAAAGTATAAAAAACAATGAATCTCATGCGGCTGGCCTTTTGGTGATATCATACCACTTTAAGTCCCTATTACGGAGATAAAGGGCCCACATTAAGTACAAACATCTGTGTGCCAACTTCACACAAGAGGGCAATACATCAGAGTAATTTATCTGTGTGTGTGTTTGAGTATAGCGGGGTCATTTCCCTGGAGTCTTTCTGCTGACACAGACTATTTCACCTTGTACTTTAGCAATTATTCTAGATCTGATGGAAACGTAGTGTTTTTTAGTGACTGAATGTGTTTGTGTACTGTTGTGTTCAATGATATTAGCTTACAAGAATGTTTATTTACATAGAACCATCATTTTATATTTCAGCATGTGCTTGTTTTGGGGGTGGGTGTGTCGTGTTTGATGATAGTAAACATTTAGAGATGACATTCATTTTTTATAAATCACACACCTGATAGCACTTCATCTGTTATTTGTATTCACACTTTAGATGATTCTTTAGAAACATTTATTATATATCCAAAAATAAAGATCTGATCATGACGTTGATCAGCTTTCAAGTGAATTTTGGTACATGGGATGATAACTTGGATTTACTCACACACCGAGTTAGCTGGAAGTTGTTTAACTTTAAACTTATAAGATCATAAAGAAAAACTATTAACTTAAAGTTTCCGTGTAGTCAAGGATTTTCTTTCAAAACGCATCTTTGAGCATCATATAAAAGTTTTACCTGTCACAGTATTTTCTTAATGCTTGAATGCTTGAACTCTGCAACCTTGCCTCATTTAGTACATGGATCTATGCATATGCAGATTAGTCTCCGCCCCTAATCAACCACACAGCTCGGACCATAGATATGAATATGCAAATTAGTACACACCTCCACTCTTTCGCACCACATGGGATCATAGATATTTGTGACGTTGGAAATTAAAGCGATTTTAAAGTGCACCTATTTCATTGCTAATAAAAATTATGTTATTTTGTGTATTTGGTGTAATGCAATATGTTCGCATGGTTTATGGTTCAAAAAACACATTATTTTCCACATACCGTACATTTTTGTAGCACCAGATTTCATTCTCTTCATGAAACTGACTGATTTGGTAAAAAACTCAGCGCTGTGTCCCTGATTGGCCAGCTAATCTGTATGTTGTGATTGGTCTGAATACCTCTGACATCAGCCAGAAATGTGACGCTCCTTATGTTTGAAAGATTCGCTCGCAATGCTAACAGGAGTTAACTTACAGGCCGAGTCCAAAGCCAAAGGGATTATAATAATGTCGGTTTTGTCTACATCACCAATCCCAGGAAGTAAACACTTGCCTACAATCCGTGTGTTTGTTGTAGTCCAACAAAAGAGATTTACATTGGAAACGATAACTCGCGTCATCCTTTACTTTGGGGTTTGTACCTTTGGCATATCGTTAAAGGAAAACACCACCGTTTTTTTATATTTTACTTTGTTCTTACCTCAACTTAGAATTAATACAGTCCTACATTTATTCAATGCGTGCACTTAATCTTTGTATAGCGCGTCGTGAATGTGTTAGCATTTAGCCTAGCCCCATTCATTCCTTAGGATCCAAACAGGGATGAATTTAGAAGCCACCAAACACTTCCATGTTTTTTCTATTTAAAGACTGTTACATGAGTAGTTACATGAGTAAGTATGGTGGCACAAAATAAAACGTGGCCATTTTTTAAGCAGATAAAAATGAGAACTTTATTTTATGGCAGAAGAGTTTGCAGCACTTCGACCTCGGGTGCAGTAATATTGACCAAGAGGGGGAGTAGTCAGGAGTGATGATGTTACTGCGTGCCGAGGTCGAAGTGCTGCAAACTAAGTGCTCCTCCGCCATACAATATAGTTCTCAGTTTATATCTGCTTAAAAAATTGACACATTTTATTTTTTGCCACCATACAAACTCATGTAACTACTCATGTAACAGTCTTTAAATAGGAAAAACATGGAAGTGTTTGGTGGCTTCTAAATTCATCCCTGTTTGGATCCTAAGGAATGAATGGGGCTAGGCTAAATGCTAACACATTCACGACGCTCTGTACAAAGATTAAGTGCACGCATTGAAAAAAGGTAGGTATGAATTCATCTTAAGTTAAGTTAAGAACATAGTAAATATTGATAAATGGTGGTGTTTTCCTTTAACATGTACTGATAAACACCTACACACCAAAGGAAAGGTAAGAACGTGAATCGGACAATAGGTGCCCTTTAAACCGCGGGAATAAAATCTCCAATTTTATGGAGAAAATACTTAAATGATGAATTTGCCCAAGGCTTGTCTTGAAACATATTAAAAACACCACATAGACATATAAACAACAATAAAACCACAGTGGGACATTAAATATTTTGCTCTGCTGTCCTAAAACTAAGGAATGCGCTTCACATTGGGTCTGCAGAAATTAAGTGTTCCCAAAACATTTAATCTGTATTCACTTATTTCCATGTCTTTTCTTTTGTCTAGAGCCTCTGAAAGGTAATCTAAAAGTGACCTCCGCGGAGGACGCTGAGCACCTATCCCGTAAACAGCAGTCCGTCCCCACTAACAACCCGGGCAACCGCTGCGAGCCCAGATCCAGTCGCGCGGGGGTTCCACGGAGACACACTGTGGGTGGAGCACGCAGCTCGAGGGAAATACTGGCCATGCAGCCCTCAGATATGGATAAAAAACGAGAGGCCTTCCTGGAACATCTCAAACAGAAATACCCACACCACGCCTCTGCCATCATGGGCCATCAGGAAAGACTCAAAGAACAGGTGAAGGCCACCGTCTATTATGTTTGTTCGCTGAGCTCTACTACTCAATCTATACTAGAGATATAAAGTAGATGTTGGAGAATAAGTGCATTATGACTTTCCCAATACCAAAGTGAAGTTTGATCATTATCTTTTGTTCATTAATGCAATACATTTTACCAAAACCTCAAAACTTATCCGCTGTTAGTATATACCAGACCTTAACCATATAATACATTTAGTCAAAGTTTATCCAGGAAGTTTTTATATGCATGCTTGAAATGATTGCATCAGTCTTATCGCCTGAAGGTAGAAACTGGTAGAAACATAAATGCCTAGTATGATTTAATGTAAATGTAACTTCTAATATTGTGTTTTCTAGACATAACAATGTCCATTTGCATCTTCAAATATTATCTTCTCAGAAATGGTGCGATAGATCTTTAGTTATCTACCATGGAAGCGTAGCATGCAAATTATGCAAATTCTTGGTAAAGGCTGCTAATCTTTACTTTAGGCTATGAGCGATGCCTTTGTTTATATGGTTTCTACTGGATTCCATGATGTTGTTTACATATTTTATTTGTCCCTGATTTTAAGACCTTGGTCTGTTTGGTGACTACAATAGTAAGATAAATAATAGTTAAGAAAGATGCGAAAAGAGTTTGTGGTTTGAAATGCTAACTGCTGAGAAGAGATAAGCAAGATTAGTGTTCTAAAACTTTCTCTAGTGGGTGAGATATTCATGCAATATTAAGTGCGAAGATGTTCTTTGGACTAGATGTGCATTCAGTTATGGCCACCGGGATCACATTTCAGCTACTACGTTCATTATACTACTCAATTATTTTCATTTCAAATAGCTGGAAACTGTGAAATAGTGTTCTTTTTCACAGTCGCCCCATAACCAACCAAACCAAGGGACTTGTGATGGCGGTGAATAGATTGTCCGAACAGGAGGTGGTTTGTTTTATTCTTCCCCTTTGGTTGGAAAAAGTCCACTTGCAATGTTTCCGTCCAGGCAGTGTTGCCTGAGGTGAAAACAAGAGTCGGCCCCATGCATCAAACTGACACAACGTTGCTGTCAGGTCATGCCCTAAAATATCCATTTTTCTTCCCGGGTCAAAATGTCAGTGTTTCAGATTTAATGCCAAAACTTTCTAGCTCTGTATAAGTATATTAACTTTAACTTTTTGTATTCGAACCAAACAATAATTATTTTTTATACTATACAAATACACACTTCTTTTGTATAGAGCAACTTTGAGGTTTCTGGAAAATGTACTTGTTTGTTTTCCTTTTCCTTTCGATGTTTTTACTTCTTCCACCCATAGTCGTCCACTCAGTGGGTCTGTGGAATGTATTTGGATTACCCCAGGGGGTATTAAAGAGAAAAGGTGGGGGCAGGGGCTGAACGCCTCTCCACAGTAGGTGAGCGAGGGGTATTTTGTGTTTACTCAGATTGAAAACAAAAGATGCCTCACCTGCTCCTAAAGACTTTGCATAGCAGAACAATGTGAGTGATTGACAGCTTCTTAAGGAAGAGTGTGTTTAAGTGAACAATACAAGTGTGTAGAAGTATGTAGTTATTCAGAGAGAGAGAGAGAGAGAGAGAGAGAGAGAGAGAGAGAGAGAGAGAGAGAGGAATTTTGATTGGTTTAATGCCCAGTCATCCACTTGACTAACCTCTGAATCTCATTTTTATGCTCAACCTGTCAGTTTCTATCTACTTTTAGCATTTGCGTCATAATGCTTGACTGTTATTGTAATATATGTCATGTATTTGCACAAAGAGGACAAACATATTCTTGTAAAGGTAAAATTCGTTTTTTTAAACACTTAACCTGGTCTGCGTAAGCAAAGACAGAAACTGTTTCAATTGGACACGTTTCACTGGATGTTTCTTGCATGATGCATTAAGGGTATTTTGCATGTGACTGATATGTCTTTATTTAGTATGAATAGGTAAGCTATCAGCCGAGGAGAGATTTGTGCAACACAGCGGAGTTTAGAGGGGAAATTTCACAAGGTTTTTTTTTTAAATGTAAACTAAATTACATTTCATAAAGCATTTTGAGATTTCGCTGGTATGTTTTATAGCTATCTATTGTTTGTGATCTTCTTTGAAATTGTAGCACTTTGAGATTTCGCCGAAATGTAAAGTGCATTATAAATAAAATGTATTATTATTATTATTAAATCTTTGTTGTCCCCAGAGTACATATGTGAAGATTTAGCTGAAAATACCATATAGATAATTTATTATAGCATGTAAAAATGTGACATTTTGGGTGTCTTGTCCTCTTAAATGCAAATGAGCTGATCTCTGCACTAAATAGCAGTGCCGTGGTTGGATAGTGCAGGTTAAGGGGCAGTGTTATCCCCTTCTGACATCACAGGGGGAGCCAAATTTCAGTGACCTATTTTTTCACATTCTTGCAGAGAATGTTTTTTCAAAATTTAGTTACTGGGTTGATCTTTTTTTAGGTTGATAGAAGCACTGGGGACCCAATTATAGCCCGATTTTCATGATATGTCCCCTTTAACATTCGCTTTAGCAGCGTAAGCTTTTATCCGTCCTCAGCTGTCCTTGAATCAAAACATTTAGGTCAGTTGATTTTGATAGCAGTGATTCCTCAAATCACTTCTAAAAGTGATCTGATGTGGGGGGGGGGGGTGCCCAGTAAACTTAAAGGGCGTGTTGCAGGTTAACCACCACTGTTGATTAATGGGTACATAAATCACTCAAGATATGTATATCATTTTTAAAATGTCTCAAAAAAGGTCTTAAAGACCCTTTTTTTATGTTTTTGGTATTAACGTTTTTTTTAAGCAATTCGGCGATGACGTCACGTTGGGTAGAAGTAGATGAAAGCCTCAGCCAGAGCCATAGAGATATATGAGACATTTATTGCCGTTTTATTAATACTTACGTTTATAATATGGAAATCATATATACATAATAGGAAATATATAATGTGGTATACATCAAAGTTACCCTGCTAATTATTATTTATGATATATGTGGAGATAAATAAAACTTTGCAAATCTGCTGATTCAATCCATTCATGTCATGACCTCCAGGCTAGAGAGTTTTAAACATCCTTAATCCACACTTACTAGTCTATCATATAATATCTCAAATATATTTTTATGTGAAATAAAAGGAAGTTTTGTTATATTGTTTATGCGATCATAACGAATCACACGATCATTTTATACACAGAAGCAGCGGTCAGCAGCTGCAGCGGGCTTGAATCCGACCGCATACTGCAATAAACAGGCGTTCGGCGGCTTTTTACATCAAAGGATGACAGGCTAGAAACCAATCACTGATCCCCGTATTTTAATAAATCCTGGACATGATTGGACCGGCCGAACGGGTTGAGCACTTTTATATTTGTTGAGCAGAGAGGCTGCACAGTTTGACCAGCGGGCTGCGGGAACCGGCCGCACATCAGACCGACAGACGGTGTTGCTAATATAACTCCCAATGTATAACTATTATCAGACCGGCCAACCGGGAAAGTCCCGATTCTCCCGACTGACACTCCGCTACTGGCTGTAGGGAAATGTGTGCGTTTTGATCGGTGTTCGAGGCTCTTACCCCACGACCAGATGTGACGACGTGACGCCTCACTCAGCTTCCAGGATTTGAGTCATGCTGCCTGAATTCGTTTGTGCTGAAGATCGCATACACCCATTTCAGCAGGATTATGGTCCCCCTCAAACCAGCACGCACGAGTATGTTAATTGTTTGTTTACTTTCTACACGAAGTTATGCTAACGCTATCTCTCTATACTAGCACATCTATCTATCTGTCTGTCTGTCTGTCTGTTTGTCTGTCTATCTATCTATCTATCTATCTATCTATCTATCTGTCGTTCTGTCTATCTAGTCTATCTATCTAGTCTATCTATATCTATGTATTTATCTATAATTTGCATTGATATAATCTGAATATTGTACTTTACTCATCTCTCTAGGCAAATTCTCTCCCCAACGTGACGTCATGCAGTGCGTTGAGGGGGAAAGGAGAATCCTTGCAAACCGCTGTACTTTTTCGTTTTGTATTCCGTTTTGTGATAACCAACAACATAAAATACAATGGATAACAATTTAAATGTTTATTATCAACAAGCAAATTGCCCAAATTCGTGGAAAAATTTTACCTGCAAAACGCCCTTTAAATTTTATTCACATTTTTTTAACCTCACTTAAAATTATTTATTTTGTTATATAGGGTATTATTTTGCCTTTATGTGATACGTATAGGGAAATATCACCCAAAATCAGGTATATGCCTGCAATGATCTTTGTCATAAAATTGTCATAAAGTTGCAAACATATTTTTTCTGATATTTTAGTTACTTGGACTAGTAAAGATTTTATTACGACTTTGCTTTGTGCATAACTGAGCATTGCAAACTGCCCTCCTGTGTTTATTTGTCAGATGATCCGTCAAGTATGTTGGGTGAAGAGGAAAAGAAAAGTCACCATAGCAATATGTGATGTAAGAGCAGACTTGGCTCAGTTTACAACTAGGTGAGCGCGCGCTGCCTGCCAGGGCGAGACGCGAGGAGGAGGGGGCGTGAGATTCACGCGCTCATACACACACTCTCGAGCTCCTTACTTCAGGATACAAACTAATAAGGACATACCGTACTATTCAACATTCCTACAAATTATGGGAATACCGAGACTACGGTGAAATAGTGAACGATTGTTACGTGCCGACAATTGTCACGCATTAAAGCAAGGTAATGTGAACATATCCATCAAATTTTTGCAGAGAATTTCCTATAAAGTTACTGCACGCGCGTGTAAACTTGCAAATCGCGCGGTCGTGTCCGGTCTTGAGCGCGAACTCTAAACGCAAGACGACGCGCGCAGGTTTGCTCTTCTTTATATTGCTATTGCAGAAAGTAACCGGATAAGCGATACGGTCTTTGTGATAGAGCTTAAAATATTTATGGGTCTGCTTTCTATAACCAGGTGTGCTCGGGGTGGGGAAGTTGGGGGCTCCATGCAAGTAAAGCATTAACTTGGATTTCTTTATGGATGCTAGTATGTGTAAAGCGCGAACAACTGCGTACTTAACTGTTAAACACCGTGTAACTGTTCCAGCAAACCCGTTTTGATATTTTACATACTACTCGTCTAAAGATGCGGTTTTAGTTATTCTTGCTCGCGTGGGAGAATAAAGTGAAAAGACTCACATGAGCTGCTGTATGTTTTGATGCGTTTACGACAGGACAGCTCCTGTCCCAATAGAGGCATTGCCATTAAATTAATAGGGAGATTTTTAAAGCAAATTTTGAATTGTTGTCAGACATATTTTTCTGTGTTCGTTTACATCTCCAACTAAATTACACAAAGTTTTCTTTGTGTCAACTAAAATATAATTTGTAATCATAAGCAAATTATCACAATTGTATTCTTATGAAATTATAACAGGGATAAAGACGAACATCTTAAATAATCCTGGTTCTGGGGGAATTTCTGGATTATTCTTAAAAGTTGTTTACAGTTTTGAGGCTATGCTCAATGCTGGAGTTCATTACTGACTGGTCATTGGTTTGACTGTGATGGGTTGCTTTTTTAATTGTCAGGGTCCGCCTCCATTACTTATATTAACTGGACCTCAAATATTTGTTGTTAAGCAACCAGGTAAATTGAGTATTAACACCTTTTTGGTGACTTGACAAGCAGTTTTTCAATACTGTGGACCATCAACAGTGCTGTAAAGAAGCTCTCAGCATTTGCATTCACATGAAATGAGGCATGATGATGATGATGCAGTCTAAAAATGTTGTTTGGACCTGTTTGGAAAGCAACAGTGAGACTTACTGTAGATTTTGACAGCAGTGATGCAGTGACAGCATGAGTATAAATATGAGTATATGTATAGCTGTGAGGCCTGTTTGGGAGGAAACTTTAATTGCTCTCCGTAATAAGATTTAGTAAGATGCAATATACAAATTTGTTGTTGGGTTCAACATAGTTTTTGCTTGTTTAAATGTACGAAGTAATTCTTTGATATTATTAATACTTTATAAATATACTGTAATATTGCGATATATACTGTCTTCCACCCATTAGTTCTCCATCATTTCTGTTGTGTCCAGAGAGCAGACATGGGTGAATTGATGCATACAAATGTTCAGCTGCAGGTGATTCAAGGGTCATGAACACATTATGAAGACTGCAGGAGCTCAAGCCTTCAGTTTTGGTTTTAGCTGTGTCATTCTTGTGAATGGTCTAATTTTACAGGGCCGTTCAAATGCTGTGGTTGATCTGATAAAGATTCGATGCTCATTTAAGTGCAATGATGTGCAAAGGAGCCTGCTTGATATGCATTGTTGGTGGGTGAACGGTTCGCATAAACTCCATTATGTGAAAATTACCATCTGAACGGAATAGGAACAAGGGGGTGGGTTTTATATGTTAATTGTTGATGGTGGCACTTAGCACTTAATATAAAAGAGCGGGTAAACAAATTACTGTTTAATCAAAAATACCCATTAGGTGGAAAAACACACTGAATAGATGGCATAGAGTATGTTAGGCCCTACTGATCTGATTACAATATTATTAACCATGTGTAATTTTATGCAAATATGTATATTATCGTCACTATGTTATGGCAATGTAAAGCCACTTTTCTTCTTTGTGGCATTGAAGCCATTTGCCAAGTGTGAACACACTGTTGTTTTTTAGATATACTTTTAATATTACAAATGTGAGTTTTTTTATGGTGGTCCAATATTTATTTAAAGGAGCACGCCGACTTTTTGGGACTTTAGATTATTCACCGTATCCCCCTGAGTTTTATCTTCGTGCATCCCGTACATCTGTCTGACGCACCCATCGCTAGCCTAGCTTAGCACAAAGACTGGAAGTAAATGGGTCCAGCTAGCATACTGCTCCCAATAAGTGACAAAATAACGTCAACATGTTCCTATTTATATGTTTTATGGTGGTCCAATTTTTATTTAAAGGAGCACGGCGAGTTTTTGGGACTTTAGATTATTCACCGTATCCCCCTGAGTTTTATCTCCGTGCATCCCGTAACTCTGTCTGATGCACCCACCGCCAGCCTAGCTTAGCACAAAGAATGGAAGTAAATGGGTCCAGCTAGCATACTGCTCCCAATAAGTGACAAAATAACGTCAACATTTTCCTATTTATATGTTTTATGGTGGTCCGATTTTTATTTAAAGGAGCACCCTGACTTTTTGGGACTTTAGATTATTCACCGTATCCCCCTGCTTTTTATCTCTGTGCATCCCGTAACTCTGTGTGACGCACCCACCGCTAGCCTAGCTTAGCACAAAGATTGGATGTAAATGGCTCCAGCTAGCATACTCCTCTCAATAAGTGACAAAATAATGTCAACATTTTATTGCCAAATAATGTCAAATATATTTATTAATATGTTGTGTTTTTTATAGTCACAGCATGTACAAATAACAAGGTCATTTGAGACACAGCCATCTTGTGATAAGTGCAACACATGCGCAAACTTTTTGCTCCTCACCACGGGGCTTCTCTGGTGCTCCGAACATTAAGTAATTTTGTCACTTAGCAGTATGCTAGCTGGAGCCATTTACTTCCAGTCTTTGTGCTAGGCTAGTGGTGGGTGCATCAGACAAAGTTATGGACCTATCTAACTCTGGGGGATACGTTGAATAATCTAAAGTCCCAAAAAGTGTGCGTGTTCCTTAAATAAATCATTAGTATCTTAATGTAGAAGCACATGGTTATTAATATGCTCTTAGTAATATACTGCATAATCTATTTATATAATCTATACATGCTTCATATAAAAATAAGGTAAATAAAGGTTTTGGGAGAAAAGTGTGATGCCAAGATTTCGTCTGATAAGTCAGTTTTGTGTGGCGACTAATTTTGGTAATATTTGTTATTTTTCCATTCTTTTGCTTTGTTGTCTCTTTACCATCATCTCAATTGAGCCTGTGTCCTCTGTAGCTATATTTTCTCTCTGTTTTCAGTAATTATAGGTAGCTATATTCTGTCTGTATTTGACTGGCCTTTCTGAGAGTTGTGGTGGAAATCTTCCATTCTTCATGGATCACAACCAGACCAAACAAAAACGAGTTAAGCATCAGAGCTGTATTTTGACTTTTGCTCATGTTTAGGCTATTAAGAATGTTGATCATGTTGCATTAAACTAACCTGCTATGTAGCAAAACCTATTTATACATGAAAGTGCAAATGCTAAGAAGAGTTCAGCTACTATCAACAACAAAAGTCAGCAACAGTTGCACCTTAATTCAAACAGATTAATTGTCTTTTATTTGTTACGTCAATGTAATTCTTTTAATAATGTGTGTTATGACATGATACCAAAGTATTATTAACATTTCTGCAGAATGAGATTTTTCACAGTTTTGCTTACAGTACATACATTCAAGGTTAGAGAGATTTATTGATGTGTCAGCACATTCCTTCCTTTTTCATTCGGTCTCTCTCTCTTTCTCTCTCCCTCTCTCCTCTATTTTACTCTATTTCTATATTTCAAACCACCAAAGTTAGCAGAAAAAGTGAGAAAATTAATCCTTTAATCGTTTCCTTTTTTATCATTGTGAAAAATGCTGTAATGGAAGCTGAAATATTGTCTGAAATATCTAACATCTGCTTTATTTTATTTCTCTCTGTATTAACTTGTAATATCTTGTGTATGTCTTAAGTGAGTTTGAATAGGTTTGTCATAGGCGGTGGAGCAAATGACTTTAATGCCTCTTCTTTAATCTCAATGAGAAGGAGTGGTTAAGGGCGGTGACCCCTGTTTGATTGACAGAGGAGGAGGAGTGTAAAAGTTTTAAACGGGGATGTCATGGAGGGAGACAGTACAGGGTCATCTGGGTTAAAACCTTTAAGAGGGGTCAAAAGAGATACAATTTGCAGGTTCATCTATTAAAGTCCTTATCTAGACCCAGACAAAATCTCTTGAATTGTTTTGTATGAACAGATTTCTTTGGCAAAATGAGGTACAGGGCCATTTTAAAATGTGCTGTCGGTCTGTGTGGACTCACAAATCAATTTTTTATATTTAGTATCAATGTACTGTATAGTTAGTTATGGCTTCATGGTTTTCAGCTGAACAAACAAGAAGTATGTGCTATTAACCTCAATCTAGAAACTGTCTGGAAAACGACATGGCCCTGTTAGTTTCTTAACTCGTTTGTAGGTACTGTATTCCCAAATGCACAACAATAGCATTCACATTAATAATGTCTAAATAAGTAAAACCTTTGCACCATTAATGGCAAACACAGGCAGAAATTCCTGCGTATCACATTAAAGACAAACCTGCAGAGTCAGCAAACATGCCCAGACCCATCTGTGTGTGTTTTTGTGGGTAATATTTTTTTTGCCAAGGTGTCAGTAATGATCTGATGGATCTCTCTGTTGTTTATCAACACACACACCCACCCTCCTGTCGAACATCTGGGTCCCACCTTTGCGTGCACGGTGAACCTCAAGAATCTACATGGAGAAGACCCATCACAGGAGTGTTTAAGCGGAAAGAACAAAGAGCCATCTGGTTTGGCCCAAACAAACCCTAACCTCAACCTCACATGAGAGAGAGAGACCTGCACAAAAGCCAAACAGGAAAACTGCATTTATTCCTTATTTCACCAGACCTACAGTAACAAAGACCAGAACATAGATGGACTTTTCCAGATGCTCTAGGATTAAGATACAGTATCTGCAGGCATGCTGTCTGTGTTTTTATAGGCAGGAGAGACGTACTGTAGTTGTTGAATTACTGATAGGATTATGTGTGCATATGTACTAAAAAGGAAATATTGGTAGAGTTAAATGAGAATGTTGCGGCGTAATGTAGGCGACTCTGTACAATGCAAAGTAGATAAATATTTAGCTTAACATTTACATCCAAAGGAACATAAAAAGAGTACAAAATTTAATCTAAGAAGCCACCAATAAGCATAGTCTACAAAACTATGTTTACTACTAGGAATAAAGTTTAAAACCACATGCTAAATGCTGCAAGATTGTTGCATGTAAGCCCTTAAATTTAAAAGACGACTTCCAGATAAATCAAAGTGTGTGGGCCGACCATAACAGGAGATACTTTGTATTCTGTGTGTTTTCATTCATGTAGGGTCTGCTTAATGTCACATTGTAATTTCCACAGGGAAATCCAGCTATAACCAATGTATCATGTAAAGATGATCTGAATAGAAGAGAGTAAACAACTGGCAGAGTGGCAGTGCCATGGGACCAACTGTTATTAAGTTAAATTACAAGTTGTTTGATGTAGATCTTATACTACTTGGAGGAGGTTTCCCAGACAGGGATTAGACTAGTCCAAGACTAAATTAAATGTAAGAGCTGTCCAAACTAAAAACAACTTGCACTGACATATCTTAAAGTAAGAGCTGTGCCCTTTGTTTGCTTCCAAATGCACACAAGTGATGTTTTTAGCAAGACATGTTTGTTAAAACTAGTTATATTTCCTAATGAAACTAAGGTCTAGTCCTGGTTTAAGCTAATCCCTGTCCGGGAAACCACCCTTTAGTGTTTATCACAATTTTATTCCTTTCCTGTTTTTGAAAACAAAGCAGGCCTCTTTTATCATTTATACACTGCATACTGTACACACAATGATTTTTAAAGCTCCTGATATAAATTATTTTATTACAATAGTTGTAAAGATAAGTAAGTTATGACTAACTGTTATCTTCAATTATATCATTCATTTGTTTTTTTTAGATAATGCTTCTCTATTGAAACCGGTATGGCCAAACTGATTCCAAGTCAGTAGTTTATACAGTGCTGTCACTATATGTGTTATCTCAATGTATTCAGCCGAGCAGACACTCTTATCATGGCATCTTAATGTCTACAGTGTTAAACTCACGTAGGTAAACATACATACCTTCTTACAAACAAACACAGGGTTATTTTCAAACCAGTGTTGGGTTAAAAGGGGACAAACCCAGTCATTGGGTTAAATTAATCCAGAAAATGTTTATATTTGACCCAACATCTTGGCATTTTGTGTTGACAGCCCAGCATACAGGTAGGTTAAATTACAAACCCAGCCTGGTTTGAAAATAACCTAGCCTTTATAATGCTGCGTTTACACCAGCCGTGACACCTCTACCGTGTCTAGTTTGCCACTTGAACATTTTGAATGCATACGCGCGTCTAGAGCGAAGATTTGACGTGCGTCAGAGGCGAAATCCGCATCTTGTGGGAGGGGCAAGTGCTATGCGGTTGTCTGTTTGCAAGATGGCTGATGTTGATTGTGCATTTATCGAGAGAGTTACCGGTTTGTATTTGGTTACTTTACCATAGGGGGAAAATAGTTTAAAAACGGCAGGAATGCCAAATATCAAGCATTCCTTCATGTTGAATGCCAGGCGGGGCTGCCGCCACAGCAGCAAGCAGGCTCCTGATTGGTTAACGCTGGGCGAAAATCCGCCAAAGTTCACATTTTTTAACTCAAATTCGCTTAAAACACGAAATGCACAAAAAGCACCATTCACGCGGACCACGCAAGACACTCAATGCGCGCGAACTAGATGCGCAAATGAGGCGGAATCGCGTCTACCGCACCGCGCTAAACGCCTCATTCCAGCCGCAAGACGTCCAGACGCGCGTCAACGCGTCTTCACAGTGACTTAACATTGACGCCTCTACCAGGGCTGGTGTAAACGCAGCATAAGAGTGCATTTAATATTTATAGTCACAAATTTATGGTGGGGATCTATAGGGTAATGTGTTGGATTGATAGTAGTGATATTGGTTTTGTTGTGCAACGGGGCCAACATGATCTCATGGAAAGTCGTGTTATAGTAACAAAAAATTTGATTCATTCCCATGGACACGAAATTCAGATTTTTTGTGCCGTGAGCATGAATGTCCTTTTGGTGTCACGAATTTCTATAAATAGTTTTTTGTGTCAAAAAACTTTGCACAACTTTATTTTTCGTGTCATTTTATGTATTTTTTTCTATTTCTTCCTCCTATTTTTAACTCATTGTCACTTGGGGTTTGGATTAGGATGTCTGAAAATGTAACAGAAAGTGATTCTAACCCCAAGCAACAATGAGAAAACAATACATAAATTGACACAAAAAAGAAAGTCGTGCCACGGACACGAAAAACGATTTAAAGAAATTTGTGCGAGTGACACGAAAAAGACATTCGTGCCCATGGCATAAAATAAAGCTGAATTTCGTGCACTGGACACAAATAAATTAATAATTTTTTTTGTGACTATAACACGACTTTCCGTGAGATCAGTCTGAACGGGGCATAATTCAGCCATGCTAGCTTTAGCATTGAGCCTTTGCTAATATAAGCCGTACATCATTCTTCCTCCATTGATGGTCATTCAGTGTCAGCACTGTTTTTGTGTTTTGCAATGTTAATTTGTTTTATTAGTTGCACATTTCTCTCTTTGAACTCTTGATGAACTTGCATCACAAAATTGAACGAAGTCGCACAATGTGTTTTAACCTGTGACACACAAACACACCCTTCAGCTTTTATTGTCATCTCACACACAGTTGACAGCTTCTGTCTTTTGTGTGACCACAGAATATCATCACATTAGTGAATGCAGATTTAATTTCCCACCTCCTGCCCTCAAAAGAACCCTCGGACACTTTGCTGCGGTCTGAAAAGCTGTTATCTCTGGTTTCATCTGGTTTGGTTGAAACTCTCTTTTGCTAACTCGTATCAAAGGGATGATTCAACATCTAAGTTACAGGAAACTGTGGAGATGTGGGTGTTTCAGTGTCATGAGATTTGCTCTTTTATGCTTCATTGATGCACGAGGCAATTTTAATATCAAAGAGCCTTGTATCAGATGTCATGATTTATAATGACATGTATTTGACTACATCTGAATTTAAAAGGTTTGAATGACAAGGGTGACTAAATGTTTACATTTTTTGAATTTTTTTTTTAATAAAGTAATCATGTTTAGCCAAAATAAAAAATGTAGATGATTAGCGAATGAAAGATTCATCAATATGTGTTTGTATATGTGTGTGTGTGACTTCATACACATATTTTACCCCTTGCGTAATAGCCCATATGTTCTTGGCAAGAGTCTGGGCTGTCAAATTTTTTATGCATTTTCTTTGTTGGAGGAAGTACTTACATAAAATACTATTCAGGTTATAAAGTTAAAGGGCTCATTAGCCATTGTGTGCATTGATGTTTATTCAGCTCTGCTGTATTCTTCACTTTCCTTTCTGTCCTGCATGTTTTTCTATTATAACTCAAGGTTATAACCTCCCTTTATATCTGTGTCTGTTTCTTTCTGCTTTAATAGTTGTTTCAGGGGATGTTGTCCGCTCTTCACTCTGAGATAGATATACAGAGATATCTGCTGAAAATCCAGAACCTTGGTTCTTGCAGAGTCAGTATTATCAAATGAGTGTGTGTGTGTGTGTGTGTGTGTGTGTGTGTGTGTGTGTGTGTGTGTGTGTGTGTGTGTGTGTGTGTGTGTGTGTGTGTGTGTGTGTGTGTGTGTGTGTGTTTGTGTGATGCATGCGTGTTTAACTTCACCATAGATCAGCTAATGTGGAAAACATGGCCTTTGTTTGATCTGAAACTAATAAACTGGATGCATTCACTTTGATTCATTCATTTTAAATAACCGTTTTGATGTTCTAGTTTAATGCAAGACTGTTTTCAGCTGACCAGAGTCTGTGCTGTGGCATTGCTGGTTTAAAATGAGGTGTGCAGTGTGTGTTACAAAAAATGTTAATGTATTTAGGCAATCAGGCTTTGGTCACGATGAGTGCTTCTGAGTTAGTGTTAGTTATATGTGTGTTGTGTGATAAACCTTGCGTGAAATCCAGCTAAAACCAGCTTCTTATAGATTGCCGCAGGGATGGCAAATTTTTGTAGGCCAACCCGGAAGTTAGCATGACACCGGTTACCGCAACAAAAGACCATTCATTTTTCATACAGACTTTTGGATTATCGCAAAAACTAAGCCCTGCTAAAAGTTAAAGACACTTTTTGTCCTACAATCACAGATGAACACAACTTAATCTATATGCGTTTACTAGAAATGAAAAGCTAACCAACAAACAAACTGCATAGTTCAACCAAAATCCTGTTCAAAAATCCATTGATTTGAGAGGTAGGAACCGGAAATGCTAAAATGCTAAATCACTTCCGGGTTTTCCTACAAAAATATGTCATCCCTGTGGCCCTCTATAGGGACTGATTTTACCTGGTTTTTAACTGGGACAAGATGGTCAGATTCATTTATGGTTATTAGCTGGTCCAAGCTGGTCTAGATGGACTGCCAGCCATTGGGGCCGAGCTCGACCTGGTAGACCATCTTGGTTATGCATGTTTAGAGCTAGAAGACTACTGTGTTTCAAAAAAGCAACTTGGCCACTTTAAAGCCGAAGTGTTTCATTTTTTTATATTTAAATAATTCTTCAATTCTTACTTTAAAGGGATAGTTCGGCCAAAAATGATATTAAACCCATGGTTTACTCACCCCCAAGCTGTCCGAGTTGCATATATCCATCGTTTTTCAGACAAACACATTTTCGGATATTTTATCAAATGTTTTAGATCTTTCAGTTGATTAAATGTAATGTTACGGGGTCCACGACCTTCAAGTCCAAAAAAAGTGCGTCCATCCTTCACAAATTAAATCCAAACGGCTCCAGGATGATAAACAAAGGTCTTCTGAGTGTAATCCGCGCGGTGTTGTTGTAGAAATATCCATATTTAAAACTTTATTAATGAAAATAAATACCTTCCAGTACCGCCGCCATCTTAGTCGCGTTCGCATTCAGGAGAGAGTATTAGCATAGTGTACGCACTTTTCTTAGTGACGTATGACAAATTCGGAGGGCGGGGGCACAGAGCAGCAGCAGGGTAGCCTCCGTAGGCTGCGTAAGCTCTCATCCTGAATGCGGACGTGACTAAGATGGTGGCGCTACCGGAAGGTATTTATTTACGTTAATAAAGTTTTAAATATGGATATTTCTACAACAACACCGCGCGGATTACCCTCAGAAGACCTTTGTTTATCATCCTGGAGCCGTTTGGATTTAATTTGTGAAGGATGGACGCACTTTTTTTGGACTTGAAGGTCGTGGACTATGGGTGGACCCCGTAACATTACATGTAATCAACTGAAAGATCTAAAACATTTTCTAAAATATCCGAAAATGTGTTTGTCTGAAAAACGATGGATATATGCAACTCGGACAGCTTGGGGGTGAGTAAATCATGGGTTTAATATCATTTTTGGCCGAACTATCCCTTTAAAATCCCGAATCAGCATTTTGTAGGCAAATCTTCCCAAAACATGCACTTTGTAACATTGCTTGGTTTGTTTGGGCATCCATCACACAACATTTGCTTCACTAATGGTGTGATTTTGTCAAAGACTTTCAGTTATGATTTTTAACAATGGTAAAGTTACAAACTTTAGCTTTTTAGTCTTACCTATGCATTCATCATGAAAAGTTGGTAAATACTTTTTTATTTTATAAGACTTTTATATGTACTTTTCTTACATATAAAACAATATTTCTCAAACTGTTTTATGACATTTTATAAAATACATTCATTTATCATAATTTTGTTGTAATAAAAAAAAAATTATTTTTTTGTAATTAAAAAAAAACACCACTGTTTTTAAATATTTTACTATGTTCTTACTTCAACTTAGACAAATTAATACAGAGCTATCTTTTCTCAATGCGTGCACTTAATATTTGTACAGCTTGTTGTGAATGTGTTAGCATTTAGCCTAGCCCCATTCATTCCTTAGGATCCAAACAGGGATGAATTTAGAAGCCACCAAACACTTCCATCTTTTCTCTATTTATAGACTGTTACATGAGTAATTACACGAGTAAGTATGGTGGCACAAAATAAACCTTTTGTTTGGAGCCATATAAATGGGGCTAGGCTAAATGCTAACACATTCACGAAGCGCTGTACAAAGATTAAAAGTGCACGCATTGAAAAAATGTATTTTTTAAGACATGATGTATTAATTCATCTAAATTGAAGTAAGAACATAGTAAAATATTGAAAAACGGTGGTGTTTTCCTTTAAACTTCAGAAAAATATATGTACTATCCAACCAACAGCGTTGCGTTGTATAATTAATTATGTTTTGTTTAATTCAAATTCAAGATTGTTTTATATCATATTTTTTTAGTAAGGGCCGCAAAGGGATCACCCCCTTCACAAAGGGGGACGCACGCTGAATAGTTTAAGAACAATGTACAATATATGATATATTGTTTGGTTTTTAGTAATTAAAAATTAATCAAATTAATCAAATCCAGTATGTTAATCAAATCCAGTATGTTATCTTAACCCCTCCTGTCTTAATCTTCCAGAGCCGGGGCTCTAAACAGAGTTTGGCGTGCCCGAGCCCAGTGTCTGTGTTTGTGGATCAGTTGGAACACGGCTCCCTGGTCTCTCTGGATGCTCTGGAGGTCATGTCTGAGTGTGACGCGCCCTTCGCCTTTACCCGAGGCTCTCGGTCCAGAGCCAGTCTGCCTGTGGTCCGCTCCACCAACCAGACCAAGGACCGGTCACTAGGTATATAAATATACACACATACACAGCACTTTTTGCAATGATTATACACTTGTGTCTTGTAGACTATATTTGACCTATTAATATAAGACGTCATCTAGACTTAAAATCCATTGCGACCTCACATTACTTTATTTCCTGTCTACTGTAAAATGATTTGTGTTGTGTTGTGACAGTGCATGTGTTTACTAAAGTTAGTCTGTTTGTCGCTTTTACTTAAGTTTGATCCCATAACGGCACACGTAGCTCTGTCATTATTGCTTCATGTAATGGAAATATATGAGGCTCTGCAACTGAAAGTCATAGCCTGTACTTAACAATTCACAGGCATATATTACTGCAGAGACTCCTGCTCATGGGTACACACACACAGACACACACGTATGGAAAAACTCCTCTTTTGCCAACATACACACACCCTCCACCATCAGACAGACAGACAGTCAAACATGCACCGGGCCCTCGGACACGCAGGCTTTGAAATGAGAGCCGTCTCAGGCTGTTCAGCTCTGATTGGTTGGTTTAAACAAGCACCAGCTGTAAGAAAGTTACAGAGAGAAACAGAGAGAGAAAGGGTACACTCGAAATTCCTTTAATATGTGCGAGACTGTAGTCCGGCCTGAGGAAAAGTAGATATAATTTAGGCAGAAGAAACACAGCGGCAGCTAGGTGTAAGTCCAAGTTGTTTACTTTAGTAAAATTAATTTTTACTTTGCTTTCTAAAACCTTTTACCCTGCTTCTGATGTTTATTTTAAACCAAAATGTGATTCTTCTCTTGAAAAGGAAAACTGCCTGCAGGATTTATTTGGGTAGCATTCTGCAGGTTTAGTTTGGCTGGATGTGGGATTTAATGGGGTCGTAATTCATCCGAGGTCACAACTTACAGACGTGCAATAAAAAAAATCGGTTGCACTTGCAGCTGACCTTTAGCTATGATTGCATGCTCCTTTAAGAGGCTGTTTACACTTGGCATTAACATGCGTTTTCGTCGATGGGATCACAAGTGGACGACGTTTATGCCAAGTGTAAACGGTGTTCAAAACGTTTTGAGCTCGTCCACTTTCAACCACATCCAGAGGTAGTCGAAACCACTTTCGATCGGTTCGCTTTGGAGTTGCGGAACGCACATGTGGTTGAATACGTTCGAACAGCCACACGCGACCGCCTTCTCTCGGCCCATTTATCTAATCCGAGGTATTAAACACAAGTCTTTTTTTGACTTCTGGCGTGAACATACGGTGAACAGCGCTATTTTTAGCCTTTCATTGATAAAACTAAAGCGGCTGATCTCCGTAGTTTCGTTTTGAAAGCGTGTGAAAGTTGCACGATCCTATTTCATCAATTGCGCTGAAAATTCAGAGAAAGCTCTTACATACACACGTACAAAACTCTGTGCAGCATGTTTACTTGCTAAACAAGCACTGGAGTCCGACATAATATTAGTTTGCGTCCATATAAACTCATAATTACTCCCGCTCGGGTTTGAATGACAGCAGAGAGACTCGCCCACCGTCTCACAGACCACCCCCTCACAGTATTCAAGACAGAAGCGGTCGAAAGTGGACAAAAGAGACAGATTTAAATACCAGATGTAAACGTAATGTTTCTCTCTCGTCCACTTGTGATCCGATCAATGAAAACACATCTTAATACCAAGTGTAAACAGCCTCTACGGGTCATATAAAGTCTTTGATATATCTTCTGATATATCTCTCACCTGTTTAATTTTGTGTTTCCTGTTTCCTCAGGTGTGTTGTATCTGCAGTACGGGGATGACACCAAGCAGATTCGCATGCCTAATGAAATAACAAGCGCCGATACGATCAAAGCTCTGTTTGTTAGTGCCTTCCCTCACCAGCTCAACATGAAGATACTTGAGTCGCCCAGCACCGCAATCTACGTCAAAGACGAGAACAGGAACGTCTATTATGAACTTACAGATGTCCGGTAAGTCTGTGTCAGTTTTAATTAAGAATGCTAACTACACCATTAGCACCCACACCAACAGATAGCGTTAGCGATGTGTTTATTCTGCTCGAACCCTTAAATGTCAACACATTATGCTGTAGTTTATCAGCAGGAAAAAATAATTTTGAAAGGTATCCCAACGATATACTTTATATATATAGTTGTTTTGTGGATTCTGATTTTCTCTTAAATGTAGAAGATTGTTAAAGGTACAGTATGGGTTTTGTAGTGGCATCTAGTGGTAAGATTGCAAATTGCAACCAACCTCAAATTCAAAGCGCAATGAGAAGCTACGATAGCTGCAACAAGAAAAAAACGTTTCGTCTGAGACAATGTAGGGATGAAACGCACTCTGTTAAACAGTTTGTCTGTTTAGGGCTTCTGTAGAAACATGATGGCGACTTTCATGTAAGGGGACCCGCGGTGTATGGAGATAAAAATAGCTTATTTGAAGGAAATAAAACCAATACAGTTAATTATGTAAGGTCTTTATAGACCACTGATAATATAGTTATGTAGATTATATTGCATTTCTGTCAAGAGATCCTTCTTAAAGTTACACATTGCACCTTTAAAACCCGTTTATTTTCAGTTCCAGTTCAGCTCATAAGTTTACATTCCCCGTGGAAAATTTGCAAAATATTAGTATTTATCAAAAATGAAAGGGATCACATAAACTGGAGTTTGTGTTTATATACTGTCCTAAATAAGCTATTTCAAATAATAGAGTAATAACTGCATTTATAAATATAAACCTCTCTCTCTGTCACCATCTCTGTTTGAAACATAGAATTGCAGCTTACTTTACCTACTTATCTTTACATCAGCCTGACAAGAGCAGCACAAAATTATGAATCATTTTTATAAGCTTATCATTACAGATTACAGTCTTCCTTTGTTTGACAGCTAAATGCATGACATCACTCCACACAGGATGTGACCTGCTCTGAGGTCACACTGCACTCCTATTTCCTTCTCTGTTCCTTTTCCTTGAGCAACAGTTCAAAAGTTAAATCTCGCATGTTTATTTGGAACATACTTAAGAGTTCAGACCGAGTATAAGCACACAAACAGAATGTAAACTAGATTTGTGTGTGATAAAATTACAGTCTCAGACTTGTGCGAGAGTGATACAGCTAAAGTTAATATGTCCTCATTTGTCATGCATCACTCAGCAGCACAACTAATATTAACATTCCACTAATGTCACACTTCAAACAAACACTCCCACATCAGGCTCTTTTATTCTTTCTGTTCTTTCCATTCTCCCCCCACCCTCACACATTCTGCCAACCCCGCTTCTTCGTTGGTTTCCTACTCGTCTTTATTTCTCTAGCTCTCTTCAGATGAAAAGAGTAAACCAGTAAACATTCTTTCTCCAGTTGGAAGTCAGCCATTTAAAGAAAAAGTTCTGTAACACTTTACTTAAAGAGGTGTTCATAAGACTGACACAACACCTTCATAATCATGACATGACACGTGCTATAAACATGAAGGAGATTGTATGGATGTTTATGAGAACTGTCATTAAGTGTAATTTGTTCAATTATGAAATTTTTAATGCAAAGATGGCATTATTTGAGATGGCTTTTAATATGACAACTTGACATTAACCAATACATCATAACTTGTCATGACAGCTTGATATTATCAAGACAACATAACTGACCACTTTTTACTAGGGATGCACCGATACCACTTTTTTGGAATACGAGTACGAGTACTTGCATTTCAGTACTTGCCGATACCGATACAGAGTACTTAATAAAAAAACATGATTTAAATTTACAGGTAACAGCTTTAGTCATATAATTTAACAAAAAAACAAAGGACTAGTTTTCCAGTTTGTTGTAAACTCTGCCTCGATGGACAACACAAGAGGCATTAACCCCTTACACGCCGCTCAAACATAGACATTTCTCAGATCGTGGTATCGATTCCAGGTATCGGGGGACTTTTAACGAGTACGAGTACTTTAGAAAATGTGGTATCGAGGCCGATACCCGATACCAGTATCGGTATTGGTGCATCCCTACTTTTTACCAGTGATACAAATTGAATTTGTCATTAAATTGTCATTAAGTGTTAATACTCTGTCATATAGTGTTATAACAGCGTCATGAATATTTTTCTTGACCTCACCTACAGTGGTACAAATATATATAATTTGTCATTAAAATGTCATTAAGTGTTAATAATACTCTGTTAAATAGTTTTATAACAACATCATGAATATTTTTCAGTTTATAATGATTTTTTTAAGTTTCCTCCATGTGTTTAAGAAATAAAATCAATAATTCAATAATAATAATAATTAAAATGGATAAAATTATATTTTATTGCATTTGAAAATAAAATTAAATAAAAAAAGAGTACAATAATGAGCTAAGCCATGCCGCGTTGGGTCCATATCGCTGCAAAGTTAATAACATTAAATGTAATTGATTAAATGTTTTGTTAGTTTTTTTCTATGTCAGAAAATGTCAGATCCCTCTGTGTGAGGAAGAACAAGCTTTGTTAGTTGCCGGTTTTTAATGTATTGTGCACATACATAAAGTTAAGTATAATTTTTTGATGCTTCTGTTGCATTTTGTTAAGGTATTTAAAATTATTTGACATAGTATTAACAATTAATGACATTTAAATGACAGTTTAATGTAATGTTAAAGGGATAGTTCACCCAAAAATGAAAAACCATTTTTACCTTGTCTTTGTTGAATAATGGTAGTCTACCCACATTCACAAACGTACAAAAAGTGCTAGACATGCTAAACATCTCAGTCTCATAGAAATTCCTCTTTTAGAAATGTCAGCCAGAAAACGGCACTTAAGCATAGCTTAGCACAATCCATTGAAATCTGATTAGACCATGGCTGCAGCAGGCGCAATGATATTACGCAGCGCCTGAAAATAGTCCCCTGATATTGAAAGTTACCAAGAGGACTATTTTCCGGCAGTGTGTAATATCACTACGCCTGAGTCATTCTACGAAACGGGTGCCATTTCCACTTTGCAATTTTCCAAATTTTCATTAAGAACAAACTTTATTTTTTTTACTTACAACTTTAAATATATTGTTAATCCTCCCAAAAAACATATTTTCCCAGCTCAGGTACAAAATTGTTAATAATATTATCAGTTTTATTCTGGCACAGAAGTCTTTCTTTTACCACCCCGTCACGGACAATATGTATGCCATCTGTGTAGTAAAACAAGAAATATATTTATAAAATCTAATGTTTTCCTAATAGTAAAATGTCCCTTTCTTGGAAACCATCAATAGAAAGTCTATAATTTAATTTAAATAATTATTATTCGTTTTTTAATCTTGAAATATGAATTCGACATTTTAATGGCCTCATTGTTTGTACAAAAACATACGAATACACTTAAAAAATACAAATAAACTTACATTTATTCGATTAGTCCACACAACAAGAACATCATTCAACATTAATTTATTTAAAATGTATTTTCTATTACATAAGTTTTTAACAAAATGACCCCGTGACGGGGTGGTAACTGATGTCACAGATAGGTTCACTGTGACAAGGTGGTATGGACAAAGTGTGTATCTATATATGGTATGCTTGTTTTAATCTTTATAAAACTGGGGGAGGGGAAACATTAACATTGGAAACTTTGGTCATGCTGTGAAAAACTAAAATAAGAGCATCATTACAGTGAGTGAGTGAGTGAGTGACACAGTGAGTGAGTGAGTGAGTGACACAGTGAGTGAGTGACACAGTGAGTGAGTGACACAGTGAGTGAGTGACACAGTGAGTGAGTGACACTGTGAGTGAGTGGCACAGTGAGTGAGTGAGTGAGTGAGTGAGTGAGTGAGTGGCACAGTGAGTGAGTGAGTGAATGATTGAGTGACATAGTGAGTGACACAGTGAGTGAATGAGTGAGGGAATGAGTGAGTGACACAGTGAGTGAGTGACACAGTGAGTGAGTGACACAGTGAGTGAGTGACACAGTGAGTGAGTGAGTGAGTGAGTGCGTGAGTGCGTGAGTGAGTGACACAGTGACACAGTGAGTGAGTGAGTGGCACAGTGAGTGAGTGAGTGAGTGAATGAGTGAGTGACATAGTGAGTAAATTACATAGTGATTGAGTGACATAGTGAGTGAGTGAATGAATAAACAAACCATGTTAAGTTAACAGAAACAATTTATTAGTCTATATCAGAAACACCCCGTCACATCCCTTACCACCACGTCACAATAAAACTTGTGACGGGGTGGTATGTGACGGGATGGTAAATATCATCCCAAAATGGCCGCAGATCTCCCATGTGGTCAAGTTCCTCACCTAGCATACATGCATTCTATCTGAAATATAATTTTATTTGCATTAATAATGTAAAAAAATATATCGAAATTAGTTTTCCCTCTCTATCTTGCGTGACGGGGTGGTTGCTTTGAGCTTGACGGAGCCTGTCTAACACGAAAAATCAACAAATAAAGAATGTAGAGGAATATCAGTACTTGCCTGATTTTGTTCTTGGTGGCAACAAGGCTCCAATGATGTCACTTCTGCTTTGTGATCTCATTTAAAGCAACAGTACATTATTTATAGATAAAACAAGTTAGTGTGACGGGGTGGTAAGTCAAATTGAGGGACGCACACAAATCATCAAATATTTACAAAAAAATAAGGTTTATTTTGAATAAAATGTATCTTATGTGAAAAGGGACACAAATATAATCATGAAAACAATATATATTTTTTTAAAATACATAACTTATTTGGTGATATTTTGGATGCAAATGTCATGTTGGTCAACACGGACATGTGAAAATGGCTATGTACTAATGCAAAATTATTAAAAATAGTATGTTATTCTTTAAGAATAGTGTTTTTATCATATATCATATTAACAAGAACCCTTGAATGAATAACTTTAAGCTTTGTAAGAACATTTTGGGACATTTTTGTGCCTTATGCATCTCATCAAATGTTGCGGACCCAAATGGCACCCGTTTCATAGAATGACTCGCCTGCTGCAGCCATGTTACAGCAGCAAAGTCCTTGATTATTACGCCGGAATGAGAGTATAGTTCCTGGTCATATCACACTAGGAAATCACCACTTTAAATTTTCCATCTGTCTTAGTACAAAATGTAACAATGCAAGAGGCAAGTTTTAAATTGGAAAAATATCAAAACTCTTTGGTTATTTTTGAGCGTGATGCTAATGGTCTAATCAGATTCAATGAATTATGCTAAGCTATGCTAAAAGAGGTACCACCAGAACCAGAGATCGAATGAATGGATTACAAAACGGTAAAAATCAAATGTTTATCTCTAGGTGAACTGGAAAATGAGCATATTTTCAAAAAAGTGGAATGTTTCTTTCAGCGCAGGTGCATATTTTTCACTGGGTGGCTTCTAGTTCCCATCCACTTGTATTGTATGAAAAAGTACAGAATGAACTTTCTAGTTCAAAACATCTCTTATTATGTTCTGAAAGTGTGTAATGATTAAAGAAAGAAAAGAAGGAAAGCCATACAGGTTTGTTTACGTGTTTGTATGTACTGTCCCTTTAAATCTTTTTTCTCTTTGATTTGGTATTATCATTCGCTGAGTAATGATGACTAGCAAATTGCTTCACATCCACATGTATTGTCCTGTAAACGGAAGCAGTTCCTCTCCTTTGACTACCATAGTGATTCAGAATGTACTTTGACATTCTTTTATTAGGGCTGTTAATATGAATTACAATCACATGACCAGCAATATCAGACTTACTAAGAAAAACACACATCCCCTTACAGAATTGAGTAGTTGTCCACACACAGACACAGTTTATGGACAAGACAGAGACTCCGTGCTCGGAAAACATATGCAAACTTAGTGGACAGTTAATGTTTTATCTTAATGGTGGCCTAGTGGACCATTCTTGGATTAATGGATGTCTCAGCCATCATGTATGTCGTTAATGCAGAACGCCGTGGCTTCTCGACTTCAGTCTCTCGCTCTCACTCGCCCATGTCTCTCAGTGGATCGATTCATTCTCACGATTCTTACTCGCGCTGTCACTCTCCGCTCTCACGTGTTGATGTCCCTCAGCCCATGTTGCACCCCATGGTGGCCGAGCTACGGTGGCAGGCTTCCACCCGCCGTGCTCGACCCCGTTCGGATGGTGATATTTGGTCTGTTTATCTAAATGATGGGGTGGATTTTTCTCCTCGCAGGAGCATCACGGATCACTCCTGCTTGAAGGTGTACCACAAAGACCCTGCACAAGTCTTCAATCATGGACCCCGACCAAGCAATGGGGACGCAAGGGTAAGTGCCAACCTGTACTTATACTACTGTTATAGTGCATTTTGTGTATATTTGGTCATTGTATAGACAAATGCTTAATTTTAACCTTATAAGTAAGTTAAGAGTTCATCCAAAAATAAAAAATCTAAATGTGCTTACAGGAATCAAGGATGTTTTGCATTTCCTGTCATGCACACTTGAATCAGCATTAAGTTTCAACTTTTTCTGTAATCGCTGTAATCGAAGTACTCTGTCATCTTTATTGGAAATCCCTGTTTTATGCAACAAGTCAGAACAGATTTATGTTTCCCAAGCACAGATTTAAAAAAAAAAATATGTATGGGGTTATGAAATTTAGTGCTTTTGAGAGCTCTCATTGGCTGCTTTCTGTCAAGTCCATGCCAGATCTTGTTTTTGCATGCACAGAAAATGAGTGGGTAATTTAAATAGCAGGTCCCTTCTCAGCACCCCTCCTTCTGTTCGGCTATCTCAAGGGGTTCCTCTGCTCTTCACAGTTGGACTCACCCCCCCCCCCCCCCCCAGTCACCCCAGTCCAATTCTTTCTTTGTCCGAATTTCAGAAGGATTGGATCAGGACTGAAGCAGAGGCAACTGAATAGAAAGCATAGACTTTTTTCTCATTCCTTACCCTCCCATAATCCCCTCTAATCTTATGCCATGCCGGCCGTATTTGTTTCCCAGTGATGTAACGGAAATTAGATCACAAGGCTTTGGTTTTCTGTGTGCTTCCCAAAATTTAACTAGGTAGCCCCGGACTTTTGTTCCTGGTAATCCCCGGCCTGGCTTTGACCGGCGCACAGCTAATATGCATTTAATTACACACTTCCATCGGATCCTCGAGGGAAGTTTGAAAAGTTTCAGGGAAGTGAAAGACCTGTTTTGTTTGCTTGTATAGCTAATGTATATACTGAAATGTGCGTGCAAAGTTAGAAATTAAACAGCTCGTTGCCTGCATGTGCGGAGGGATTAAAGTACATTGTGTTATGACTTATATGCAAATACACAGAGAGATAAAGATAGGATAGATACAGAAAATTGCCTAGGGAGGGACTAGACACTATTTAGGCGCTTGTGGCAGTGGCGTTATTGAATAACATTCATCAAAGGTTCAGGTTTCTTACAAGCTCTCACATGCTTTACCATGTGACCAATACAGATCATGCCCAGCCCATGTCGTGTCAGTAAAAACATAGCCATGTTTTCTATGGGTTCCTGTTGGTGCAATGCAATGCAGTGCTCTACACATTGGGCCACAGGAGATCCCTTAATTTGGTTAGAGAAATATAATAACAGAAATTTTCTCAATTAGTATTGTGCCAGTCTGCAGATGTTTTTACAGATTTATTTGCATTGACATTAACTGTTTTTAGTGGTTCAAATATGTAAGATTGTTTTGTATTCCAATCCATCCAATAACAATGCAGGAATTTTTTAAAAGAGGACACATTCAATATTAAAGGGACACTCCATTTTTTTGAAAATATGCTTTTTTTCCAGCTCCCCTAGAGTAAAACTTTTGATTCTTATCGTTTTGGAATCCATTCAGCTGATCTCCGGGTCTGGCGTTAGCACTTTTAGCATAGCTTAGCATAATCCATTGAATCTGATTAGACCATTAGCATCACGTTTAAAAATAACCAAAGAGTTTCAATATTTTTCCTATTTAAAACACACTTTTGTTTGTCAGGCATGACGGACCAAATGGCATATCATATAAATACGGCATAGCATCCAATGAGGAGTTTGGCCTGCGGACCCCACAGTATAATTGTGTTTGTTTCAATAATTCAAATATGGCCATTGAGCTGACACACACATGATCCAGACCATGCGGACTCAGTCTGACCACAGTTGTTGTTATTGTAGCTGTCGCGGACAAGAGATCCATTATGCTTGTAGAGCTTTATACTGGAGTAGACACATGGATACACTTTACCCATGCACGAACAAACTCAGACACAGAAACACATGATCTGTCCTTCTCAGTTAAAGCAGGCATGCAGATACTCAGACAGAATTAACACACTAATCAAATAAATCCTGCACCTGTTAAAACACACCATTTCTGTGTGTGCCTGTGACAGAAAGACAGATGAAAAGCAAGAAAAACGGAAAGAAAAGTGCACAAGGATGCACACGCAAGTGACTTTACTCAGATGTTTTTACTTTGCGTGATTTAATGGGATTGTAATAACAGAGATCTAGATCCAGTGTGTTCATGCATACACACACACACACACACACACACACACTGCACAGTGTGTGCTCAATGCCAGTCTGTATGCTGGCAGATCTTTGTGAAGTGTACCTGACCACAGATGTTAATTTGAAACAGACTCCTAAAAACGCAGTGGAGTCTGAGTTATGTAGCCAGACTAGTTAACCAACAACAGGGAAAGTTTCTAGCCAATCAGAGCAAAATGTGTAATTTGGGTAATTGCTTCTCATTTTTGTCCACAATATGTGCCATACTGTTGCCGAAGTGATGCTGCCTAAGGCAGAGACTGTGGCAAAACCACTAATAGAAAGAAATCCAGACTTAGAAAGTGTCCAGCATCAGATTTTTTTAAAAGCCTTTTTTTGCACAAATAAGATTAAGGTCTGAACTTATAACCATTATTTTTAGAGGATTTAAAAAATATTTCCTAAAGAATTATTTACATTTTTTTAGATTATCATTATCAAAAATGATCATTACCGCAATATTACATTAAATATATGCATTTACAAACTCATGTTTCGGCAATGAGAGCTAAAAAGTTGTCTAGGTACTATGACAAACAAAATTTCAACTTTTATCTGGAGAGAAAAAATAAGAACTGCTTACCTGGTAGCCATCTTGAGTGTCTCAGTCAATTATGTCCCTTACAACAATTTTTTTTTAAATGTTAGTTCCTTGAGCTTAAACAATGATTGAAAATTGTTGTGGAGGATGAGAAAATTTTACACATTTATATTCCTTATTATTGTCTCTACATTTACCAATGATCACCAAATACCACATGTTTTTACTGTAAATGTTTATAGTAGGCTATAACATGCACTGAAACTTTTTATCATTTAGATTTTTTAATTATAAATTTTCCATGTCAAAGAACCCAAATCCAGTCATGGACATGTTGCGGTAATGAAAATTTCCCCTTAAATGTAGAAAAAACAACAAAATTGGTTGTATGATGTCATTTGAAATCATGTGCAAAATAGTACATGAACAGATGTTTGTAACTGTATGTTTCTTATTTTGATACTCATACTTTTTTTTATCAAAATGTTTCATGACACCTCACGTTTCATATGTACCAGCTCACTCCGGGATCACAGTACAAAGGATGCGGATTTTGGCCACTAGGCTGCGCTATTATCGGCTTGAGTTCAGGAATGGCAATTACTACACGACCGTTAGCCCGATACACTTAATATTTGTTATGGTGTGTATTTGTGCAATGTACCATGAGGGTCTAGAAGGACATTGGCATATCTCCAAAAACATGGCCGTCATCAGCCAATGAAGGTTGAGGACTGATTTGACAGGGTTAACGGAGGTCGATCGGAACAAAACGCACTGTGCTTCTTCGTGTACTGCTCCTGAAGGCCTGTAAGAATTACGGTGTCATTTGGCCACTAGGGGGCGTAATAGCATATTTCGGTGCCTTTATCATGTGACATACACACACAAACATGACATCATATGATAGATTTGCTCATGGTGAACAACTTTTCCTCTTGAAGCGTTGCTGTCAATCAAACATGCAAGTCTAATTTCGCAAGAATCACCCATATGTGATTTTTTTTGTCTATATGTGACCCAATTTTCTACATAAAATCATCCTACATTATTTAAAGAACATTGTGTGAAAAATAACCTTGACATCTTTAATATTATATGACTGAGTAAGATCATGTCAAAGATTGAAATCAACGAGTGAAATGAATCTTTAATGCCAATGGGACTTTAGCCTGGATTTCAGAGGCAAGGTTGACATTGGCTATTTTGCTTTTGTTTTGGATATATTGGAGAGTCTCGTCCTGTTCATACGTCCTAAGTGGCTTTTTTTCTAATTAAGAGATAGGAAGGGAGTGGAGAGTGAATGAACAAGGAAATAAATGGGCATCTTTAATTCAAACCAAATGTCCTCATTCCATCATCTTTTGATTTGGTTCTTTATTTATCAGAGGTTTAATGTTTCATGTCAGCCCTCCTCCACCAGATTCTCCCTTTTAAGGTAATGCAGAGAAAGAGTTTCTGGGTTGTTGAGACAGGCTAGGGCTTTCATGTTGTTGCTCAGGTAACATCTGGAGATGATCGTCTTTCCTTCCCACCGCAGCAAACTCAGCTAATGCATGGACTGATGTAAAAATGTGTCTCTGTCTGTGACCAAATCTAATTTTGAGATTAGGAGATGAGGAGGTCATATTAAAGATATCAAGGTTATAGTTTCAAATATATTTTAAGCTTTTATTTGAGCCATACACATTTAAACCTTCAGGTCACAACCCAGAGTTAAATGTTATTGCTCAGGAGATGCTCTTTGATAGCGCAGAAGATTTAATGGAGTTTCTCACACTATAAAATTGGTTCAATTTAAAACATAAGTTTACTGGTTGCCTTACAATTCTGAGTTAATGCAACTTAAAGGGAACATGTCCTGACTTTTTTCATGTTTAAGTGCTATAATTGGTTCCCCGGTGCTTCTATCAACCCAGAAAATGTGAAAAAGATCAACCCAGCTACTAAGTTTTGGTAAACCATTCTCTGCAAGAATGTGAAAAAACAGGTCATTGAAATTTGGCTTCCCTTGTGATGTCAGAAAGGGATAATCTGCCCCTTAATCTGCACTATCCAATCATGGCACTGCTATTTAGTGCAGAGATCAGCTCATTTGCATTTAAAAGGACACACACAAAACATCAAATTTTTTCTCAAACACGGATTTATTTGACATCTTAAAAAGTCTTGTGAAATGTCTCCTTTAAAAATATTAGTTGACAAAACAATTGTAAAAAAATTCTATACTTTTTTTTCAATTTCACTAAGAGCATTGCAGCTGTAAATTACTTTATACGTTTGAATTTGGGTTAATTTGATAAGAAATATTTGGATTCATCTTTTTCCATATTTGGTTTAATTTTTTAAATAATATTGAGTTTTGAGTGCAGACTTGTCAAATCTGAGCTCATTTTGTGACCGAGATCTCTTTTTAAACTCTAATGGAGATATTTGTGAGATTTCTGAGTCTTTTTCTCAGGTGAAATATCTCAGAGTGTCCATTTGCTCTTCATTTAATCTCATTGATGTCTAGGAGGAGAAACAACTAAGATATTAAATTGATCTAATTTGTGATTTTCCTTTCTTAGAATTTCCACACAAGTAAGTTTATTTTGGATTGGTATTCAAGTAAAATCAGTTCCTTGTGTAATTTTATACCTACACATTTTTAACCATCGAATAGTGTATCTATTTGATTAGTCACCATGGGGATATGATGTCACTGAAGAGCATGCTGCTGTCCTGAGGCAGATAAACTCTTGGATCGCTCACCTGTTCTGGGTGTAGCCTGGTCTCTGACTCACACATGCACAAAGCTTTTATTGTTTCAGAGAAAATGAGGCAGGGCAGAATGGACCATGTCATTTGACTGAAACGAAATGCTTCGTAAAAAGAAGCTTTATTTGTATTGAGTGGATTATCTGATAAAGCTTATTGGTTTTAAGACTTGTTCTGCATATCTCTCGTTTTCTATTTTTGTACGAGACAAACTGCCTTGCTGTCTACTGCCTACACAAGCGGCTGCTTTTTAAGATAGCATCCTAACTGACATTTAATCTCCTAATGACTGATCTGATGCATTCTCAAATTCATTTCAATAGTCTCAATTGTTCAATGTCAACATGTCACTAAGCTAATGAAATGATACTTTAACAAACATTGAAACTGTGCCTGGGGTGACAAAAGTGCCTAAATTAATTTTACAGTTTTGTTTCGCTGTCATTTTAAGCGCCGAAATGAAACAGGTTTAGTTTCTCTCTACATTAGTTTTTCTTTGAATTTAATTACTCTTTCATGGTCGTATGATTAGTGTGAATGCTGAATGCTGAATTTTTGTTGACTAATTCAGTTATGCAGCTGATTTTGCTTTAAAGCGGACATATGATGAAAAACTGACTTTTTTCATGTTTTAGTGCTATAATTGGTTCCCCAGTGCTTCTATCAACTTAGAAAAAGTGAAAAGGATCAAACCAGTAACTTAGTTTTGGTAAACCATTCTCTGCAAGCATGTTAAAAATAGGTCATTGAAATTTGGCTCCCCCTGTGATGTCAGAAGGGGATAATAATACCACCCCTTATTCTGCACTATCCAACAACAGCACTGCCATTTAGTGTAGAGATCAGCTTATTTAAAAGGACACACACAAAATGGCACATTTTTACTCAACTACAAAGTTGCAATTTTAACAGGCGATAATAAATTATCTATATGGTATTTTGAGCTTGAACTTCACATGCATACTTTGAGGACACCAAGGATTTATTTAACATCTTAAAAACGTCTTGTGAAATTTCTTCTTTAATGTCCAGATTTTACATCAGATGTCGTGGTGACCCAGTACTGTACCAAAATGATTTAATATACAAAAATAAAAATACATGCCCTTTTGTATTTTAATTAACTGCACAGACCCAAAAATCGCCCAAATAATTAATATGACAATAGACTTTTTGGGGAAAAAATATTTTGGTTTATTGTTTCTTATAATCTCTTGAATTACAAATGCTTTATGCTCTCACAACAAAAATGTACGCAAAAATTATGTCATCATTTAATGGCGTCATGTTATTTAGAAATACTGTTTTTTGGCAGAACAATAATTTTTGTCTTAATACAAAATAATAATTTACAAGAAAACCTGTCAGACACACTTAGAGGGTTTTGCATCTGAGATTCTTCATTGTTATCAAGCAAGAAGCAGGAGCATCATTGACTTCCATAGTAGGAAAAATAAAATGGAAACCTATGTTGCTCCAGATCTGTTTGGTTAATAATGTCCTTCAAAATATCATCTTTTGTGTTCAGCAAAACAAAGACAGAATTGGCAGAATGTTCATTTTTTGGGTGAACTATCCCTTTATGAACCACTGGGCTATATAACTTATTAATTATCCATTGACTTTTCTTTAAAGATCTATGAGCATTTTTGTACATTTTTAATTGCACTTGCGCATAATACATTAAAATAAACTCTTAAATCTATTTTAAAAAATATTTTTTATGTTTTTATGTGTGGTCCTAATAGTCCTGTTTTTCTCCTTTTGGATTTTGTAACTCTCCTTCCCATTGTATTTTCTCTCACATGTGAATAAAACAGCAGTTTATCAGTAGATCATAAACAGTTTTTTGGCCCAGAAGGTGGTAAACCAGTAGCATCTCTTTATGACACTAATGAAAGCAGACGTCTGTTAAGGGGAACACAATAGCACCCTCACGCCGTTTAATTACAGCATTGTGAAACAGATTCCAACCATAGCCACCTATGTGTTAGCACACACGCACCAGTCCCACCACGTGCAAACTTTGCGTTTTTTTTTTTTTTTACAAAATCTCCATCTGAAGTGTATTAGTGGGATCAGGAGGGGACCTGCATGGGTGGTCAGGTCAGATCAGGCTTCCCGTGTGTGCTGCCTGTTTAAAAACAGCACAGATTACAGGTGCTCTGAATTTAAGCCTTTGCACAATAACATATTATTCGATCTAAACAAGTGCTTTTTTAACCACTGAATACCACAGTGTCCCACAGTGCTTGTTTATTTGCCTTCTTAAGAATTCATTTCACATGTAAGATAGAAAGGTATCACTCAATTCTTAAAATAATATTTGCATGTGATTTCTTAAGATGCATTTTCTCAGGTTTACAGTTTTCATTTTTCTAAAGCTCCCTTTTGTTTATTGGACTCTCTTTGGGTCTATTGCATTGCATCGTTTATGTTTTTATAGTAGTTTGAAAACACTGTGTGACTCATAAATACATTTGAAGAAGAAATGTTATTTATGTATTTATTTTTGGTCTCTGTTCAGGTTCACAGAGAGATGATGTATGGTGGACGGGACGGTCACCCTCTCCGGCAGCCTCCAATGGGCCCCCCACCACCTCACATGCAGGGCACCATGTCCCCTACCACACCTCACACTATGCCCCCATCACCCTCTCGTATTCCATTCGGTCCTCGCTCTGCAGGCGGTGCGGTCGGCGGTGCAGTCGGCGGTGCCACAATGCCACGCGGAAACACGCTCCCTTCACCGGCCCGCTCGGCTTCTCCCAGCCCCAGCGCCATCCTCGAGCGACGAGACGTCAAACCCGACGAGGACGTGACTGCAAAGAGCATGTCACTTCCTGCTCGAGCCGAAGGCCATTATGCTGATCCCTATATGTTACATCACCATGGTCCACCCCCTGACACAATAGACCACGCCTACCACCGTGCCACCATGCGTTCGTACAGTAACCCTGGCGTTCCCATGGAAGCCGTCGACCATCATTCACTCTTCCGCCAGAAAAGCAGGAAGTACACGGATAGCCAGCTGCCAATGCTGGGCTCCAAAACCCCGCCCGCTTCCCCGCACAGAATGGGCGAGATAAGAATGATGGACATTCACACTGGCCAACAAATGACTCTAGAGAGATCCTCACCTGTAAGACAGTCATTTAGGAAAGAGACACCCGTTGCTATGGACGCCATGGTAAAGGCAAGGGGTGGCATGGGGTCCCCGGCAACTCCTGATATTCAGGGTCACAATCCTTTGGCGCCCTCGGCAGACCCTCAGACACGGTAAGTTGATCGTCACTAAAAGAAAAAACAGGAAGGGCGTGACACTAACTTTTCATTTAAAACACATCCCTAAATGTACATTCATGTTCATTCTAACTCTGCATCAGTAACGTTTATTGTAACACTTCATTGCATTGCATTATGTTGTTCCCTAACTGCATCCGAAACATAGATACGTGTAGATGGCAATGAGTCATCTAAATATTTAAAACTCTCCTATAACAGTGGCTGTTTTTATGTTCGCATTATTAAGATGTAGGGTTGAGAAAGTGCCTGTGCATGGTTTCGTGTTTATGTGCAACTTATTTCTTTTTAAGTAAGGAAACAAATTTATTTTATAGCACCTTGTAATAAAGATTCACGGAAATACATTATGGAAGGACATAAAAAAAAATGAAAGTAAAATAAAGTTTAAAAAAATACATAGAAATATAATGATCAAATGAATAGCAAGTCAGTAGAGCTTGGAAAAAACACGTTCAAAGGTTGTCTCAAAGAGGCTGTTTCATCTTTCTTTACCTACACCTGGCAGGTAGGAGTTGGATCTAAAATGTAAATTGTATTGCTGATGTATGTAAAGATGTTAACATCATGAAGACATGAATTCTGTAAGACACTAGCTGCGTTTCCATTACCCTTTAACTCTTCCCCCGCCACCGTTTAAAAAAAAAGTTGCCAGCCGGCGCCAGCATTTTTTATGTTTTTCACAAAAGTTAAATGCCTTTAAGAAAATGTTCTTCTTTAAATATATAAACAAACAAATACACCCTCTGATTTCAAAAAACAAATTTCATCCTACCTTCATTTGTTCTCTTTTTATCACCTCTCAAATATGGGTAGGTTTCTTCCAAAGTAAAAAATATAATTGCATTTTTGTGAAGGAACTTTTGATAGAGATTAGATTCAGAGCGAGAGTCAATTCAGAGTTAACTTGTCAATGGCAGGGAAAGAGTTAAATTGCGCAAAATGATATTGCAAATTGAAAACATGGTCAATGCAAAAACTTCCATATATCGCAAAAAGTCACTCTCGCATGAGGTGGTTCGAGAGAATTCGGAAAAGGTATATTTCGTAAAACTGAAATGGAAACCGTTTATTCGCATTTTCAGGTCACCTGCTGCAAGTAAGTCACATCATTATTATTTGAAGATGATGTGGTATGTATTAAAACCTCCCAGAAACACCTCAGTACGTGTCTGCTCCCAAGTATAAGAGACTTTCTTTGCCAATAATGTTTGGTTAACACTCCCACATTTCTTTAGATTGACAATAATGTACTATTACCTCCAAGATACACGTTGCCGCTCCTAAGGCCGGTGACACACTTAAGGGCTCGTTATAGTCGTGCGTAGGTCCGACAGCGTAGCCGCGACGGCATAGGTTCCGCGCCGGTTTTCATTTATACTTTTGCGTCGTCGTTTGCGTTGACGTGCAAACACACGCGCAGACCGCTGGTAGGCAGTAACCACGCGTGTAACCACAGTTGCAACGCAAACTTCAAAGAAGAAGAAGCTTAGCAAGTTAACCCACAAACGAAGAAGAAACAAAAACTTGTTGGGTATAATTTGAGATGACCAGCAATGATGGAAGTAAATAAACAGCGACTTTTGATGCAGTTTGAGTTAAATCACTCCTCAACTTGGCTCATCTTTGTTTTCACCGTCACAAACGGAAATACCTATGACACAGTTTTTTTACCTGACGGGAGGGGTTCTGGTGGACCAATCACAGCGCTTGCGATCCGCGTAGATGTGACGCGCTGTTAAAATTTTTGTGAGGTGCGCATCAGGCTACGCACAGGCTAGAACTTACGCACGACTATAAATCGGGCTTAAGCGTCTCAGCTGTGTTGCGTGTCCATTTTTAATCCAGCTCCCATGTTAACAGGTTAGAGCTTGCAGACTGCCTGCATGAGACGCGCGAAACGCGTGCATGCTAGAAATAGAATCAACGCCTATTTTTCACGCGACACTCACAAATTTTCACACAAATTTTCCAGGCAAAAATATGAAAATATGTTTATATGTCTTTTTATACACAAATACATATTAATTAGTGACATATTGATGTTTGAAAGTCTATAGGTTGTCATAAATTCAGGTTTAAATGTAATTTTAAAAATAAATAAATAAATAAATATCGATTTTCAATTATTGCACCTGTCAAACATAGTCTATTTTGCCGTCAATAATATTGATGGTGTCCTTTATTAGTAGGCTTTTTATTTATGCCTGGTCTGTCAGCGGCATCCCTCTATGCCACCTACTAGGCTGCTACAGCAGCAGCGTGCAAGCCCCGCGTCAGGCACGGTTCTGGTGTGTAAAGACACAGAAAATGTGACGCAGCCACCACGCAACTGACATGCAACAGAAACGCCCCACTCATGCCACGCAGCCAGTGTGTCCCGGCCTAAATATAAGCTTTCCTTGGCATTAATTTTTGGATAATACTCTCCTTTGGTTAAAAATAATGCCTAGTATGGTATATGTGATATTAGTAAACCTACCAACATCAGTCGCATATCATCGATTTATGGAAATGCCGTCATATTTAGAAAATAACTCTAAAGTTTTGTTCAAATCTGCAATGGAAACACAGCTACTGTTAGCCAGTGAGTGGATTTACATGTTGTTCACGCACACAATCTTACATAACTCACATAAGACTTTGAACTGTTCCAGCGACTGGAAGATAAAACTTTGTTTTATCAAATTGGTCCGTCTTGCCCTTATGTTTGATGTAACCTATAAAACATTTTTGTTGTGCCTGGCTATGCACAATGTGCTTGGCTGTTTGTCTCATAGCAGAGAAGATTCAAAACAAGGTCAGACAGATTAAAATGATATTACGGGACTGAATACAGGCCAGAGGCTGAAAACATCAGCTTGTAAAATAAAGACGATAATAAACCTGCAAAGTATGAATCGGTTTTAGGAGTGTGCTGAAAAGGCTTCATTTTCTTGTAGGTGAATAGGTGACTTAATATTGGTGATGCGTTGTTTTGAATGCATGCATAAAAAATATGAATTGTTGTTTGGCCAACTAGATAAGCATTGCCGTCTTTCCAATGTCAATAGTGTGATCCAAACACACACCCAAAGACCTTCGCCATCTCCACACACCCCATTATTAGTAAGCATGCAATATACTCTGTATCTCTCTGCAGAGAGAGAATGAAGGCCATGGAGGATCAAATAGCCAGTCTGACTGGTCTTGTACAGCATGCTCTCTTAAAGAGCCACAGCACTAACGGCAACAAGGAGCACCAGAGGTAAGCAAGGCAAGCTGGGTAACGTAGTTCTCAGGCCACATTATAAGACGGTGCTGGGTTTACCAAATCAATCAATAAATATGTAGAATAAATCAAAGGGCCAAGATGGAATAATGTTGGTGGAGTGTTGGAAGAGGGTTTGGTTGATTAGATGACTACTAACCAACTGTCTAACTAACTGTCTGTCTGCATGAATTAAATTAACTACCCTGTTTGCCTGTATGAATGGCAATGCCTGAACCACTTTAACACTAACTAACATCAAGCATTGTGTTAAATTTGATTGACATTGATTGTGTTTGTGTTTAGTCACATGATATGTCTCCCACTTTTTTTTCAGTGAGAAACCAGTAAAGTCTGGATCACCAGTTCACAGCACATCTAGTGCAGGTAATTTTCTTTCTTTTTCTCGCCACATATTCTCCCAATTTATTCCACACATACACAAGCACCACAAGCATGTTTAAATATGTTAATACCTAAATCTTTATTCACCCAGATCATTAAAGGATTAGTCAATTTTCTTAAAAAAATAAATAAATAAATAAAATCCAGATAATTTACTCACCACCATGTCATCCAAAATGTTGATGTCGTTCTTTGTTCAGTCGAGAAGAAATTTTGTTTTTTGAGGAAAACATTCCGGTATTTTTCTCATTTAAATGGACTTTAATGGACCCCAACACTTAACAGTTTTAATGTAGTTTAAAATGACAGTTTCAAAGGACTCTAAACGATCCCAAACGAGGCATAAGGGTCTTATCTAGCGAAACTATTGGCATTTTTGGCAAGAAAAATAAAAAATATGCACTTTTAAACCACAACTTCTCGCCTTCCTCCGGTCCTGTGACGCGCCAGTGCGACCTCACGTAATACATCATCATGTCAAGAGGTCACAGATGACGTTTGCGAAACTACGCCCCAGGTAGACGAGAAGTTGTGGTTTAAAAGTGCATATTTTTTTTATTTTTCTTGCCAAAAATGACAATTGTTTTGCTAAATAAGACCCTTATGCATTGTTTAGAGTCCTTTGAAACTGCAATTTTAAACTGCATTAAAATTGTTAAGTGTTGGGGTCCATTAAAGTTCATTAAAATTAGAAGAATCCTAGAATGTTTTCCTCAGAAAACACAAGAATGACACCAACATTTTGGATGATATGGTGGTGAGTAAATTATCTGGATTTTTTTAAGACTAATCCTTTAAATCATGTCATTAAGTTTCATGTTTGCTTCCATGTGGTTTTTGTTTCATTTTTAGGAGGCTCTCCAGTATTAACGCCAAAAATTGCATCAGTGCCTGCTGAGCGTAGCCCCGCCCCAACACCACCAACAGGACACGCCCCTTTAAATGTTAACTTACAGTTGTTCAGGAAAAATATCTCTGAGTTCCGCCTCCAGCTGCAACATATGAGACAAATGCAGGTAAAAAAAATGGTCGCTTAATGTAATTCGATCATTTGTTTACTGCAAGATGTGTATGGTACAGTGGTAATGATGTGGAAATAATAATTCTGTTAAAATAATTATGAAATTTGGTTATCAGTAGGTACCATCCTGATCTCACAGGAGAGTATTTTATGATGTGGCTAATTTGTATAAATTTGTACTAAGTGAATCACACAAAAATGTAAAATTATTAGAGAAAAGGGTTAATAAAACACCTTAATGCAACTCACATTGCGCTGACATTTTTACATAGAGGAAGCTATATTTGGTAACACTTTACTTGAAGGGGTGTTCATAAAACTGACATGACACCTTCATAATCATGACATGACACGTGCTATGAACATGAAGGAGATTTTATTCACATTTATGACAACTGTCGTTAGTGCCATTCGTTTAATTATGTCATTTTTAATGCAAAGATGACATTGTTTGAGATGTCTTTGTTATGATCACTGCAAAGTTGATAACAGTAAATTAAATTAATTAAATGTTTTGTTATTTTTTTGTTTAACTCTTTGTGTGAGGAAGAAAAAGTTCTGTTAGTGGTCAGTTTTTTATGTATTGTGCAAATATATAAAGCGAAGTATAATTTTTTGATGCTTCTGTTGCATATAAAAAATATTTGAAATAGTATTAACACTTAACGACATTTGTCATATATTTGCATAAAATCTCCTTCATGTTCATGACATGTGTCATGTCATGATAATGAAGGCGTCATGTCAGTCTTTCAAGTAAAGTGTTACTCTATATTTTCATGAAATATGAAAGGAGACTTTGGTTAATAATTTGTGACCTTGTACCACAAAAACAGTCATAAAGGTCAACTGAAATGTATGCATCATCTGAAAGCTGAATACATAAGCTTTCCATTGATGTATGATTTGTTAAGGACAGGCCAATATTTGACCAGGGTACAACTATATGAAAATCTGGAATCTGAGGGTACAAGATATTTAAATATTAAGATAATCACCCTTTAAATTTGTCCATAGAAGTCCTTAGCAACACATATTACTAATGATAATTTTTTTAAATATATTAACTTACCATAAATATCTTCATGGAACATGATCTTTGCTTAATATCCTAATGATTTTTGGCATTAAAAATCGATAATTTTGACCCATACAATGTATTGTTGGTTATTGCTACAAATATACCCATGCTAATTGATTTCATGGTCCGGAGTCACATATGTGCTGATATTTTAAGCATGTTATGTTCTGTGAAACGTATTACAGTAGGAACATACAGTTAATAAATCCTGATTTTAATAAATGTGTGTTTGCAGCTTCAGAATCAAGAGTGCGTACGTGCACAGATAAAGCGTGCGGAGCAAGAGATCAGCGTGAAACTGGCCGAAATGCTGAGGCGGCAGGATGATCCCACACAGAAACAGAGAACGGTGGTGGAAGAAGAGAGACACAGATATCTCACAATGCAGGAAAGAGTTCTCACACAGCTGGGGTACGACACACGATCCAAAACTCACCTTCCCATGGGCAAACAAATGCCTTTCATTCTCAATCATTTCTCACGAGACTCATTATAGCCACTCTGTTAACTCATTACCATCCTGCCCGCCCTCCCTCGCGAAAACTAATGAAATCCCTCTTTAATTTAGCTAGTTAACAAGCGTGCTCTGCAGACGGCTGGCTGTAAACATGCAAGAAACAGCTCGATGCGAATTATAGCCAACCAGAGATCGGGAACAGCATTTACTCTCTGTTTTCATTGGCCGAATGCCAGTGCCCACTCAGCAGTAGTGCCCAAGCCGTGAGACTTGTAGCCAACAAGGACAGTTTGACTTTATTATGACAGTAAAACAGCATTTCTTTACTGGTTTTGCACCTTTTGTCCAAACTGTCTAGGCCTACCATATAATTATACAACATGTTGATTTTTTACTTTGGCTGTTTACTGCAATGCACCTATTTAACAAAATGCATCCAAATGCAAGGGTGTTAAAAAAAAGTAAATAACTAAAGCCAACAAATAAAAGCAGAACCGTTGCAACATGACTTAAACAGCAATCTACTGTTTGCTTTTCAAATATGCCATCGCCATCTAAAATTAACGCCAAACAGAAGTACAAATAGCTGCAAATTTTTATGTAGCATAAGCAAGGTCGAAGCAATTACAAAAAACACCCCAGATTTACATTAAGGTGTTCGAGGACCAAAACAAGCATGTACTAAACATTAGGATATTGGTAAATGTGGTTTACCATTAGTATATATTTAATTTAAATTTACGTTCATGCATTTGGCAGACAATTTTATCAAATGCAACTTACAGTGCATTCAAGCTATGACTTTTGCACAGGAAGAAAAATATATTTCCTGTGACAAATAATAAGTTTATATTTTAAATTTATTTTAAAGCAAATCTTTTTTTTATTACTGAAATTTTTTTATCAACTAACTCACTTTTGGCAGACACTAATATACCTAAGTATTTATTTACCCATCAATCAATAAAGAGACACAATAATTGTCCCTGGTAATGTAATTTCTTCTTACTTCTTTCCATTTTAACCAAGTTTTATTAGTCAAGACCATAACAGGTAGCAGATGCCAACTAATTCACGATAAAGCATACTCTATCTGCACTGACCTCTAGTGGCTCAACAGTGAAATTGCAAAGCAAACATACCCTCCATCTATTCATTAATTTTTTACTTTCAACCCCTGACTGTCAGTTCTGACAAAAATATTTGTGTGTAGGGATCTGGAGCAGTTTGTCGAGTCTTTGAAGACCGAATCCAGCTCGGCTGTGTCTCAGAGGTCTGTAACTCTGAAGGAGGTAGAGGAGGGAGCTGTCAACCTGAGGAAGGTGGGCGAGAACCTGGCTGGACTGAAAGGTAACATAGAGATGCCATTACGTCTCTTTATGGAAATGAGAAGTACGGGTAATTGAAACAGAAAGGAAAATAAATAAACAGAAAGGAATTTAATTTTCAAAGGAGTTTTATTCCAAAATCCTGCATCCCTAAGTTTATTTCAAAAACAGCTAAAGGTGTAAATGTGTGACATTGTCCTTCTTAATGTCTCTGTATCAGATCAAATTTTATTGGATTTATTGAAACACACAAAATGCTTTAGTGTTTTTCATGTTGTTATAAATGCCACTGGGGTAAAGATATGAAAAGTTTGGTTACAAAACGCAATAAATCCATTTTGACTAATTTCGGTAAAAATGTGTTTTCTATACCAAGAAAGTGACAAGATGAAAACCACTATTTTCTGTTACAAACTTTCACATACCATCTTTAGGTTATAAAAACATAAAAAATTCAAATCCATAATTTGATTTTCAAAGATTTATTATAAAAACTAGTGCTGGGAAAAGATTAATCGTGATTAATCGCATACAAAATAAATAATATATGTGTGTGTACTGTAGGGCTGGGCAAAAAAAAAGTTTTTTCGATTAATTGTTTTTTAAAACGTGGTCGATTCAGAATCGATTCTCAAAGAGCAGAATCTATTTTTTTCTATATTTTTTCCTGCAAACATTGAACGTAAGATTAACGTTAAGCAAATGACTAATCTTCTTCACTAGATGTCACCCTCTTTTTTGCCTTGCACGATGTTACCAAGGACCCTGTCATTCATTCTTTCAGTGATTAAAATGGCGGTTTTAGGTGCTTCATCACCGTTGATGTCACCTTCACATAAAAAGTAAGAGGTATGGAAGCATTTTAGATTTCGCAAGCAAGACGACAACGATAGTGTTGTGGCTTTTAATTTCTTTTTATTAATTACCCACTTGTAAACTTATGTTCACTGTTATTTTTTATTTATATAGTATTTGTATTGAATCTATTTTCATTGAGTTGAATCGAGAATCGAGTATAAAAACCAACCCGACAACCGGAATCGAAAATTGAATCGAGAATCGAAATCGAATCGATTTGATAGCTTGTGAATCGAAACGGAATCGATCTGGAATATCTGAATCGATACCCAGCTCTAGTGTACTGTGTGTAATTATTATGTATATTTATTAACCATACATACATACATTTCAGACATTTTTATTTATATATATTTTTATTTATTTATATATCATATAGAATATATAAAGATATAAATAAATATATATATATATATATATATATATATATATACAAATGTAAATGTTTCTTAAATACATACATTAATGTGTGTGTATTTATATATACATAATAATTACACACAACACACAATCATATATTCCACAATCATAAATCCATTTTGACTAATTTCGGTAAAAATGTGTTTTCTATACCAAGAAAGTGACAAGATGAAAACCACTATTTTCTGTTACAAACTTTCACATACCATCTTTAGGTTATAAAAACATAAAAAATTCAAATCCATAATTTGATTTTCAAAGATTTATTATAAAAACTAGTTCTGGGAAAAGATTAATCGCGATTAATTGCATACTAAATAAAAGTGATTTTTTTTTTGCATAATATATGTGTGTGTACTGTGTGTAATTATTATGTATATTTATTAACCATACATACATACATTTCAGAATTTTTTTATATATATATTTTTATTTATTTATATATCATATAGAATATATAAAGATATAAATAAATATATATATATATATATATATACAAATGTAAATGTTTCTTAAATACATACATTAATGTGTGTGTATTTATATATACATAATAATTACACACAACACACAATCATATATTCCACAATCATAAATCCATTTTGACTAATTTCGGTAAAAATGTGTTTTCTATACCAAGAAAGTGACAAGATGAAAACCACTATTTTCTGTTACAAACTTTCACATACCATCTTTAGGTTATAAAAACATAAAAAATTCAAATCCATAATTTGATTTTCAAAGATTTATTATAAAAACTAGTGCTGGGAAAAGATTAATCGCGATTAATCGCATACAAAATAAAAGTGATTTTTTTTTGCATAATATATGTGTGTGTACTGTGTGTAATTATTATGTATATTTATTAACCATACATACATACATTTCAGAATTTTTTTTATATATATTTTTATTTATTTATATATCATATAGAATATATAAAGATATAAATAAATATATATATATATATATATATATACAAATGTAAATGTTTCTTAAATACATACATTAATGTGTGTGTATTTATATATACATAATAATTACACACAACACACAATCATATATTCCACAATCATAAATCCATTTTGAATAATTTCGGTAAAAATGTGTTTTCTATACCAAGAAAGTGACAAGATGAAAACCACTATTTTCTGTTACAAACTTTCACATACCATCTTTAGGTTATAAAAACATAAAAAATTCAAATCCATAATTTGATTTTCAAAGATTTATTATAAAAACTAGTTCTGGGAAAAGATTAATCGCGATTAATTGCATACTAAATAAAAGTGATTTTTTTTTTGCATAATATATGTGTGTGTACTGTGTGTAATTATTATGTATATTTATTAACCATACATACATACATTTCAGAATTTTTTTATATATATATTTTTATTTATTTATATATCATATAGAATATATAAAGATATAAATATATATATATATATATATATATATATATATATATATATATATATATATATATATATATATACAAATGTAAATGTTTCTTAAATACATACATTAATGTGTGTGTATTTATATATACATAATAATTACACACAACACACAATCATATATTCCACAATCATAAATCCATTTTGACTAATTTCGGTAAAAATGTGTTTTCTATACCAAGAAAGTGACAAGATGAAAACCACTATTTTCTGTTACAAACTTTCACATACCATCTTTAGGTTATAAAAACATAAAAAATTCAAATCCATAATTTGATTTTCAAAGATTTATTATAAAAACTAGTGCTGGGAAAAGATTAATCGCGATTAATCGCATACAAAATAAAAGTGATTTTTTTTTGCATAATATATGTGTGTGTACTGTGTGTAATTATTATGTATATTTATTAACCATACATACATACATTTCAGAATTTTTTTTATATATATTTTTATTTATTTATATATCATATAGAATATATAAAGATATAAATAAATATATATATACAAATGTAAATGTTTCTTAAATACATACATTAATGTGTGTGTATTTATATATACATAATAATTACACACAACACACAATCATATATTCCACAATCATAAATCCATTTTGACTAATTTCGGTAAAAATGTGTTTTCTATACCAAGAAAGTGACAAGATGAAAACCACTATTTTCTGTTACAAACTTTCACATACCATCTTTAGGTTATAAAAACATAAAAAATTCAAATCCATAATTTGATTTTCAAAGATTTATTATAAAAACTAGTGCTGGGAAAAGATTAATCGCGATTAATCGCATACAAAATAAAAGTGATTTTTTTTTGCATAATATATGTGTGTGTACTGTGTGTAATTATTATGTATATTTATTAACCATACATACATACATTTCAGAATTTTTTTATATATATTTTTATTTATTTATATATCATATAGAATATATAAAGATATAAATAAATATATATACAAATGAAAATGTTTCTTAAATATATACATTAATGTGTGTGTATTTATATATACATAATAATTACACACAACACACAATCATATATTCCACAATCATAAATCCATTTTGACTAATTTCGGTAAAAATGTGTTTTCTATACCAAGAAAGTGACAAGATGAAAACCACTATTTTCTGTTACAAACTTTCACATACCATCTTTAGGTTATAAAAACATAAAAAATTCAAATCCATAATTTGATTTTCAAAGATTTATTATAAAAACTAGTGCTGGGAAAAGATTAATCGCGATTAATCGCATACAAAATAAAAGTGATTTTTTTTTGCATAATATATGTGTGTGTACTGTGTGTAATTATTATGTATATTTATTAACCATACATACATACATTTCAGAATTTTTTTTATATATATTTTTATTTATTTATATATCATATAGAATATATAAAGATATAAATAAATATATATATATATATATATATACAAATGTAAATGTTTCTTAAATACATACATTAATGTGTGTGTATTTATATATACATAATAATTACACACAACACACAATCATATATTCCACAATCATAAATCCATTTTGAATAATTTCGGTAAAAATGTGTTTTCTATACCAAGAAAGTGACAAGATGAAAACCACTATTTTCTGTTACAAACTTTCACATACCATCTTTAGGTTATAAAAACATAAAAAATTCAAATCCATAATTTGATTTTCAAAGATTTATTATAAAAACTAGTTCTGGGAAAAGATTAATCGCGATTAATTGCATACTAAATAAAAGTGATTTTTTTTTTGCATAATATATGTGTGTGTACTGTGTGTAATTATTATGTATATTTATTAACCATACATACATACATTTCAGAATTTTTTTATATATATATTTTTATTTATTTATATATCATATAGAATATATAAAGATATAAATATATATATATATATATATATATATATATATATATATACAAATGTAAATGTTTCTTAAATACATACATTAATGTGTGTGTATTTATATATACATAATAATTACACACAACACACAATCATATATTCCACAATCATAAATCCATTTTGACTAATTTCGGTAAAAATGTGTTTTCTATACCAAGAAAGTGACCAGATGAAAACCACTATTTTCTGTTACAAACTTTCACATACCATCTTTAGGTTATAAAAACATAAAAAATTCAAATCCATAATTTGATTTTCAAAGATTTATTATAAAAACTAGTGCTGGGAAAAGATTAATCGCGATTAATCGCATACAAAATAAAAGTGATTTTTTTTGCATAATATATGTGTGTGTACTGTGTGTAATTATTATGTATATTTATTAACCATACATACATACATTTCAGAATTTTTTTTATATATATTTTTATTTATTTATATATCATATAGAATATATAAAGATATAAATAAATATATATATACAAATGTAAATGTTTCTTAAATACATACATTAATGTGTGTGTATTTATATATACATAATAATTACACACAACACACAATCATATATTCCACAATCATAAATCCATTTTGACTAATTTCGGTAAAAATGTGTTTTCTATACCAAGAAAGTGACAAGATGAAAACCACTATTTTCTGTTACAAACTTTCACATACCATCTTTAGGTTATAAAAACATAAAAAATTCAAATCCATAATTTGATTTTCAAAGATTTATTATAAAAACTAGTGCTGGGAAAAGATTAATCGCGATTAATCGCATACAAAATAAAAGTGATTTTTTTTTGCATAATATATGTGTGTGTACTGTGTGTAATTATTATGTATATTTATTAACCATACATACATACATTTCAGAATTTTTTTATATATATATTTTTATTTATTTATATATCATATAGAATATATAAAGATATAAATAAATATATATATATATATATATATATATATACAAATGTAAATGTTTCTTAAATACATACATTAATGTGTGTGTATTTATATATACATAATAATTACACACAACACACAATCATATATTCCACAATCATAAATCCATTTTGACTAATTTCGGTAAAAATGTGTTTTCTATACCAAGAAAGTGACAAGATGAAAACCACTATTTTCTGTTACAAACTTTCACATACCATCTTTAGGTTATAAAAACATAAAAAATTCAAATCCATAATTTGATTTTCAAAGATTTATTATAAAAACTAGTGCTGGGAAAAGATTAATCGCGATTAATCGCATACAAAATAAAAGTGATTTTTTTTTGCATAATATATGTGTGTGTACTGTGTGTAATTATTATGTATATTTATTAACCATACATACATACATTTCAGAATTTTTTTTATATATATTTTTTTTTATTTATATATCATATAGAATATATAAAGATATAAATAAATATATATATATATATATATATATATATATATATATACAAATGTAAATGTTTCTTAAATACATACTGTACATTAATGTGTGTGTATTTATATATACATAATAATTACACACAACACACAATCATATATTCCACAATCATAAATCCATTTAGAATAATTTCGGTAAAAATGTGTTTTCTATACCAAGAAAGTGACAAGATGAAAACCACTATTTTCTGTTACAAACTTTCACATACCATCTTTAGGTTATAAAAACATAAAAAATTCAAATCCATAATTTGATTTTCAAAGATTTATTATAAAAACTAGTTCTGGGAAAAGATTAATCGCGATTAATTGCATACTAAATAAAAGTGATTTTTTTTTTGCATAATATATGTGTGTGTACTGTGTGTAATTATTATGTATATTTATTAACCATACATACATACATTTCAGAATTTTTTTATATATATATTTTTATTTATTTATATATCATATAGAATATATAAAGATATAAATATATATATATATATATATATATATATATATATATATATATACAAATGTAAATGTTTCTTAAATACATACATTAATGTGTGTGTATTTATATATACATAATAATTACACACAACACACAATCATATATTCCACAATCATAAATCCATTTTGACTAATTTCGGTAAAAATGTGTTTTCTATACCAAGAAAGTGACAAGATGAAAACCACTATTTTCTGTTACAAACTTTCACATACCATCTTTAGGTTATAAAAACATAAAAAATTCAAATCCATAATTTGATTTTCAAAGATTTATTATAAAAACTAGTGCTGGGAAAAGATTAATCGCGATTAATCGCATACAAAATAAAAGTGATTTTTTTTTGCATAATATATGTGTGTGTACTGTGTGTAATTATTATGTATATTTATTAACCATACATACATACATTTCAGAATTTTTTTTATATATATTTTTATTTATTTATATATCATATAGAATATATAAAGATATAAATAAATATATATATACAAATGTAAATGTTTCTTAAATACATACATTAATGTGTGTGTATTTATATATACATAATAATTACACACAACACACAATCATATATTCCACAATCATAAATCCATTTTGTTTAATTTCGGTAAAAATGTGTTTTCTATACCAAGAAAGTGACAAGATGAAAACCACTATTTTCTGTTACAAACTTTCACATACCATCTTTAGGTTATAAAAACATAAAAAATTCAAATCCATAATTTGATTTTCAAAGATTTATTATAAAAACTAGTGCTGGGAAAAGATTTATCGCGATTAATCGCATACAAAATAAAAGTGATTTTTTTTTGCATAATATATGTGTGTGTACTGTGTGTAATTATTATGTATATTTATTAACCATACATACATACATTTCAGAATTTTTTTATATATATTTTTATTTATTTATATATCATATAGAATATATAAAGATATAAATAAATATATATACAAATGTAAATGTTTCTTAAATATATACATTAATGTGTGTGTATTTATATATACATAATAATTACACACAACACACAATCATATATTCCACAATCATAAATCCATTTTGACTAATTTCGGTAAAAATGTGTTTTCTATACCAAGAAAGTGACAAGATGAAAACCACTATTTTCTGTTACAAACTTTCACATACCATCTTTAGGTTATAAAAACATAAAAAATTCAAATCCATAATTTGATTTTCAAAGATTTATTATAAAAACTAGTGCTGGGAAAAGATTAATAGCGATTAATCGCATACAAAATAAAAGTGATTTTTTTTTGCATAATATATGTGTGTGTACTGTGTGTAATTATTATGTATATTTATCAACCATACATACATACATACATTTCAGAAATTTTATTTATTTATATATCATATAGAATATATAAAGATATAAATAAATATATATACAAATGTAAATGTTTCTTAAATACATACATGAATGTGTGTGTATTTATGTATACAGAATAATTACACACAACACACAATCATATATTAAGCAAAAAATCACTTTTATTTTGTATGCGATTAATTTTTTCCCAGCACTAATAAAAGCTGATTATTTTTCCACAAAATGCAATAAATCCATGACCAAGTTTAAAAAAAAAATGCTATAAATCTACTGAATCAGTATATAAATGTGCATTCATCTTTGCCATGTTATATTCATTTAGTTGACTAGTGGTATACACTGATTAAATATAAACATTAATGGCATTAATCAAAACTCTTACTTTGTAATATTGATAACACTGTCAGTGCTGCAGTTATACTTGGGATGTTTTCACTTAACTTTTTTTAAAGCGATCAGCTATAAAATGTTTTGGTCCTGCTTGATTTTTGTTGACTTTGAGTAAAATAATGAAAAGATATAGGGTCAATGTGTTAGCATGACAGAAGCTTGATGCTGTCGGGAGAAAAAGCAACAGCCTGCATTTTTTCATCTCGGGAGTGCCTCTCCCGTAAATTATTAGATGTTCATGGCTTACATTTCTTCCCCTTCACAGAAAACCACCACAGGTTTATCAATGCCATCAAAATTATAATTTTGTTTTTGTTTGTTTGTTGATCACGAAGTACAAAGTAGATGAGGGAAAACTAGGATTTTGTGTGTATTCAACGCGCCGCCATTGCTGTTTACAGTGCATGGGAATGGTGCGCTGTGATTGGTTGAGCAGATTTATGGGAAAAATTGTAGAAAAGATGACAGAGTAACATGGCGGATATTGGATTTTGCATAAAATTAAGAAGTAACTTTTTAATACTGACTTGATACAATACTGATTTTGGTGGTAACTCGTTTTTTTTTCTTTTAAATGCCGTTTATCGCGTTTTGCAACCAAACTCTTCAAATTATCATACTGTGAACAGACACAATATGTGGCCTTTGACAATTATAGCTCGTTTATAGTGCTATTATGACGGTTTCACCCCCAGAGAAAGTTTTCACAGTTCACACCTACAAAGAAAAACACTTTCACTTACGTACGCTGATACAACAGGTCTAAATGTCGGGCATTTCCCCACTTGCAAACACCTGAGTCATTTAGATGTGATAGTCTAGTACAATTTTCTGCTAGTTTCAAACCAAATTCATTTTAACCCTTTGATCTGTTTCTTTCTCTCTTGCAGGCGAGTTTCCGGCTCTACAGACCCGTATGCGAGCAGTGCTCAGGGTTGAGGTGGAAGCCGTCAAGTTCCTAAAGGAAGAGCCGCACAAACTCGACAGTATGCTGATGAGGGTCCGAACCCTCACCGACACACTCAACAACCTTCGCAGGTATACACAGATGGAGAAAATATTAGATGCATGCATGTCTGTGTCTGTGCCCACTTTCCTGAAGGAATTAGCATTGAATGCAAGATTAAATTTAAGATTATAAAGATCTTGGAAAGCAAATAAATCCAAATAAATTTGTTTCATTGAGTCTGTCACTTCATGTGCATGGTTCACGTGTCCTTATTCCCATATCTAGCCTGAGCGTCTGAGCACATTATGGCTGTTTGATAAACCATCTGTTTTCATCCACGTATCCGACCAGTCGGAGGATAATGAAAATGAATTACTTTTCTATCACCCATTCACTTTGCATGAAAAGTCTCTTTAGATTCAGACAGAGCAGATCTGCTTTATCACGTTTTATGTCAGATCTGATCAGACTCAAGTTTTTTGTGTTCCCTTTAAACAAGATAATAAATAAAATAGTGTTTTCTTGCTGTGTAATTGAAATAAAATGATCACCAACATCTCATCACTAGGTGTGCACCGGACAGCATGCTAAATTCCTCTGAACTGGTTTCCTTGACGCCTCCTGAAAAAACTGAATCAGCCGTCGTCATTGAATCCATTGAACCTGCCTCGGTCACGCCTCAGACGTCCACCGTGAGGTCAGAGGTCATGACGACAACCCCTTTGGTGATCCACCATGCCCAAGCCTCTCCTGTAGCTTCACAACAATCCCAGCAGTCAACGGCACCATCGCCACCTGCCCTACAGAGACAAGAGTCCATCCCCTCACCCACCAAACAACTCAAGAAACCCACAGCGTCCCCTGAACAGACACAAATAGTCATAAACAGCAGTAATGGAATCTCCACAAATGGCGTCCATGGTAAGAATCCTTCTCCTGGCTTATTCATAGAAGAGATCCAGGCGAGCCGCAGCAAGACCAAAAACAGGGCTGTGTCGATTAAGGTGAGCATTGTTTTGAGTTTATTGTGCTGTATATTAGGGTCAGATGTGCAGAAATACAAAAAATCTTGTTTGGCAGGCTGCAGAGAGAGGATGGGAGGAGAAGAGGCAGAACATGGGTCATTATGACGGACAGGAATTTGAACGGATGCTCCAAGAAGTCGAGGCCAATATGTTAAGAGGAATACCAAGCCTTGAGGTGCCCAGTGAACCTGAGAAGTGCCCTGACGCCCCTGCAACACTTCCTGCCTCCCTGGAGGAGGTGGTGGGAAAAAAGGAGCCTGTGATGATGCCAGTAGAGCATGGTATGAGAGCTTTCTGTTTTGTTTATTGTTATTTAATACACGGCACTCTAATGGCGCTTTTCCATTGCATAGTACCCCACGGTTTAGTTTAGGTCGAGTCAGCTTACTTTTGGGGGCGTTTCCACTGGGTGCAGTACGTAGTACCCAATACTTTTTTAGTACCACCTCGGTTGGGGTTCCAAGCGACCTGAGCTGATACCAAAACGTGACCCGAAAAAACACTGTAGATCACTGATTGGTCTGAGAGAATCGTCACTACCAGCGTCATCTCTATAATGTAAAAGATTAGCTTTACCTTCATGCTAGCTTGCGCTGTCTCGAGCAAACATGTTGTCATCTGTGCTTTGTTGTAAGTTCCCAAACTCCCTTTTAGCGATGAAAAACATCCACAGGGTGAGAATCAGGAACACCATAACAGTTTTTTTCCAGACTTGCGGTTTGTGGCACATTTGCGTCTCTCAAGTCCGCATATATTCTTAAAGGCAACTTCAGCGGCATGTGTGTTTGTACAGAAACTGTAATGTGGGACAGAGGTGGTGATAAACAGGATGTGCAAACATCTATTTATGGTGGTCAATTTAAATTTGGTGGCAGACTGAGAAATAAATAAATGTATGGGAATGTACAACGACGCTCTCACTTATATGATGTCACAGCAGTAGGCTGGCAAATATAACGTCACGCCTATAATCCCTCCCACTCCGAAGTGATACTAAACTCGATAGAAAAGCTAACCAAGCCAAAGTAAGGTGAGCTGACCCGACCTGACCTGAACCCAATCAAACCGTGGGGTACTATACAATGGAAAAGCGCAATAAAATGCTTGACTCTGATTGGCCAGTCACCACATTCCAAGGTATGATATTACGAGATAACAACTGCCTGAAACTAGTAACACACGATAACCTGGGTGCTGCAAATCATTTTGAAAGGATACAGTTTAATATTACACAAAAATTAAATGTAAATATTTTATAACATTATATTTAGAAATGATTAAACCAAAAAGTGTGTTCGTGATATTTGAACTTCTTGCCCTATGTTTAAACCAAAAGTAAACGTGTTTCCCCGCGGAAGGTCTGCATTCGTTGAAAATTACCAAATAATATATTTCAAAACAATATTTAATGTTCCTTACCTTACTTACCATGGGTTCACACCAGCCGCGTTTGAGGGGTCAAATTTGCGTCTACCGCGTCTAGTTTGGCGCTTGAACATTTTGAATTTACTCGAATTTACTCGAACTTTCATTCGCGCGTGAAAGCTGTGCATGAAATTCTAGTCATTGAGACATTCACATGGAAATGTGCGTCATAGGAGGGGCTTTGGCGACTCCCCTCGCTTCCGGTAATCATGTCACTACTAGAGAAAGCTCCTTATTTGGTTAACACGGTGCGTTTTCTGCAAAAGTTCAAAATTTTAAACTTGCGCGTTTCCCGTGGCAACGCTCAATTTGCGGCATACATGCGAAAGAGGCAGAATCGCGTCTACCGCGACATGCTAAACGTCTCATTCGCACCGCGAGACCTCCAGACGCGCGTCAACGCATCTTTACATTGACTTAACATTGAAATCACTCTCGCTTGACGCCTCTACCGCGGCTGGTATGAACGCAGCATTACGAGTTATACAGGTGTGCAAGTAGCGGGATAATGTACAGGCAGCCGTTTGTTATCGCGAAATATTATTATGATGATGAAATTTGCTAATAATATATCAAATATTATTTTTATTATGAAATGTGTCACTTCGCACAGTATTTTGCTTTCAACCGATGGTGGCCAGTGACTTCTCTTCAAGAGGAGTGCAAATTCAAAATATGTGTTTGGAGTGTCACGTGAGCCTATGTGCATCATGCGTCATGTCAAAATAAGTGCCTGCTGCACACACATCGAAAGGGTTTATGATAAAAAAAAAACGCTCACGTTCACAAAATACTCGCAAGACACTAACTTAACAGAGTAAACTGATTACACATGAGATTAAACAAGTATTTGGTGAATGCGAGCGTCTCTTTTATCATAACCCCCTTCGAAGCGTCTGCAGCAGAGTCATATTTTGACATGACGTGTTATGCACACAGGTTCACATGACGCACCTATCACATATTTTGACATGACGAGCCACACACATGACGGTCTACATATACATTTTTGACACGCTCCGCATCGTGTGCTCTCGGAAAAGAAGTCACCGGCCAAATAGCAAAAATGACTTTGAAGTTTTAAAGACATGAGCATAAATTCAACTGTTTGCTTGTAGATAACAATCAGCCCAAGCTAAACTCTGAGAAACCTATTAAGACTGCTTCAGAGAAACCTTCCAAACCCCTGGAGAAACCCATTAAGCCGGCCTTGGAGAGGCCTTCTAAACCCAGCTTATCCATCAAATCCAGTCTGGAGAAACAGAGTAAGACTCAGGAAAAAGTTGTCAAACTTCAGAGCACAGAAAAGGCAAACAAGTCGCCTCCTCCACCCCCACCTCGAAGAACCTACCCCAACGCCACCACTGGAATGACCACCACCCGCTCAGGAGAGGTCATTTACACTAGCCGGAAAGACTCCGTAGAGGTGTGTTTGCTGTATTTATCTCATGTTATCCATTCCCATTGCTTTACCTGAGATTGGATAACAATATGAAAATTTGTAGGAGGGTGATGAGGAGCCCACCAGTCCAGTGTCTCAACCCGAACCCAAAACCCATCCAGAGCCCAAGCCCTGCACCCCTCCTCCTCCTATCTCTGCCTCAGCCATCAAAGAGGAGGAGGATGAAGGAGATAAGATCATGGCAGAGTTGCAGGTGAGACACAAATAAATTCACAAAAAATATAATATCCTGTATATATGGAACAAACATGTGTTTGATGTTACATGCACACACGCTTGCAGTTTTACAGAGTTTGAAATTGTAATCAAGTGTTTCAATCTTAATATGCCCTGGGTGTGAAGTTGCTTGGTGTGGGTGTTACAAAGCTTTGGTGTTTCTGTGCCTGGTGAGCAGTTTCAGTTCCTGTATTGTGCATTAGATTTTTTTCTCAAACTTCTTTAAATACAAACCACGATTTAAAAATGATAACAGCATATACATGTATATTTGATCTCCAGCGGATGTTAGCCCACTCATTAAATGTATTTTATTATTCTGAAGGAAATGTAATAATTTATATAAATTTTAAAACAGCTTTTGCTTTGATGACAGTATGCACTCGAGTTGGCATGAACTTTACAAGTTTGTGCAAAACCTGATGATTATTTCAGCATAATTCTAGAATGTAAAAATAGTTTTTACATTTTTATTAGCTTTCATGTTAGCTTTACTAAAATCAGATTTTTTTGTATAGTGTTTTGCAAAAGTTTTATATATATTTACAGTTTATATACCATGTATATCATAACCATTTTTGAAAAATCCTTTATCTTTGTTAAAATTAATTATTTTTTTCAAAGTGGTCTCAGAGATTTGGACCCAATTGTAAATCCCCTACACTGTAAAAATTCATTTTTAAAAATGTAATCAATGTGAAATTACAATTCATTTCAACTTTCTTGACTAGTAAGGAGTTGCTATAATTTATCAAAAAGTTCAAATATCTAATTCAAGTTAATTAAACTTAAACATTTAAGTGCACCAAGGAATGTTTTACAGTAAAAATGTACCCCCCCTCATAATAAAAACTAGCAATTACAACTAATTTACACTTAGAAGTTGATATTTTCCTAGCAGTCAACACTTCAGCCTCCTCAAAATACAAACCAAATACAAATTCCATTATACTGAAGTCTGAGTCATCTAATAATGCCCACTATTTCCTGTATAGGTAAATTACACAGTAGAGTAATTTTGAACTGGTTTGCCCGTTTTAATAATGGGCAGAATCCAATCTTTAACCCCATTCCTCACAAATTCTTCTCTTCAGGTTTTCCAGAAGTGCACTGTTAAGGAGATAGGGCTCAAAGGTTTGGTAGAGCCACAGATCAGAGAGCTAAGACCTGGGGCCTTACTGCCCCTTAAAGATAAGAAGGTAAAGGATATAATGTCCTTTAGTTGGCCCTCCAACCGCCTGCCTGTACCAGCTGCTTGTCCTTGATGGCTGTCCTTTACAATGCTTGTTTGGCTTTCTCACCCTCTCTTAACTTCCTCTGTACAATCTTATGATGGGAATCTGACATCAGAAATGTTCTCACTGTTCTTTCATTTCAAATCTGTTTCTGTCATTTTGTTTCTACTGAACTCATGGCCTGTGCTGTAGTGATGTAGTGTGAGCCAGTAGGAGGAATTTGATTGGCTACAGTATGTGTGATCGAAGTCATCCAATCAATAAACTAGATTTTTCACATTCAGCTGTCAAACGGGGTTGTGTGTGTTTTTTTGTAATTTTATTATTTCAGTAAACAGCATGTGATCTTAGTTCTCAGAGGTTACATTTTAGAACAGCTTATATATCATTTAAACAATGTATTCCTTTCACAGTACACTTAAAGGGACACTCCACTTTAAAATAAAAATAGACTCCCTTGAGTTAAACATTTGATTTTTACCGTTTTGGAATCCATTCAGCTGATCTCTGGGTCTGGCGGTACCACTTTTAGCATAGCTTAGCATAATCCATTGAATCTGATTAGACCAGGGGTTCCCAAACTTTTTTTCCTGCGCACCCCCTTCTATGTCCCAACCGGGTTGGCGCACCCCCAATCCCGATTTTAAAGAAATCCTAAAAAGCTTTATTTTCTCACCATAAATACTCATGTTTAATCATGCGCAAATAACCAAGGGCCGGTTGCACTAGCCGGACGTTAAGAAGTTGGGTGTAATAGTCCTACGTCGGCCTTAGCTACGTCCAACATTGTGAAAAATATTTACGCCTATTGCACCATCTGAAACTACGCTCGGCGTAGATGATGCGCGCCCCGTGTATGCGTTTAACCACTGTGATATTTAGACGCCATTCGAGTTTACTATGGTAAAAAACATACACTTACTGCCGTCAGCTAATAGATGACATATGAGAGTTTCCTCATGTTTACCAGTGCGTCACGTGCAGACCCATCAAACACATTAACGAAAGCCTTTACTGTTCGCACAAAAGGTGTATAATAGTTTGCAGATTCATTATAACAGCTCAAGTTTCAAACAAACTTAAATGAAAGCTTTTAATAAGTTCTCAACAGTAAGTATTTATGTATTTTATTATATAATTCATTGGCGGTCTCTTTACCATGCATGAAAACACATTGCTCGCGTATCCTGTGCCCATGTCTCGTCACATTTCATTAGTTCTATTTTTGCCATAAAAAAGTCTCTCTCTCTTGGTCCCTCTCCTCCTTCATGACTAACAACTTTATCATAAGATGTCCCACATGACAGTTTCCCTGATTTCAGCCAGTTGAGCATATTTATAATATATATGGAATGAATGAAACGAGTTGGCACGCATATAGCGGCTGCAGTGCATAACAGAAGAGCAGTGCGTAGAAAAAGACAGCAGCTGTCTTCTACGTTTCTATCAAAAATTAATAAATTATAGTTTTTTATTTAAAATAAAAGCGATTACAAAGGAAATGTTTACTGTTCATTTTTTTATTTATTTATTGTATGGAAAAATCCCACTTAAAGAAACAGACCGCCATTACATTTTTCCTCTCGCGCACCCCCTGGTGGCAGCTCGCGTACCCCTGGGGGTGCGCGTACCACACTTTGGGAATCCCTGGATTAGACCATTAACATCGCGCTAAAAAATAACCAAAGAGTTTTGATATTTTTTCTATTTAAAACTTGGCTCTTCTGTAGTTACATCGTGTACTATGACTGACGGAAAATTAAAAGTTGCGATTTTCTAGGTCGATATGGCTAAGAACTATACTCTCTTTCTGGAGTAATAATCAAGGACTTTGCTGCCGTAACATGGCTGCAGGAGGCACAATGATATTACGCAGCGCCTGAAAATAGTACCCTTGGTAACTTTCAATAGCAGAGGACTATTTTCAGGCACTGCGTAATATCATTTAAATTTTCTGTGGGTCTAAGTACACGATGTAACTACAGAAGAGTCAAGTTTTAAATAGGAAAAATATCAAAACGTTTTGCTTATTTTTGAGTGTGATGCTAATGGTCTAATCAGATTCAATGGATTGTGCTAAGCTATGATAAAAGTGGTACTGGTATCAGCTGAATAGATTCCAAGACGGTAAAAATCAAATGTTTAACTCTAGAGGAGCTGGAGAATGAGCCTATTTTCAAAAAATAGTGGAGTTTCCTTATAAAGCCGAAGTATAGTCAATTTTTACGTCAACGCCAGGGTCCATGTACAGTGTGCGTAACGCAATTTTCATCATCAGAAGAGTACACACGCAATGGCGAATTTTTGAAAACTCGCGTATGCGTAAAAAACGGTCTATAACCAAGGCTTTAGCATATGTTTTCAAACATTATTTTGATTAAAGGAACAGTATGTAGGTTTGTGGCCAAAACTGGTATTGCAATCACAAAACTTGTGGCTAAAACTGGTACTGCAATCACACAACTATTGTCAATACACAAAATGACAACATAAACATCAGTTGAGGGCTGCAACTCCACTTTTTAAATGACAATATCCTGGCTGGACCACTGTTGTGAGTGATATAAGTATTTGAAATGAAAATGATTTCTATTGACATATCAGGGCCATTTGATGATTAATTGATATAAATTTCTTACATACTGTTCCTTTAAGCATGATCAAATTGTCTAATCAAAACTATTCCATGCATATGAAATTGCATACTTTGACTGTACGTACTGAAATAGATCAAGTACCTACTCATCGACAGTTAAAACAGTACGTTGTATATAGTATGAATATGGGTATTGTGAAGGAAATTCAGACGCAGTACATCCGCCATGATGATACCTCATGTGACATACGTCGTCATAACATCAAGTGAGCCATTAACTCGGATGATGTTAAACAAGAGTCTATTAAATGCACACTTCAAAATCTTGCCGGAAGTAGTAGGTCACGCAGATAATTTTCGCCTACCATAAATTCGGATGTAATACTCACCTAATAATTTTCACCTACTATATATATGTAAGTAGGTACGATTTTGGGTGCAGCTAGTAGATTAATGCTACAAAATATGTACACCATACATCCTACAAAACAAGATCTGCCTTTTCAAGAGTTTATCCCATCTACAAACTATTTTGTGCCTTGTGTTAAACATAAACCACTAAATTTTGTTAGATTTGTGTTTAAACAGGAAAACAATTATTCATATTCTCTCAAAATGAGAAACTCCCATGCGGTTTTCACAAGTTAAATGATTTCAGTTTAAGGATGTTTAGTTTAGATGTTTTTATTGGAAAATAAATTAAAATTCAGTTTTTTTATTTATGTGAAAACTATTATCAGGAGCTATATTTTTACTTAAATTTGGCCCTAAATATTCTTCATATAAACCAAATTGATCATTACAATGTAAAGTATAGTTCGATCTTGATTTGTTCCTCAAGGTTTTTGAGGAATCTTCTGCAAGCAGTCTGGAGTTCAGAATTTATTCTTTGATCTTTTCACTTTGCTGCATGCCTGCTGTAAACCTCCAAACTTAATTAATGGATTTTCAGTCTCGCTTTCTCTCTTTACCTCTGTTGCACCTCTGCCCCTTTACTGAACATTTTCACAATTATTTTACAATTACTATAATGTTTTTACAATTACTGTGCAATTTATTTCCAGTTGACAGATTTAATATTATAAATTTTACTTTTAGATATTATTCAGCAGACTTTCTTCAATAGATATTTGGAAGTGAAATTTGGATACAATGTTAAGAAACATTTAATGATATATAATGTATAAATATTATTGTTCTCGTGCTGTTTTTAATGGGCTGCATATTAAAATGTAGCTTTATCTTGAAATTAGACGAGATAGATCAATAATCCAATGTATTACATTGTTATTACATTAATAAAATGTAATGTGATTTCATACATCATAGAGCATGCATCATCTAAGTTATTCAAAAGCAGCCTATTACAAAATGAAACGATAGGTTCTCAGTGGTTCCACACTGTCATTGTCTCTTTATGAAGTCATGTTGTTCCCCACAAACCACAGCATACAGATAAAGAAGACAAGAATCTCGACACGGATGAGAATGGCAACAATACAGTCCGTCAGAGTCCTGGGGTGAGCATCAGTGCTTATTTAGTTAGCACAACTTCTTATTTAAAGTCCCAGTCATATATTTGAGTAGTACCTAAAAGAATATCTAGCCACAGTTATATTCTGCTTATAAAAATGATAACTTACTAAAATATCATTTTTTTCATCTTTGACCTTTTAAGGTCATCTACTATGTCACAGCTCAGATCTCCAAGGGAACTCCATCAGCATCAGACGAATCAACAGAGCGTAGGGATACATCACATTCATCATCACAGGTGTCACATGCTTCTGACCAACACTTCACCATTTCTGACCAATCCCAAAACCTGCTTCAAATATCCACTAAAACCTCAATAATTAGTGGCCTCGTCAGCTCTTCTAGCTCTCTGTCCCAAAATCAGTCAATCAGTTCTACCTCACCGAAGTTAAACCCATCCTCTCCACTGGAGGAAGTTCCAGGTAGCCCAACTCAAGGAAAGGTTCATGTGGTCAAGGCTCCTCAAGTGCAGGTTAGCATAGAAGAAAGAATCGAGTCTCCAACATCAGTTTGCTCACCAGTCTCCTTTGGAGAAACTGAGCCCATCCATCCTAAAGCAAGCCCTGTTGGGTCAGATTCTCCAAATCTAAAGCTTACACTTGGTACATCCAAGGTTAAGGAAAGGAAATTTAAGGAAATGGAGCAAAATGATGACACCTCTCTCAGTCCTGATCTGTCAGGAGAAGAACCTCCTCCACCTCCACCTGATAACTTTGCATTCATGGTCACTAACAGTAAGGTTCAAACCCTCTCCACTGGAGAGTACCAGCAACTTGTCAACGCCAAGAAGGGTAGTGTGCAAACTGTAACTTTTGGCAACAATAGACCTTCTGGTGGTGACATAACTTTTGGAGATGATGCTCTTGGGAATTCTGACAGCACTAGTAAAAAGCCAGTTATCATCATCTTTGATGAGCCAATGGACATTCGTTCAGCTTACAAACGCCTTTCTACCATCTTTGAATGTGAGGAGGAGCTAGATCGAATGCTTGCGGAAGAAAGAATAGATGAGGAAGGCGAGGAAACAGAAGAAGAATGGAATGGAGGAGTGCAGGTCAAACAAAATGGAGATGGTAGAGGATCTGGACAAGGTACTGATGTTAGGGACAGTTCTGCGCAAGCCATCAACTCTTTGTCATCTTCAGTAGAGTCAGTCGTAGACGGTCCTGGTGATGCAAAGCAAGATGAAAAGAAGAAGTTCAAGCTGAAGTTCCCAAAGAAACAGCTGGCGGCAATAACGCAAGCCATTCGCACCGGTACAAAAACAGGCAAGAAAACTTTGCAGGTTGTCGTCTACGAAGAAGAGGAGGAGTCGGATGGAACAGTCAGAGAACACAAAGAGACCAAGAGGTTTGAAATTTCTTGTTCCAAACCCAAGTCCTTGAAATCAAATCCACAGGAACCGACTGTACGAACCAACGAGATTCGTAAGAACGCCTACAAAACCCTAGACAGTCTAGAGCAAACTATACAACAGCTAGAGAACACAATTAGCGAAATGGCACCAAAATCTCCCGATGACGCTGAAAACTCCGTGAGCCTTGAAACTCAAAGTTCGGGGCACACGGATAAAGCACCTTCTCCCAAATCGTTGGTTCCGAGACCTTCCTCCGCCAGAAAAAACCTTGATCTCCGAAAGAAGACCAAACCCCAGCTCCTTCCTAGGCCTGCCATCATACCAACTGCAGGGGTCTCAGTCACACCAGTTCCAACCCAGCAGGTCTCACTTTAGATCATACTATTTTAGCAAAGACTCTGGGTCTGTCCCCATCCTCTTCCTCACACCAATTCTGCCTTATCCGGTGACCTCTACAGATCCTCAGCCTCTCCATTGGTGGAGGGGACCAACAGTTGGATCTTAACTTTTAACACCTTCACATATTTGTATAAATATGTTGTGTGTTCATTTCTAAAGTGGTGTTTAATAGATCTTTGTGTGTTTGCCGATGATGCTCTAACCTTGGGTTAAGGTATCCTAAAAACATGTTTCTGGGTTCCTTCATGTGGGTTTTAAGGAAGTCCTCAGTACAAAGGTTTTCCGGGCTTGTTTGCATGCATCCTTAACTCTTGTATCAGTTTCTCTTGTATACATACCTAAAGTGTCATGGTATGATATGTTGCGCAAGCTTCAGCTTGCTGTATTTCTAGTTGACAAACCACCTCCAGTATGGCTTTCGTTTGTTTCTTTCTATTTATTTATTCTGTTATTCTGTTTGGTTTCAATCCCTTTTGCAGAATGCCAGCGTGGTCTCACCTTCTAGTCGGATGCCGGTGCCCGTTTCTGCCAAGCCGAGGCAGCAACCGAGCACCTCAGACAAAGAAAGGGCAACAAAACAGCAAAAGCTACAGGACACTCAGAGGCAGTTTCGCCAGGTAGTTTTATCATAGTCAGAAAGTCATACACATCTGTAGTAGTCAAAGATTGAATGTTTAAGACACATCAAGTTAGTTGTTACAGGGCTTAGGGAAAAGAACTAGCAAAAATAACCTGATGAGACCAAACAAACCGTTCTTTGGCGAAAGGCCCAGTGCCGGAAAGCCATGTTGATGTTTTCTTCTGCATATTTTTAATTGGCTGTTACTGAAGGCAACTGACTGTTATTTCACAATGCCATCAAATTCTTCTGCATGCTTGCTCTGCTTGTGGCTTTGGTGCTGTAAGAGACAAACTGATTAAGAGATAAATATAACACAATCACTACTTTCCGAATGCCGAGCCCACTGATGCTTGAACAATACTCACATCTAACCCACACACACTTCTTACCTTGCAAGACAGGAATGTTTCCCTACTAAACAACATTTACAGACCCTTTCCCCTGTTTACCTCTCAGAGGAATCCCTAAACCCTTCCCCTCGGCCAATCCCAGGATCCACTAAGTGTCTCCATAATCGTGTGGATGTCTTGTCAAATTGTACCTCTTCCATTTCTCCTGGAGCATCCTTTGGTCTTGAGTACTGGTTGGTTGCACGTATACTGCACATAACTCATTTTAAAACTCACATGTTCCTCTCCTTTCCATCTCTAAAGTGATATTCTCTGTATTCTCACTACTAGTTTGTGTGTGTGTTCCTCTAGTTTGGTTCATTCAGTTTGGTTCATTCATGTCTTTGATAATCTACTGTAGATCTCGATAGTATGCTTTTAAACATGCTTAGACATTTGTTTTAATGATGAGTTCCCTAATTGTTGACAATCAGTGTGGCGTCTTTGTTTGCAGGCTAACGGAAGTGCTAAAAGATCAGGAGGCGATCCCAAATCCACTTCTCCTACCGCGCCTGCTTCTAAAATTCCTGCTTTTTCCTCTAGCGCGGGGAAGAGCTCGGCCCAGTCTGATACTACTAATATTGTACATTCTTCCTCTCCTTTATCTTCCTCCGTTCCTGTTAGCAAATCTTCCATCCCTCCTCCTCGATCCAGCTCCGCCTCCTCCTCTCATATCCCCTCCTTTTCTAATGGTTCTCTTAAATTTGCCCCTCCCACTCACAGCACTAAAGGCCTCCCCGTGCAGACACAAAATGGCCGACCTTCTTCCTCTTCTTCCTCTTCCTGTTCCCACTCTCCCCTGTCCCCGACTATGTTGAGTCAGAGTACGAAGAGTATCCGCACCATTCACACACCCAGCTTCAACAGCTACAGTCGGCAGCACAATGGGAATGCCGGTAAATCAGCTATCCCCGCCGTCGCTAAGGATGCTGCGTAGTATGCTTGGCTGTTCCGCTACCATTTCTTCTTCATCCTTAAAAGATGTTCAGTCACTCCTGATTTGTATTGTTTTGTAAGTTTATGGTTTTTATTTGTTGAGTACTATTGTAACAAGTATTCAGAGTGAACTTTATTGTTTTTGGGCATGGTTATGGTTATCGCATGTCACTATTTGTTCATACCACATATTCATTTGCTCAGCTGAAAGACTTACTTCTGATTATCTATTTTAAAAACATATAAAACAGTTTGGTTTTAAGAAAGAAAATAGAAATCTAGTTTAACTGCAGACTGCAGCAGGCTCACGATCAAGGATTTTATAGAGCACTTCATTTGAAAATAATATTTATTTTTCATACAAGTTGAATAGAGACTAAAAAAAGATTTGACATGGTTCAAATATGTAAACAGTATCTTGGTTTATATGTGGCCTCTAAATGATTGTAGATTATTTTCATGTGGCCTTTTTTTTTAGTTGACAGACATTGGTTAGAACCATAATAAGTGAATCAAGTACTGTAAGTAAACGTTAACATTACTTGTGTTTCCTTTTTGTTATTCTGTCATGCACTGCCAAGATTTATTCATGTAAAATGACAACAGTTTTTCTAGTAAACGGTTGTCTTGTCTTTTCAGTAGTTGTGCCTGTTTGCCAAATTTTGTAATTCATACTTGACTATGTATACTGTGCTAGACACTATATGTACATTTAGGATAGGTTATACCTGGCTTAACCTACCGATATCATAAACCTTTGATTTACTCAGTCTATTACTCTTAAATTAACACGCATTTATGTCTAAATGTAAATTGTACTGATTGTTGAAACGGCTCTTTACTTTCCATGTAAATACTGTAACATCTCTATTTCAGAGATCGTGTTTAGTTTTGTTAACATATTGTACCAAAGTTTCTTTCTATGCATGCCTATAAAAACCAGTAGAGAGAAAAAATACAAGAGATGAAAGTCATGCTTGCACAGACAGATTTTGTAAATAAATGTTTTCTTTCTTTGTATAGCTTTAAATGCGGAGACAAACTGTGCAAAGGGAATGTAGGTATTGAAACAATAAAGGTTTGCATGATTGTCATTCACATGGCCTCCTTATGGCAATGGTTTGTTCACTGCAGCCCTTTTATTAAACTTCTGGCAACTTTTATCGTATATTTTGACTGATTTGTGGGTATTTTGCAAATTTTAAACTAAAACAGTAGGGATGCATAACGATTAATCACGATTAATCTATAGCAGAATTAAAGTTTTTGTTTCGTTCATATATGTGTGTTAACTGTGTATAATAACTTTAGATAAATGTATAGATAAATGCACACACATGCATGTATATATTTAAGAAATGTTACATGTGTATATACATTTGTATATTTATGTATAATTTATATAATATACAAATATAAATATATAGTTATATATTTTTTTTTTTTCTTAAAATTATACATGCATGTGTGCATATTTATTTAGTATATACATAATTATTATACACAGTTCACACACATATGATGTAAACAAAAACTTTAACGTTATGCATCCCTATTACATAGTAATGACACAAACTGTTTGTAGAAAATTTGGACTCCACTGACTTTTTAATGATCTTATATTTTTTATAATCTGATTACTTTAGCTTGAATACATATTTTTAATTCTGAGAAAACATATACATGTGAGAATATGAAGAATTCAGATAAAACCCCCACTAAAAATTGCATCTGACATGTTTTCTTCTAAATGAGCTTTTATTTATCGGTTTCTTAAGTTAAGGTCCAGTCATTTTGCTTTAATGACAATAAAAAGGTTATTAGTTAGTAATTGAAATACCTTATTTTCACAAATGTCACTTTAGTCTTTTCATATTTAACAAATTTGACTCTTTCATTGCAAAACCCTCTAAGTGCATGCAAGATTTTTGGGGGGACAAAAAAACCCACTTCTAAAAAATTGTCACTTTCTTGGATTAGACATAGAAAATTGCAACTATAAACATTGCAAATGATAAAAGTCAAAAATTAAAAGGTAAAAATGAAGAAACTGATCTACACATTAGGGGGCGCTGTGATGCTTGTGACTGCCACATTCGGGTTGTATTTAGGTACCTAAAAGAGACTCAAGTTTTAAATGTGATCCACAGTCGTTTCACATTTGTCTCTCGTGCACTTAGAGAACTTTGCTGAAAAATGTTATGGATTCTACCAACATAGCGGTATTTCTGAATGGTCTGAGGCTGGGATTAAGCAGATTTGAAGCGAAAGTATATGATAAACATATAATACATGCCAAGAACATTCGGTTAATATCATCATCTCATTTTTGGGGGAGGTGGCATTTAGTGGCTGTTGCATCGGAGCTCTTTATATATTAACTCTTTTCCCGCCATTGACAAGTTATCTCGTCAATTAAGAGAAAAAGAAATCTTGCCAGTGACGCTTTCCTGATGAGTTTTTACGGTAATCCACTATTATCTTACCCAATTTATACAAATTGAAGCAAAAACTAATTTTACAAATTTTAAACTCTGTGTATGTTGTGATAATTGTTCTGAATTTGATGCTAACAAAATTATTTTACAAAAATGCACTCATTTCAGCTTTTTGCTTAAAATTTTGTATTTTTGAAGAAACCTACCCATATTTAAGAGGTGATAAAAAAGAACAAGTGAAGATAGGATTAAACTTTTTTCCTCGTTTTGTTTGTTTGAAAGCAGACGGTATGTTCTTTTGTTTGATATATCTTTACATTTATATATTTATAGAAGAAAATTTTCCTGAAAGGCATTTTGTGAAACTTTTGTGAAAATCTCAAAAAATGTTGGCGGGGAAACTTTTTTTAAAAATGCTGGCGGGGAATGAGTTAATAAATAAGAAAAGTGTTTTGGTTTAATATTAGATATATTTATATCAATATAATTTCATTATATCATTTTAAAATGCTATAGTAAATATTTACATAACAGAATGAGTAGGTGTGTCCACTATAGGGTTTAAATAACTTCATATATTCTAAATGCATTACACTAATATAAGTTATGCAGATGCAGTCACAGGTAAACAGACCAGTAGATGGTGTTGTGTATTAATGGGATGTTGTTGGTGATGTGTTTCTGTCTTAGTATTCACAAGTCTGTGCATGATTTATTTGTGTGATACCAGCTGACTGACTTAAAGAGGAAACAGATAAAATCTAGCTGAGTTGGTCTGTAGTCAATTAAGTCAATGTGTTGGCTGCCTAGGACGTCTCGGTAAAAGCTTGTAAGTACATCACATTAATTTCAAATAATAAGAGTAATACAACTCCTTAAAAATATACGTTATAACATTGTTAAGTATGTGGCATTTTAAATAGTGTTGTGTTTGACATGATTTTACCTTATAGTGAATTGATTTATTTCTACATGTTATAATAAGTGGTTCATTGTTAAAAATGTAAGATTATTATCACATATAAGTATATGAAAAAAATAGTTGTTTTCTGTTACTGTATGTTATTTAAAGTTAACGTGACAATGTTTAGGAAACAAATTATCTTTTTTTATATGTGCCGGATCAGATTAAAGTCTCATAATCTAAATATAAGATAGTCAATATTTAAGATATCATTCTTATATTTTTACACAATGTTATTTACATTATAGGATGATTTTACGTAGAAAATAATAAATAAAATAAAAAATTCAATTAAATGACACATGCTCTTAATATTTTCTATAGTTCTGAAACCTGACTAATACAAATATTAACCCATGCCCTCCTCCAGACAGCACTTGTGTCTTAAGACCTGCGCTATGTTGAATCACACAGACGAGTGGATTTACCACAGCTCTCACACGGAGAACGTTCTTCTTGCATCCTTCTACATCATCATCTTCATCATCTCCGTTCCGAGCAATGCTTTAGCACTTTGGGTGTTCGGTTGCTATAACAACCACAAAACCACTTCCAAAGTGTTTCTGATGCACCTGGCAATAGCTGACGTCTCTTACATCTTGGTGCTCCCCATGCGGATGATCTACCATATCTCCGGCAGTCACTGGTCTCTTGGGGAGGGGGCCTGTCGCGTGGTCGGCTACCTGTTCTTTGTCAACCTCTACTGCAGCATGTTCTTTATGACTTTGATCAGTATTGACCGCCTCTTGGCTTGTGTCATACCCCACAAGACTCAAAATCTGAGAAATACAAGGAATGCTAAAGTGGCCTGTGTGGTGATGTGGATCATTGTGACCATATGCATGGCACCCGTCCTGTTCTCCAAAAAACAAATGACTAGACGCTTTAAAACGTGGAACGTGACGGTGTGTGAACAGCTTTACATTGAAAATTCATCCAGTCTTATCGGTGCATTGGTGTCGACCGCCGTGGCGTTTTTTATACCTCTGGTCACCATGATTGTGTCTTACATTCTTATATTTTGTAAAGTCAAAAGTATGACTTTGCAGGAAAGAAGGCCTTCCCTGCTTAAGGCTAAGAGATTGATTGTACTGACAGTGGTTAACTTCATGATCGCATTTGTGCCGTACCATATCAACCGATTTATATTTATCATTCAGCACAATGACTTGTCGAAATCAGAAATGGAAAGACAATCGTTGTACTTGGCAAATCGCATCACCTCAGCTTTAACATGTGTAAGTGGTGTGTTGGACCCTGTCATGTACTTCTTTTTGGCTAGAAATTACCAAGAGACTCTGCTTCAGCTCTGCGGTAGGAACCCTAAAGAGGAACCATCCACCACATGAAGACACAAGAACGGCCTTAAATTGTCTTCTCGTAGATTAATAAACATACAGGTCGTGATGCATTCTGAGATCTGGTTCCCCAGAATCAGATGTTTAGAGCAAAAGTAGAAGTTAAAAGTAGAACTGAAAAACAGTTCACTATTAAATTCATTCAAAAATGTACTTTCAGATGTGTTGTAGGCTAATGACTAACTTTGCTTTCAATTTCCCATCACAACATCATTTTTAGGGAATCGGCTGAATAACATGACATTTAGATATGACATCATCATCATCACATGGATTTGTCGCAGTATTTTTATGTTATCTTAAATTCTTCAGTTAGTTCATGTATATAATTTTCAAGTTGTTTTGTGAGCATATAAGCAAATAAAAAAAAACATATGTTCTTTAAACTGATCTTCGTTCAATTTTTCAAGAATTTGACTTAGGCGTGTGTTATTAGAGCCTAATGGTAATTTTGAAATAAGTTAATTATCCAATAATTAATTACATTTGTTGTTGCAGGACCAATATCTAAAAATTTCTCAATTCAGGCAAGTTTAGTGACAGCCGCTTGACAGTCCACACATGAGTCGTGGTAAAATACCCTCTACTCACATGATTTCCTGTATTTGACCTTAATGTTTTAAAGGGTGTGAAGACAGCCCCTGTGCCCAAATGGCCTGCTCCCATGGGATATAGTATTCGAAAATGAGAATTTAAAACGAGTGATATAGGAGAAGTCCAGAGATATTTCTCAGTATGTGTCCGATGAACGCATCCAATGAGGTCACAGCAACTGAAGAGCCACCAAACTCAAAGCATTAACTTGTGGTTAATTTGTACTTGTTTAACAACACATGCTTAAAATGTATACTATACAACTAGCTTACTGTTTCAATGGTCAAGGTACTTCATTTAATTTTGTACATGCTGGCACAGCATGCAATTTCACTGAAAATAATGATTCATTTAATTCACTCCATTTTTTAAGGTATAAGTGGTTGCAATCAATTTATTTAAGCTACATTTAAACAAAAGTTTTTTATTTTATTTTACTTTACTAATCCTTTTTGTTTAAATGTAGCTTAAATAAATTGATTGCAAAAAATCTTTCATGAAATTTTCAAATAGTTTTTTTTTCAGTGTTCAAACAGAGAGAAAGGTTTGCATATTTTATTAAAATTTGGTCCTATAGCAAAGAATCAGAAGTTGTTAAATAGCATCATTTATGGTTCTACAGAGCACAATATGTTGTAAACAGGTGCTGGTGCTTAAAATGTGTTGTCTTTCACTAGACACATTTGTTTAATGAGTGTGGTGAACCACTTTTAACTGCTTTAACACCTACTGCAGAGAGGAGTACTCTAAAATATGTTTAACCCATTAAGTGGCGCTGAGCGGGACATCTAAATTTACTTTAATATTTTCCATGTAAATTTACATGTCTATCACAACAAACTATATATTGTTGGAAAGGTCTAAGCCTCTAGAATGCATATTTCAACAGTGTTTTATTAAAGAAATTATGTAGGGAGAGTAATTGATTCATGTATGAAAAGAATGTGCCTCAAAACTTTTATATCCAGCGAAATGTCACTGTCCCGCCATGACCTACATTTACTTCAGTGTTTTGCATGTAAATTCTTATCCAATCATGAAAAACTATATATTGTTTGAAAGCTCTAAGAGTGTAGTTTTTATGTATCATCACCATTTTGGGAACATTATGACGTAGTGAGAGTCAGTTTCTAAAATGTCACACGGCCACAGGTGGACTCAATTTGTTTTTACCTGTGTATAGCACCAATACCCTATTCTAAACCTAAAAAATCACAACAAACTATATATCACTAGAAAGCTTTTAGAATTTAGTTTTCATATTTCAAGGTCATCTGATGATAGAAATAATGTAGTGACAGTTTTTTGTTACATGACCCCCCCCCATAGGAATGCATATTAATTATTATATATTTATAAAACTATATCCTAGTATCTAGATAATATCCTAGTAAATCTTCAAAAATGTTGACAGACTATATATTGTTGGAAAGCTCTAAGAATGTAGTTTTCATATTTCACAACCTTTTTGCAGGAATAATAATGCAGTGACAGTAATTTATTAATTTGTGATGAGTATGCAGCAAACCGTTGACACCTAGTGGTTGTTGTTGGTAAAACCACTAAAAGTGTGACACAAATCTCATTTTAAGTGATTTTAACTTAAGATCAGAACTACTTGAGACTTATGGCTTCATGCTGGTATTATTACTTTTGTAAAATATCTACATTTTTATAGTTTTATTTATAAAATTAATATGTTATGGAATTATTTTTAATTATTAAAATTAATATAAACTGCTATAACAATTTATTTATTTAATATTTTCACCCACTTTTGTGAAAACCCCCAAAGTGTCTTCTTTAAAACAAGACCAGGATTAGGCTTCCAGACCAAATGCCAGAGTTATATTACTTTGAAGGTGTATATCTCATTTTCAACCCCCCCTCCCACTCAAAGGGTAGTTGCACCATGAAGGGTTAATGCGCAAGATGTGTAAAACAACACAATCAGTGTTGTTGACACATCTGTGTTATTATTGGAACAACAAATGTTGGATTACCACACAAGTGACTTTTTTCGCACTTTTTTATTTTAACACAAAATGACACTGGTTTCACAAGATTTGACTTAAGCCTCGTCTGTGAAACTGGGGGATAATGGGGCGGTTTCCCGGACAGGGTTCAGATTAATCCAGGACTAGGCTTTAGTTAGTCTAGGACATTTAAATCATTTTTACAAACATACCTTACAAAACAATACTGGTGTGCATCCTGAGACAAATACATGGCAATGACATATTTGAAGATATGTCAGTGCAAGCTAATTTTACTTATACAACTCAATCAAGCATTTTAGTCTTCAACTACTTGTCCAGGAAACCATCCAAATGTGTTAAATAGCATAACACAAAAAAGAACAAATCTTTTTTTCTAGTGTATACTCATCTCATAAGAATTTATACATATTTTACGAGTTGACTAATTTGTATTAATTCATACCACTGTGACGTTGGGGTTATGGGTTTGGTTTCGTTGCTGTTTTCATGAGAGTTGTCTGTTTTTGCACGATTCATTTCGTATGAATTCATTTGAATTAGCCAACTCATAAAATATGTACGATTTCTCGTGAGATCAGGCTGTGTATGCATATTCCGTAAAACATTAAACCTACTTATTAGAAAAATGAAAACATGTCTATAAAGCTCCGTGTAAACGTACATTTTATAAATGTTTTATGTCCCACTGGATAATCAAAATATCTACACACTAGCTATTGTGGTTTTCATATTTGACACTTCAGTACAGGAAATATGTCATGTTAGTGATGACATGCAACACCAATGGCATTTCTAAAACAGGCTTAGTAGGCCTATGTTGTTTCCCACGGTTGTTGTAAGCCCCCCCCCGTAAAAATGTTGCTATGTTAGCACCATAAACTGTACAGGAATTCGTGATTGCTTCAGTCCCCTTGAAATTTCATTTGAAAATGGCGGCAGGGCAGACTTCGTTTTTTCCCCTTTGTGACTTTCAGCACGTTCAGCCCATCTATGCAATACAGTGGAAGACTCAGATAAGGTGGCTGAGGTGTCTGGGGTGTCCAAATTTAATGCGCTACTTTCATTCCCTCAAATAATTATTTTCCTGTTAATTAACGTGTTTATGTAGATGTGCTGCACCTGTACTGCACCTGTAGTATAATATGCGGTAATCAGCAGTCATTTTCATTCATGCTTTTTTTAGTAATTTTTTTGGGCCATTGCCTTTATTTGATAGATAATAATTACAGAGATGAAAGGAAAGTATCATAGACTGTAAAAAAGTATAAGGTGAAGAGAGGGGTATGGGATTCGCAAAGGACATCGAGCCAGGATTTGAACTCGGGTTGCCAGAAGTGCATCTGCACTATGTGTCGGAGCACCGTCCACTACACCATCGGCTCCGACCATTCATGCTTTTTTTAATGCTTTTTGCACATCATTTTCATTTATGGACTATGGACCCCATTTATTTCTATCTCTGCCTTTGTTTATAGACATAACCTTACACTGTTTTAAAAAATATATATTATTTATTTATTTATTATATTATACTCTCATTGTCTATTAAAATGATTCATAAATGCTACCCAGTAAATAATAAGTGTCAAGTTTAATGGTACTATTCAGTGTTGGGCAGTAACTAGTTAATAGTAATAGTATTACTTTAATAATATTACTTTGCCTGGTAACGTAACTAGCGTAACTAATTACTACCAAAAATGTCTAGTTACTTTGTCACAACGTAATCAACAGGGGAAGCTACCCCTTTTTTTGTTCAGCCAACATGTTTGGTTGGTACCACCTGCTTGAGCCCTCTTGCATTTTTTAGTATGTTACTGTATTATTATATTACAGAAGTTATTTAAAAATAGTTTGAGTCAGTAATTTGTCTGTAATTTTCATGAATTTGCAGATTGCAAACATTATGCAATTACCATTGGTGTGTAATAGAAAAGTAACAAGTAGTGTAACTACTCTAGGCTGGGGGTGATAAGTATAGTAATAATATTACTTTTGAAAGAAGTAATAAGTAATGAGTAATATATTTTTATGAGTAACTAGGCCAACACTGGTAGTATTTTCCCTAAGTGCCTTTCAATTATCTATTTGTGATTATTGTAAAGTATATTGTGTTGCCTTTTTTAATTGGTATTAAAGAATATATATTCAAACTTCTGTATTAGCCAAAAGTTTTATGACACTCAGACGATTTTCATTTATGTAAATTTTATAATAGATTTATTACAATTTCTCTGTTTTACATTGAATGTAAATGTTCAAAGAAAAATCTTTTTTATATTTTAAGAATTCAGCTGAAGACTTCATGCGTAGCCTACTAAAAGACTGTATAAATTAGCATAAGTTTGCATAATATGCTTTTTATAAAACATTTTTTGTATTTTTTTTATGTTGTTTTGTCTTGCGTAATAAAAATTAAAAAGTCAAGTGTGGCTTTTGGACAGTGCTATGTTGCTTAAATCAAAACCGAAAAAGCCTCAGGTTACTTTTGGCCTCAGTGTGGACCCGTAGAAGAAGGCGTGCCTAGTAACGCGGGTTGTCAGGAAGACGGTGGAGAGAAAACATGCGCATCTCTGTGATTTGTTTACATTACTCTATGAAGTTAGATGTGACAATAAATCCAATGAACGCGTTAATTATTGACATGTTTTAAGAGTCTGAAAATCGCGGTCATATCCCTCCAAGTGCATCGACCTTCACCCCCTTAATTTTTTTAGTAGGGTGGAGTTTAATTTTCTGAACTCTAGTGAGATTTATCTGAATCTCCAGGATGTCTGCAAGGTTCACCGTCAAAGATTAAGGTAATACTTGTGCATTATATTACTGTATATATATTAAATGTTCAGTTATCAACGAGAGTCGGAAATGTGTGATTAAAAACGTATTGAGCAGTGCGCTAACCCGAAAACAGATGTCAAATAAATCAAAATTAACTTGTTGGTCAGACAGTACAATGTTATTATTATTATACCATAACTACTGTACATATAAACACTTTCTGGTTCTCAAGAACGGTGTAGGAATTTACTGACGGTGGGGGTCTGAAATCCCACCCATAAATTTTCCTTTGTGCTTACAGAGTTTGCTTGTGCAGTTTTGTGAAATACGTTTTGTAATGACGTCATGACATATTGAAGGTGAGTAACAATGTATAAGTAAGTAGTGCTGTGACCTGTTGCATAAACTACCTGGATTAGTCTTACAAGTTAGTTATCTAACCACTATGTTTATACATATATTAAATAATAATAATGGTCAACTGCTTACATATGACATTATGAGCTTACTACCTAAGAAATTAATTTGGCTTATTTGGCTATTGCCGTGTGCTGTCCATAAAAAAGCACTTAAGTGATTGTGTTTTCTGTTTCCAGTTGAATCATCAATGTGCATTTTGGGATTGTGTGAGTGGCCTATCAGATAGGTCTCCCATTGGCATCCCTCGGCTGTTGCCATGGGTACCGCATCCTCTCTGGTGAGCCCTGGTGAGGTGATTGAGGATGCATACGGCGGTGAGGGCGGGGAAGCGTGTGAGATACCAGTGGAGGTGAAACCAAAGGCTCGACTGTTGCGTAGTTCGTTCCGGCGTGGCCCTCGTGTTATCGGCGCCAGCTTCAAATCCACTGGATCGGTGGAACTGGAGTACGCTGCTGAGTATGAGCGCCTGAGAAAAGACTACGAGATCTTCAGGGTCAGCAAGAACAATGAGATCACCTCAATGCAGAAGAAAGAAGCCAAGCTGGATGAGGAGAACAAGAGATTGCGTGCTGAGCTGCAGGTTTGAAAGATATACTAAGAAAATCAGATCTTTTAGGGTCTTTTTATTGATCTCCGACTTTGGGCATCACCACTACTCGGTTCTTGTTGCTGCAAAACGGTTAATAATGGTTAGTAACATTCAGATCTCAAATGTTTTTTTGTCTCTTGTTGTCAGGCTCTTCAGAAGACCTACCAGAAGATTCTCAGAGAGAAAGAAAGTGCCCTGGAGGCAAAGTATCAAGCCATGGAGAGAGCAGCTACCTTTGAACATGACAGAGACAAGGTCAAACGACAGTTTAAGGTGTCAATCTTCTCCTGTTTCTGTTTCTTTTTCACATGATTATAAAGCACTGACAAAATTTCTTGCCTTGCAACATCCCAAATCTTTCCCGGCTCTTTAAAACGCCTTACAGTAGGTGCTTACAGTATCTCTTCAGCCTTTTAATTTTCTAGTTTAAACTTGACTGCGTAATTTTTCCCTAGTTTCTTCATCTGTTGTCATTGCATGTTGTATTCCCATCCAAAATCCCCCAACTGGCAGATATTCCGGGAGACGAAGGAGAAGGAAATTCAGGATTTGCTGCGAGCAAAACGAGATCTGGAGTCAAAGCTTCAGCAGCTGCAAGCTCAGGGCATCCAGATTTATGATCCAGCAGACTCGGATTCAGATGACAACCGGACCACTGTCACCAGTAGGTCCCTTGTCCACTTTATATGGCATTTATGTGCAATAATTAAAGTGATAATTAAAGTGCTTACTTAGCATGCACCACTTAAAAGACACGGACCATCTGCTGTCATATTTTTTTTATATGTTCTTATTGTAATGAAACCATTAGAACCATTTAAATTCCTGGAGCCGTTTCATTCTGCATGTCCACACCTGTATTGTAGGAAACTTTATAAAGTGTATTTTTACAATGACTCAATTTTCAATTTGGAAAGAAAGAGGTAAGATGACCTCTAGGGCAAATTTATTATAACATGTTTATAATTTTATGCCAATTTTGTAGGTGTGAGCAAAAATGTGCCGCTTTGGGTGTGTCCTTTAAAATGCACATCATTGCACTAAATGGCAGTGCTGGGGTTGGATAGTGCAGATTAAGGGGCAGTATTATTATAGTATACGATTCCATACCCCTTCTGACATCACAAAGGGAGCTAAATTTCAATGAGCTATTTATAACATAGTCTGTCACATTGTGTTTATCATCCATAACATAAAGCATACTTCTTCAGCTGCAGGCACTCAGTGTGAGTACTGGAGTGGTGGTGTGTTGGGCAGTGAGCCGTCAATGGGCAGCATGATGCAGTTACAGCAGACACACCGGGGTCCAGAGTTTGCTCACAGTCTCATAGATGTGGAGGGGCCATTTGCTAATGTCAGCAGAGGTAAGTCTGCACCCTTGTGTGTAGTTGTTCATGCGTGTGTGCTTGTGCATGTGTTGATGTTAATGTACGTGTATTACAGATGATTGGGATGCTGCTGTGTCCAGTCTTCTGCAGGTGTCTCCTCATGTGTCTCAGGCTCTGTGGAGCAACACAGTCCGCTGCTACCTCATATACACACAGGAGACCAGGGCCGAGTTACAGGCCTTTATACAGGTATACACAAACCTTTGTAATATGCACTGTCGTGGACAAAAACTAAGGCACAAAAATGAAAATTCTCTCTTAATTTACTATCATGCCATTTCAGATATACACAAATGTCTTTGTCTTATAAAAAGATACAAGGCACCTCAAAGAATAAGCCCTGCCCTGGAATCCGCTCAATAGTGATTGATTTTATATGTTTTTGTTGAGTCATATCCACCCAACATCTGGGATTGTTTATTCTAAACAATCTTATTCTTTCTTTTTTGCCTTTCTATTTTATTCTTAAAATGTGCTAAATAAATATGTTGTCTTGCTTTTTTGTATTATATTGTTTTTAATTGTAAGGTGTTGTATTGTAGCAAATTCTTTTATATTGTATCATATTAGTTCTGTCTGCTAAGGCTTTTTGGAAATCCCCTTACACAAACTGTTAACCTTTGGCCTGTATCTCATTCTACACTGATAAAAACAAATACCGAAAAATCCCATCAACTAAAACTGAAGAAGTATAGACACACTCTCCATAAAAAGAAAAATGCACTTTTAAACCACAACTTGTCTTTCTCTGGTTGTGTGACGCGCCAGCGTGACATCACGTAATACGTCAAGAGGTCACGGATGACGGATGCGAAACTACGCCCCAGTGTTTACAAATGTGGAGAAAGAGGACCGTTCCGAAGTTGTTGTATGTCGAATGATACGAATTAATGTCTTTGTGTCAGTTTATTGTTTACAATGATCTGCAAATGTGCGTTTCATATATGTAACACGTGACCTTTCCACGTCATTACGCAATTACGTGAGGTCCCACTGGTGAGTCACACAGCCAGAGGAAGAAGACAAGTTGCGTTTTAAAAGATCATATTTTTTATTTTTCTTGACAAAAATGATAATCGTTTCACTAGATAAGTTATGCCTTGTTTGAGATCTTTTAGAGTCCTTTGAAACTGCAATTTGAAACTGCATTAAAACTGTTAAGTGTTGGGGTCCATTAAAGTCCATTATATATATTTCCTCAAAAAACATAATTTCTTCTCGACTGAACAAAGAAAGACATCAACATTTTGGAAAACATGGTGGTGAGTAAATTATCTGGATTTTTTAAAGTAAATGGACTAATCCTTTAAGTCCGGATCCAAGCCTTCACTGATTTTAAGTTTACAGGCATTGTTTATTCATTTCACGCATTTAAGCTATTTTTTATAAACTCACGTTGTACACTTTATTTTCAGGCTCACAGCATCTCAGACAAAATTCTGCTTTTTAGTCAGTGAAAGTCAAAGAAAAGTCAGGGAATTTGTCTTCGACATTTGGCTTCGAATGGGAACCCTGAAGGGTGGATTTTTGGACTGACATCTAACTGCCAATCCTAGTAACTATCCAGAATATCCTTGAAACCACAAAACAACACAATAAAACCACCTTGAAACCAAATAACTACATATTGATGCCCTGGCAACCTCCCACAACGTCTTAGCTTAACAGCCTTGATGTTTGCACTGGAAAGCACTACATTTCCTTCAGTACATAAATGTCAATAAATATTGTGACTCTTTTTCAGACTCACTCTTTAAAGCTACAGAGGTTCTGTGAAGGTTTAGGGCATTTCTATCTGAACGTGTTGTTTCCTGAGGAGAATGGTCTTCTGTATCTGACTGAACGTAGACAGGAGATCGAGAGGAGCTCTGTGTGTGTGCTGCTGCTCAAGTCTTCAGTGTCCAGGTTTGTTTTTGAGTTTCACATTCACATTCGCTCACATCAGCATTGACATTAACCTTGTGTATTTTCTCCTTTTGCTGCTTTAGTTGTGTTATAGAGGATGTGGAGGAAGCCTTTGTGAAGACCCAAGACTCTCGTCCTCTTTTGCTGTATTTGCGAACAGGAGACAGAAAAGGCGAAAAGGAGGAGGTGTCCACCCTCAGTCCAGCCACCAGAGAACTGCTGGAAAAAGTGAACAAGGCTGACAAAAGTGCCAAGCTTAAGGTATCATCAAAAGAGCTCTCATACTATCTTGTGTGTGACTTAAGTGCCGCAATATTTCCTGTGTAATGTAAATAGCCACAGTTTTGTTGAGGTTGACTTCCTTTCTTGTTTTCTGCAGGTGGTAGATCATTCTGGGTCCACAGAGGAAGGAGCTGCTCTGATCTTCTCTCAGCTAGAAAGAATCATCAAACAGGTACACAAATAGAAACCACAAAGGAAGAAAATTGTTCAAGGTGTGAACATTTGTTTAACTATTTGAAACTATTAAAAAACTCTCACTCTAAGTTAGTCTTGTTTTGCATATGTGGTTTTGAAAGCAGCTGAAGTTACAAAAAAAAACTGATAGTCTCTTGGTGTTCTCAGGAGTTGTTGGGGGTGGAGTTTGAAGAGACTGGGGCGATCGAGGAGAGGGAGGAGGAAGACTCTGGTGATGTACTGTGGGATCTTCATGATGAACAAGAGCAGATTGAGGCGTTTCAGCAGACCTGCGGTGCTGCGGCCAAATTCAGCTTCCAAAAAGTATCTCTCAAGTATTCCCAATGATACCTTAATGTACAGCATGATGTCTGCATTAGGGGACCTTAAAGGGATAGTTCACCCAAAAATGAAAAGTCTGTCATCATTTATTCACCCTCATGTTGTTACAGACCTGTATAAATGTATTTGTTCTGCTGAACACAAAGGAAGATATGCTGAGCCATGTTTGTAACCAAACCGTTTTTGGGCACCATTGACTTTCATAGTAATATTTTGTTCTACTATGGAAGTCGATGTGTTTCCTGCTTAATAACAAATATTTTACTTTTTGTTTAGCAGAACAAAAAACATTTCAGGGTGTCCGCGGATCCTTAACAAGTCTTAAATTCTGTAGTATGAAAATAAGACCTTAATTAGCATCAAAATGTCTTGTCCAACCAACACCGCCAAGAAGATTGTAATTGTTTTATACATGTGTCAGGCAAAACTGAATAGGTGGAATCTACTAAAGCAGTGGTTCCCAAACTTTTTCAGCGTGTGGCCTCCCTTGTGTACGGTTCATTCCTTCGCAACCCCCAAAGAAAATTTGTGACAAAAAAACTGTTCTAAAACTCAACATTTTAATAAAAAAAACATTAAATTATACCAAAAATTTGTACTTTTGGTTAGTAGCCTTATTTTTTAGGTTTAATTACACAGAATTCATTATAAATTAATTTATTTGATAAAATTTCATAAAACTGGGGCCCCCCTGGCACCATCTCCCCGGCCCCCAGTTTGACAACCACTGTACTAAAGCACAAGTTTGCGGGGAGTTTGCTAAAGTGCGTGGACCCGGTATAAGCAAATGGAGAAAAGAGTGAGTTTTAGCTATGGGGAAGTGAAAATTTAATGAAAGCTGGTTACTTAAGCCTGATTTTGCTTCGTGGTAAAGACCAGTTAGCGTATGGGGTCCGTTTATTTTGCAAGAAAGTTTTAAAACTTGGAACAGTGGGCATCAAAGTTTTAGTGGCACATAAAGCCGCTGCAGAAACCTGTCGAAAACTCCCATCATCTCTCAGATCTGTTGTGCCTACAGCAGTAGCCGTAAACAGCACCACGACATGATAAACATCTGCATCAGCAGTTTTAAGCACCGTGGTTTCTGCTCCATCAATCATCCGATCAACGTTTGGCTCCACCATAGATATATATAATAAAGGCCCTTATTAGTGTAACCCCTAGATTGGTTAAAACATTTTAAAATAATGTGATTTTAGTTCATTAAAATGCAATTTTTTTCATATATTTTATCATTGGGGATTTCTTAAAACTTCGTATGACGTTTAAAGGGGCCATGGCACAAGATTTTAAGATGTCAAATAAATCTTTGGTGTCCCCAGAGCACATATGTGAAGTTTTAGCTCAAAATACTATATAAATAATTTATTATAGCATGTTAAACTTGCCACTTTGCAGGTGTGTGCAAAAATTTGCCGTTTTGGGTGTGTCCTTTAAAATGCAAATGAGTTGATTAAATTCAAACACTGATCACAATGATGGTGGTTTGTTGCAATTAAAATTGTGCTTTTCTCTGCACTAAATGGCACTGCTGTGGTTGGATAGTGCAGAATAAGGGGTGGTATTATTATAATGAGAGCTCCTTCTGACATCATAAGGAGAGCCAAATTTCAACAACCTATTTTTCCTGTTTGTAGAGAATGGTTTACCAAAACTAAGTTACTGGGTTGTTTTTTTTCACATTTTCTAGGTTGAAAGAAGCACTGGGGACCCAATCATAGCACTTAAACATGGAAAAAGTCAGATTTTCATGCCATGGCCCCTTTAAAACTTTGTATAAGGTTTGAGGTGAAAAAATATCAGCAAAGTGTTAAAATCTTGTCTGATCTAATTCTCGTGAACCCAATCTCGCTTCATCTTGCGGAGCAAGTGTCTTGTCACACCCCTAGAAAATACATCTAGTTTTTTGTCATGAAAGATAAAAGGTTCTAAAAACACATGGATGCATGCATACTGGACTATAAAATTGCACTTTATTGTTGTGATATAGGTCTTTAATTTCATTCATTATGGTCTTAAAAAGGTCTTAAAAAGTCTTAAATGACAACAAGTTCGGTATTTTACACTTAAAGCTCTGTTTTCAGATTGTTTATGATGAAATAGAACGGTTTTGACTGAAATTTGGACATATGATGCTGGCATACGATTTTCGAGTGTTTGTTGTATCAGCCACCACCTCTACAATGGCTGAATAGGTGCACTGGAACAATCCTTCCTAAAATGCATTAAACTTTCGTTTACAAAGAAGTTGTTTGTATTCTTGCAATTGGCACAGGTGGATTATCGCCACCAACTGGGCTGGAGTGTTTATTATTCAAGTTCTCAGCGTAAGAATATACGGGTGTGAGGAGTTTGGAAAAATAGGTCCACAAGTTTACAACAAATAGTAAAACAGCTGTTGGAAACATCTTTTGCAGCGATTTTTGTGTGAGCATATCAGTGAACACCCCTGACCACTCGGTGAGTTTCAAGTCTTTGTAAACGAAAGTTTAATGCATTTTAGGAAGAATTGTTCCAGTGCACCTATAAACCCATTGTAGAGGTGGGGGCTGATACAACAGAAACCGAAAATTCTCGGGCCAGCATCATATGTCCAAATTTCAGTCAAAACCGTTCTATTTCATCATAAACAATCTGAAAACAGGGCTTTAAGTGTAAAATACCGAACTTGTCCTTTAAATTAGACTTGGTGAAATCTGCAGAAACTCTGCATTTATACAGATTTGGAGTAAATGATGACAAAATTAAAATTTTGGGGTGAATTATCCCTTTAATTCATAATGATTGCTACCTCTGTATATGTCATTGTTTTGTTTATGTGTGGGATTAAACTTAAATTTTAATATAAATTCGTAAAATTTTGGATCTGACAAAGGTAAATTCTTTTGGTTCTTTCTGCAGTACGTTGACCGACTCAATGATATGGTCGCCGCTCCTCCACCCACGCCACCACTGCTGGTGTCCGGCGCGCCCGGATCAGGCAAATCGCTTTTGCTTGCTAAATGGTAATCTTAAAGGAACACTCCACTTTTTGTGAAAATATGCTCATTTTCCAGCTCCCCTAGAGTTAAACATTTGATTTTTACTGTTTTGGAATCCATTCAGCTGATCTCCGGGTCTGGCGGTACCACTTTTAGCATAGCTTAGCATAATCCATTGAATCTGATTAGACCATTAGCATCGCGCTAAAACTTGACTGTAGTTACTTCGTGTAATAAAACAGACGGAAAATTAAAAGTTGCGATTTTCTAGGCCCATATGGCAAGGAACTAGCCTTATTCTGGCGTAATAATCAAGGACTTTACTGCCGTAACATGGCTGCAGGTGCTCGAAAATAGTCCCCTGCTATCTAAAGTTACCAAGGGGACTACTTTCAGGCGCTGTGTAATATCATTGAATGTCCTTTTAACTTTCAATTTATTACACAATAATTATTTACTTTAAGACTTAATACTTAAAATACTGTATTATTTTACAGGATAGAGTTACAGCAGAAACACTCTCCCAACACCCTGACTCTCTATCACTTCACTGGACGTCCTCTCTCTACCAGTGCAGATCCAGTGCTTATTATTAAACGCCTCACAGTGAAGGTAATATAGACTTATTCCATGGGTCTGTTGAATGCTGCATTCTGATTGGCTGAGAAATGTTCTATGGGTGTTGATTATTTTTCTGTAAACCGCACACCTAACTTTTCAAATATCTTAAAATAGGCACCAGAGCAATGTTTGTGGTATCCGTGGTATAAGAGGAATAATTGACTCGTGCCGCATTGCACCTAGGGTGTGCATTATTTTCTTATAATTCAATGGCCCATCGTCAATTATTCGTTACATATACTGTAGAAAAACACTGGCTTATGCCATATGTGACCCTGTTTGTGAAATCTAAGCTGAAGTCTTATCATCTAATGAGCATCAAAATTACACAGTAAAACTCCCAGTGTTAAATTAACACTGCTGGGAGCATATATGGTCCCACTCTACAGTGTGTTAAATTTACACTGAATCAGTGTTAAAGTTAATGAGATAATGAAGTGATGATTAAGACATTAATGGTGAACACCTGCTGGTCATTCTGTGTCAAATCAACTTCATTTTAGAATTGTTCCTGTCTCTAAGTTTTTATTTTCTTTTTCTGGAGAAAGTAATACTAAAATGATGAAAAAGGTCAAAATATTAAATGCAATAGATATATAAAAACTGCTGTGTGTATATATGAGTCTATCTTACAGAGTTTTAAAAAGTTACACTGAAGCAGAGTAAAAAGCTGCAATCTTTCACTTTTGCCTCTCTATCATCATCTCTGTTTGAAACTTAAAGTTACAACTTGCTTGTAGAGTTACATGGATGATAAGTTTAATCTCTATACAACAGCTGTATTTCTGGTTAATAAAGTGAGTCACCATTGTCCCGATTAGTGTTTCCATTAGTTGGGCACTTGGGTCTTGAAGATTAGAGTTGGACTTCTTTTGTTTGTTGTGTTTAATAAACACATTTGTTGGAGCAGAGGGAGGTGACACAGATGAAGTTATAAACTGTTGATATGCTACAGTAGTTTGTTAAATATTGTGATTCACTGATCTCAAACTAAAAAATATCACTAAATGTAAGTTAAAATTTTATGTTTTGTCAAACCTGTGATGTTCCTGTGCTGTAAATCCATACCCTTAAGAGTTAATTTTTTTACCCAAATCTATGTCAATGTCAATGTCAATTTTATTTGTATAGCACCATTTTCACAACACATGGTTGACCAATGTGCTTTACATAGAAACATACAGCACATTTGCACAGTAAGATTAAAAATAAAAGTTTAAAGTCCATATTTAAAAACTAAAAAGAACCATAATCAATATTTAAAATAATTTAAAATAAAATAAAACTATAAGTTAAATCATGGTAAAACACAGTCCTTCAACCAGAAATAAAAGCTTTATCAAACAGATAGGTTTTTAATCTTGACTTAAAAGTGAACACAGAGGGAGCTAATCGGATAGATGAGGGCAACTCATTCCAAAGTCTTGGGTGTGGTGATCTAATCTGTGGTGTTAATCAGACACACTGAGACATCAACAATCACCCTATAAAACTCAATCATGGTGACAATAAACAACAAAGCTTCATGCCGCAATGCATGCTGGGTACCAGGATTGTAGAAAACTCATTCATAAATCCCATCATGCATTGCAACATGACACAATTGTGCAACTTTCTTACCATTAACTGTCACCATTGTTGAGATTTGTATCAGAAGTCATGAAGTCTCTCTGAACCAAAAAAAAAAACTATAGAATCAAAGCACCCTTATCCAAAACTTTGTCACTTGCACAGAGAAACATTTTTTATGCTTTTTTCTTTACCTTTCTCTTATCATATATCAATGTTTTTAAATAAGCAATTTTAGATGAACTGATAGGACTTTTTTTCAACATCAAGCAATGAACAAGTGCTTTTATTGAAACGCTGTTGCAATTGCTAATAGTGGAGAATTAGTTTAGTGAAGGTCAAGGGACAAACACCTAACTAAAGGAAACACTAATCACAATAATGGTGACTTCAAATGAATCTAAAACACAAACTGGAGATTTATTGTGATAATTTTTGTGATAAATATCCATTTGACTTGTGATTACATCGTATCAGAAAGAAGATTTGTCTACTAAATCACATGTGTGGATGCTGGAATAGTTGAGCACTTTTATTTTTTTCTGACAACAGTTGTTTAGAAGTTAAACTTATCATCCTCTACAAAATAACTCTACAAGCAAGTTGTAATTTTAGGTTTCAAGCAGAGATGATGATAGAGAGGCAAAAGTTAAAGATTGCAGCTTTTTACTCTGCTTCAGTGTAACTTTTTAAAACTCTGTAAGATAGACTCATATATACACACTGCAGTTTTTATATATCTATTGCATTTATTATTTTGACCTTTTTCATCATTTTAGTATTACTTTCTCCAGAAAATAAAAATAAAAACTTAGAGACAGGAACAATTCTAAAATTTAGTTAATTTGACACGGAATGACCAGCAGGTGTTCACCATTAATGTCTTAATCATCACTTCATTAACTCATTAACTTTAACACTGCTTCAGTGTAAATTTAACACTCTGTAGAGTGGGACCATATATGCTCCCAGCAGTGTTAATTTAACACTGGGAGTTTTACTGTGTATATTTCACTCATTGATAGCACAATGATTTCATTCTTTGACTTAATATTTCTGACTCCTGAGTTACTTTTTAATCCTAATATGTCTTTATCATACTGTTAATATATTAAAATCTATGTCCCCTGTAGCTACTCCAGCATTTCTGGTCTATATCTGGTCTCTCGATGGACCCCTCTAAAATCCTTGAGGAATTCCCACGGTGGTTAGAACGACTGTCTGCGCGTCACCATGGCAACATCATAATCATCATCGACTCTATTGACCAAATACAGGTATCACTTCCTAATATAAATATCCTTTTTAATGTGGTCTGTATTCATGTTTTGGGATCTCTGTACCTCATCTAGATTCCCACATGTCTGTTTTTCACCTATTTCTTAGTAATTCCATTTATTTATGAATAGATTTGTTCACTAGCTTGCATCAGCATGGTTCCCTTTATATTTTACCAGAATGCAGAGCGTCACATGAAGTGGCTGATCGATCCACTTCCTGCGAACGTGAGGGTGCTGGTCTCAGTTAACGTGGAAACCTGCCCACAAGCATGGAGGTGTGTGACCGAGATTTAAAGTTGTCACTTTACAATCACTACTACATCACAAACATCAATCCTGTTCAACTTTGAATCATTCAGATTGTGGCCCACGCTGCACCTCGACCCACTTAACCCCAGAGAGGTGAAGAGTGTCATCAGTACAGAGTGTGCAGACATGGATATAAAACTAACCAAAGACCAGGTGAGCACTGATGTCAGTCTCTGGACATGGTTTTAATGTACCGACTGTATGTTTATGGTGAGTTCCTATCTCTCCTGGTGTAAAACAGGAAAAGAAGTTGGAGAGACACTGTCGTTCAGCTGCAACCTGCAATGCTCTCTATATCTCACTGTTGGCCAGACTCATAACACAGTAAGTGGATCTATTTGATCTGTGGGTTAGACCAAAGTAAATGGGTAAATTAACTTTTTTTTATGTGCGTCAGCTCCAGATCCTCCTGGACATTGGAAAGGACTCTGCAGCATTGTGTGTCGTGTCACGATACAGTGTCGCTGTACAGATTGAGCCTGAAGGTGGTGCTGGACTCACTGAGCACAGATCAGGAAAAGCACATCTTGAGAGAGGTGACCTTATCATTGACACAAAACATCACTCCAAAAACATTTTTAACCATTTAATGAGTGTATGTTTGTTTATATTTGTCTGTGTGCAGTTACTGTGCTTACTGTGCGCTAGTCACAATGGTGTCAGCGAATCTGAGGCACTGGAGCTGTTCTCAGACCTGAGTTTTTCCATGCTCACCTCAATGCTCCACAGTCTGCAGAGGCTGCTCATAATTACTTATGCCTGCGGTCTCATCCGCTTTCAGCATCAACAGGTGTGTGGGTTTGTGTGTTATGACTTTGTTATACAAGACTGATAAAAATCCTTTAAAATGATCATTTCATGATAGTAATATCTAAAACTGGAGTAAATGAAAGTTGAAACTTGGTTGAAATTGGACAGGAGCAAAAAAGCGCTGTTTTCATGTGTGTACCTTTTAAATGCAAATGAGCTACTGCTTTCGGTTAAAAAATAGTCCTTTGAATACAATATGGGATTTTTAGCCGCATTAGCGCTAAACGTGCTGCAAACGCCTTTAGAAAAGCTTTTGGTCAAATTATCCAGTAAGTCAGTGGATGTGGGCGGAGCTTTATCAGTGTGACATCACATTAACAAGAAAATAAAAATAGCATGTCTAATGAGACTGATTTGGTTTAAAGAGGATTAAAAAAGAATGAGAGGGTGGATTTTTTCATTGTATGGTTGTTGTGTTCACACACTTCCAACTAGGGATGCTAAACAAATAATCGCGATTAATCGTTAGCAGAATAAAAGTTTTTGTTTACATCACATATGTGTGTAAACTGTGTATAATAAATATGTATATATATAAATATGAACACATTCATGTATAATTTTAAGAAAAAAAAATGTATATATTAAGTATTTATATTTATATGTCATATAAATTATACATAAATATACAAATGTATATACACATGTAAACATTTCTAAAACATATACATGCATGTGTGTAAATTTATTTATACAAAGTAATTATACACAGTTCACACACATATATGATGTAAAAAAAAAAAACTTTTATTCTGCTAAAGATTAATCACGATTAATCGTTAAGTATCCCTACTTCCAACACATATTTGTGTCCAAACACCTTGTAAAAGTGGATTTGCATAATGTGGGCCCTTAAATGTTACCCTGGATGTATGGTTTTTAAGGACAATATTTGGCAGTGATACAACTATTTGAAAATCTGGAATCTGAAAGTGCAAAAAATCTAAATATTGAGAAAATTGCCTTTAAATTTGTCCAAATGAAGTCCTTAGCGACTGCTTAATAAAATTTTGGTATATTTATGGAAGGAAATTAACAAAATATCTTCATGGAACATGATCTTTAAATAATATCCTAATAAAAGAAAAGAAAAATCCGTAATTTTGATACATACAATGTACTTTTGGCTATTGCTTCTATACCCGTGCTGCTTAAGACATATTGGTTTTGTGGTCATATTTTACCCAGTCTGTAAAAAACCCAGCAACCCAGGTAATTTTTTGATGATTTTCTGTTTTCTACATAAAATCATCTGTTAACATTCTGTGAAAAATAACCTTAAAGAAAATATATCATGAAAATCAGATTTTTTCATGTTTTAATGTTATACCTGGGTCCCCAGTGCTTCTATCAACCTAGAAATGTGAAAAAGATCAACCCAGTATCTTAGTTTTGATAACCCATTCTCCGCAAGCATGTGAAAAAATAGGTAATTGAAATTTGGCTCTCCTTGTGATGTCAGAAGGGGATAACACCGCCTCTTAATCTGCACTATCCAACCACAGCACTGCCATTTAGTGCAGAGATCAACTCATTTGCATTTTAAAGGACACACCCAAAAACGGCACATTTTTGCTCACACCTACAAAGTGGAAATTTTAACATGTTATAATAAACAATCTATATGGTATTTTGAGCTGAAACATCACATACATACTCTGGGGACAACAAAGATTTATTTGACATCTTAAAAAGTCTTGTGAAATGTCCCCTTTAAAATCAACTGAGAATGGTTATGTCAAAGATTGAAATTAACATCACATATGTGGTATTATATAGAAGTGGTATAATTGGTATAAATTTTCCAGGCTTGTGAAGCGGTCAACCAGGAGTTTATGGATGAGGGTCGACACTGTGGATCTTACAGAGAGAGACTTATTCAGTTCTTTAGTCGACAACTGGAGTAAGAACATCTACTCTTGACTTACATTGTGTATTTTACTACATGTTCATAACCTATCACTGACATAAGCTACATACCAATAAGTGTTTTTTTTCTTGACTGTAGTAACACAACCAAATACCTTTAAATAATCGTTTTTGTTCAACAAGACCAGGGTTGTTCAGTGTATTTATTTATTAAGTTATTAAAGGGTTAAAAGGTTTATTTTATAATGAACGACAGACATTATCATTATTATTAGTACATTATGTCCATGTTGTGTTCATGTATGTTCAGTCAAGACAGAGTCACATGGCGTGTTGCGGATGAGTTACCGTGGTTACTGCAGCAACAGGAAGACAGGGTTAAGCTCCAGATGAGTCTGCTTAATTTATTTGTGTCCCAGAATCTCTACAAAAGGTACAATCTCATCTTCCTGCCCTGCGGTTTTTACTTCATGTGTGAAGATGAGCACATCTCAGGTAACAACTTCCTGTTTTTCATAGGGGTCACTTTTCAGAGCTTCTTGCATACTGGCAGTTTGTCGGTAAGGACAAGTGCTCCATGGCCACAGAGTATTTTGACTCTTTAAAGGAGTTTGAGAAGACCTGTGAAAGCGAACAGAGCATGAGTCAACTGGCCAACCTCTATGAAACATTGGGACGCTTCCTTAAAGATCTGGGATTGCTCAGCCAGGTGTGAACCGAGAGCAGATTTGATTATCATCTTTAGTCCATGTCAAATCTTGTGTAACACACATCCATGTGTCGTTTAAAGGCGGTGGCCCCTTTGCAGCGTTCCTTAGAGATTCGTGAGACGGCACTGGACCCAGACCACCCGAGCGTGGCACAGTCCTTACATCAGCTGGCGGGCGTCTACGTTCACTGGAGGAAATTCGGAAATGCAGAGCAGTTGTACAAACAAGCTTTGGAGATCTGTGAAAATGCCTATGGACCCGAACACAGCACCGTGGCTAGAGAACTAGATTCACTTTCACTCCTCTACCAGAAACAAAACAAGTACAGCACTTTTTCTCCATTTCAAGCTCAAACACACATATCTCAGAGATCATGACATTGTTTCAAAATCAGTTTTTTATTGTTATTTACTTATTTATGATATACTTGGTGATTAAAAAGGAAAAAAATATTTCATTATTTTCAGTGACTGTGTCATTAAACTTTAAGAAAAATCTGTTTTTGTATTTCTGTTTGGATGACAGGTATGAACAGGCTGAGAAGTTAAGAAAGAGATCCGTCAAAATCAGACAGAAAACGGCACGCCAGAAGGGCCACATGGTGAGGTCAAGAAAAATAATATAATTACGGGGACGCATGCACATAGAGTAGTGGTCCAAAGTGATGTCCAGAGGGGAACATTTTTACAATATTTGCTTTTAATACCCCTTCAGGTTAGATTAAACCATCAAAATATATAAGGTGTGTGGTACAAAATGGACAAAAGACTAAACTTTCATTTCAAAATAATTCAGAATAAAGAAAGAGAATTTGGGTTTTATTCGATTTTTATTCCATAGCTTACAAGAAATGCATAAAAAACAAAAAACTCACAGGTAATATAGCATACACTGATTACAGTTTGATCTATTGTTTATAATACAATATTGTTCCTTTTTCGTGGTAATATTTTGTAGTTATTGTCCTTTGTCTTTACAAACTTTGTTGTATGTAGTTTTTTTGCAAGCCTCTTTAAATTATTCTTAAAGAGGCACTTTATTATACTCACCAAACACACCAATGCGACATGCATACAATGATTTTATTGCATATTTGGTAAAAAAAAATATTTGAATAAATAGCAAAGATGCTCATTGTTCAAAGTTGGACATAACTTTTGGCCACTACTGTATGTGTCTGTCATCAGAGTGACTAATCCTATGTGTGAAAGAAATGTTTCCCAGCATATTTGTGTATCTTCTCTTCTTTCTAGTATGGTTTTGCTATTTTAAAACGCCGAGCACTGCAGTTAGAGGAACTGACACTTGGTAAAGACTCAGCAGATTGTGCCAAGACTCTAAATGAACTCGGAGTGCTTTATTACCTGCAGAACAACCTCGAGTGAGTAACTTCATTTTATACTGGACATAGCAGTATCCATTACTTAAGATACTGTGGGAAATTATTATAAAAATGTCTGAAATATGACACCTATACATGTGACCGCCCGGACTGCAAGTTACCAGTTTTTTAAGTCATTTTTTAGTGCATGAAAATACTTTGATGCACATTCTGCCTGTTAGTCATTTTGCACATAGAGCAGAGCAGTCCATATATGGGCAGGAGGAAGCTGAGAATGTTGTAGCTGAAGCAAACCATTTAAAAGAACCATTTAAAAGAAATTTTCTCATAATTTACTCGATTTCATGCCATCCCAAAGGTACTTGGGAGATCCTTACGAAATCCAGACTTCAAAAGGTGTCCAGCATAATTTTTTTTAAAAGCCATCGGAGCCTATTTTTTTGCACATTTAAGATTAAGGTCTGAACTTACTATAACCATTATTTTTAGAGGATTTAAAAAATATTTCCTATAAAATAATTTAAATTTTTTAGATTATCATTATAAAAATGATCATTACCGCAACATGATATTACATTAAATATATGCATTTACAAACTCAAGTTGTCTAGTTACTTTGACAAACAAAATTTTAACTTTTATCTGGAGAGAACTGAGTGTCAGAGTCAATTATGTCCCTTCCAACAATTTTTTTTTTAATGTTAGTTCCTTAAGGGCTTAAAAAATGATCGAAATTTGTTGCAGAGGATGAGAAAATTTTTCTTGGACACATTTATATTCTTTATTATTGCCAATACATTTACCAATAATCACCAAATACCACATGTTTCTTTACTGTAAATGTTTATAGTATAACATGCACTGAAGCTTTTAATTTTTTAGATTTTTTTAATTATAAATATTTCCATGTCAAAGAACCAAAATCCAGTCATGGACACGTTGCGGTAATGAAAATTTTCCCCTTAAACGTGGATAAAACAACAAAATTTATTTGTATGATGTCATTTGAGATCATGTTAAAAATAGTACAAGAAGAGATGTTTGTAACTGTATGCTTCTTATTTTGATACTCTTACTTATTTACTTTTTTATCAAAATGTTTCATGACACCTCATAAGTCTAAATTCATGAGAATCACCCATTTGTTTTTAGTTAAACACAAACAAATAATTTAATATCAATATATGGTCATGTTATCATTTTAGCCAACATGGTAAACCTCTAAAAAACATATTTATCCATTATTAAAGTAATCAATATGTTTGTGAGAGATAACAATATTTTTAGCTTATTTAGTGATCAATACATTATATATCCATACTAATGTAGAGATGTGCACAGTAAATTTAAATATGGCGGCACATCAATAACTTAGAAATTTAATTGATTCTACAATAAATAAAAATACATTAATTGCACTTAAAGGTGCAATGTGTAACTTTTAGTATGATGTCTTGAGAGAAATGCAATAAAATCTACATAACTATATTATCAGTGATGTATAAAGACCTTACATAATGAACTGTATTGTTTTTGTTACCTAAGAATGAGCCATTTTTATCCACACACATCACTGGTCTCCTGACATGGAAGTCACTGCCATGTTTGTACAGTAGCCCTAAACGGACAAACCGTTCTATAGAGCATGTTTCGTCGCTACGTTCTCTCAGACGACGACATGTTTGTCCTGTAGCAGCTACCGTAGCTTCACTATGCGTTTCGAAATTGAGGTTGGTTGCAATTCGCAATCTCACCACTAGATGATGCTGCTTACACTGCAATAAATGACTTTCTTAATTAATATTATTGTCTTGTTTTTAGTAAAAATATCTAACAAATCTTAAATTAAGATGTATTTTCTTGATGAGCAAAATGACCTAGGAAAATAAGTCTAGTTTTTAGACAAAAAATGTAAGCAAATTTGTGCTTAAAACAAGCCAATGGAATAAAATAGTTTTTCTTGAATTAAGTGTTTATGAAAAAAAGTTATTTCAAGAAAATTTTTCTTATTCCATTGGCAGATTTTTTTGCTTGTTTTAAGCACTAATTTACCTAAAGTTTATATTTTTTGTATAAAAACTAGACTTATTTTCCTAGGTCATTTTGGTCATAAAGAAAATACATCTTAATTTAAGAATTTTTAGATAGTATTTTTGTCTTGTTTTCAATAAAAATATGCAAGACACTCATTTTTTGCAGTGTGAAAATGCACATTACACCTTTAAATCTGTTTTTTTTAAAAGTTATATTAAACTGCCATTATTTTATATATGCTCTTTTTTGATTTTCTAGTTATACAGTGCGTATATTTACATGTTTGTTTTGCCCAGTGCCGCAAAAGTGTTCCTGACGCGATCGCTGGAAATGCGTCAACGTGTGCTGGGAGCGGATCACCCTGACTGTGCCCAGTCTCTGAACAACCTGGCCGCGCTGCACAGTGAGAGGAAAGAGTACGACAAAGCGGAGGAGCTGTACGAAAAATCCCTCGACATTCGCAAAAGAGCCCTGGCGCCTGACCATCCGTCTCTTGCCTATACCCTCAAACACTTGGCCATGCTTTACAAGCGCAGGGTGAGATATTGCAGGAAATAGCACTGCAGATTATCTAAGCTCGAGTGTTGGTGTGATTGTGTAATGTTTATCTTTAGTACATTTCATTTTTGCATTGGTAAAAAATGTCTCTTTTTGATCGCATGCATGTCTGTGTGTTCGTGTAATAGGGAAAGCTGAAAAGGGCAGTTCCTCTTTATGAACTAGCTCTTGACATCAGAGAAAAAAGCTTTGGACCCAAACACCCCAGTGTGGCCACAGCTCTGGTTAACCTAGCTGTTCTTTACTGCCAATTGGTGAGAAACTTTCAATACTGCATTTCTCAAGTCTTACCAAGCTGTGGATTATAAAACATGTGATTTGTGCACGATTGGATGTGTGTTTATGTTTTGCAGAAGCAGCACAGTGATGCTCTGCCTCTATACGAGCGAGCGCTGAAGGTGTACGAGGACAGTCTCGGCCGACTGCACCCTCGTGTTGGAGAGACCCTTAAAAACCTGGCTGTGCTCAGGTTAGACTCGTCTGTTATATTACTATAGACCAGGAAAACCAATTAACCCTTAAACCTCTCAAACACAGTGATTTAATAGATGAAATTTTTTCTTCTACACGATCCATCTTTGTTTTCATTCTCAGTTATGAAGAGGGAGATTTTGAGAATGCTGCAGAATTGTACAAGCGAGCCATGGAGATAAAGGAGGCGGAGCCTTCCCTGGTTTGTGGGAAAGCCCCCTCGCGTCACTCATCCAGCGGTGATGCGTTTAGCATACAACCCCCTGCTCTGCCTCATACTTCAAGGTGACACTTGACCTTTTCAACATTTCCTAATTTACATCAGCTCTATTTGCCATATTCAATACGATACTTCATTGTCTCAGTGAAAGGATTTGTGCACAGATCAATCAAATATGCATCATGAAAGACAGCCAGATCATGAGTATTAATTTTTACGGTACTTTACAGTACAAATCAAGTATTTATGCATTAAAATGTGTTAATAAAAAGGGTTCTCTTTGTAACACAGCACTCTATACTATAGCAATGGTATCAAACCCAGCTCTTGTTGGGCCACCATCCTGCAAAATTAAACTGTGTTGTGTTTTTTAGTGATGAACAAGACAGTGTTATATGATGCAGAAGTATTTGAACTTGTATTTTCTATGTATTTGCTTTGTATACAATTTTTGAGTATATCTTTTTATCACTGTTAGTTAAATTGATAGTTGGTTGATCTTCTAATAAATGCTAAATAAATAAATACATATATTTCATTAAAACATAGGGCAGTTTCCCGGACAGGGTTTAGATTAATCCAGGAATAGGCCTTTGATATATTAGGACATTCAGGTTGTTTTTATAAACATACCTTACAATAAATATTTCCGATGTGCATCTTAAAACAAAACAATGGCACGATATCTTAACGACATTAAGTGCAAGATGTTTTCAGTTAAGACAGCTCAAATATGCATTTTAGTCTCAGATTAGGCTTAAGCCCTGTCTGGGAAACCGCTTTTATAACATATATAAACAATATAATAAAACTAGAGCTGGGCATAGATTAATCTCATACAAAATAAAAGTAATTTTTTGCATAACATATGTGTTTGTGCTGTGTGTAATTATTATGTATATATAAATACACACACAATCATGTATGTATTTAAGAAACATTTACATGTGTATATATATATATATATATATATATATATATATATATATATATATATATATATATATATATATATATATATATATATATATATATATATATATATATATATATATATATATTTATATATTTATTTATTTATATTTTTATATATTTTAAATTATATATAAATAAAAAACGATATTTAAATAAAACATTTCTTAAATGTATATACATGTATGTGTGTGTGTTTAAATATACATAATATTTACACCCATTACAAACTCATTTATTATGCAAAAAATTACTCTTATTTTGTATGAGATTAGTCTAGATTAATCTATGCCCAGTCCTAAATAAAACAAATATTAGTTAGTTAATTCAGAAGTATATTTATTTTATTATTTTATAATGTCAGTATTACCCTTAAAGTAGCAGTGTTAAAAATTGAGGTTTCCATCATTTCATGAATGCTATATGGGATTCTACCATTGTGTGACTGAATATTCACCTGCCTTTATGCACATTGTAAAATATGTGATATTTTGCAGTTTAACTATGCAGGCTTCCTTTGACCCATGACCTGCTTCCTGTTGTGACATGTCTTCATTTTATCTTTTAACAGAAATGCACAAGTTGCAAAGAAAAGTGTCACATTTAACCATGCAGTGTATCGTTTTCGGATTGTCACCGCGTTTCATGTGCAATAAATACATTGTCATTGTAATACATGCTGTCATTGTTTAGTGTACAATGTGATATAAATCAATATTTGTTTAAAAAGAGTATAATTTTTGTTTGAATTTCACGTTTTTGTAATACATTTAATCTAAGTATGCCCTAGTCTATTTATGATAAATGGATATGAAACTATGTAACTGTAACACAGGGGAAATACCAAAGTCTCATGTTCCTGAATGTATATAATGCATAAAACATACACTCACCTAAAGGATTATTAGGAACACCTGTTCAATTTCTCATTAATGCAATTATCTAATCAACCAATCACATGGCAGTTGCTTCAATGCATTTAGGGGTGTGGTCCTGGTCAAGACAATTTCCTGAACTCCAAACTGAATGTCAGAATGGGAAAGAAAGGGGATTTAAGCAATTTTGAGCGTGGCATGGTTGTTGGTGCCAGACGTATTTCAAAATCTGAAATTTTCAAGCACAACCATTTCTAGGGTTAACAAAGAATGGTGTGAAAAGGGAAAAACATTCAGTATGCGGCAGTCCTGTGGGCGAAAATGCCTTGTTGATGCTAGAGGTCAGAGGAAAATGGGCCGACTGATTCAAGCTGATAGAAGAGCAACTTTGACTGAAATAACCACTTGTTACAACCAAGGTATGCAGCAAAGCATTTGAGAAGCCACAACACACACAACCTTGAGGCGAATGGGCTACAACAACAGAAGTTGTCTGTTGTCTGGTCTGATGAATCTCGATTTCTGTTGAGACATTCAGATGGTAGATTCAGAATTTGGCGTAAACAGAATGAGAACATTGATCCATCATGCCTTGTTACCACTGTACATGCTGGTGGTGGGGGGGTAATGGGGTGGGGGATGTTTTCTTGACACACTTTAGGCCCCTTAGTGCCCATTGGGCATCGTTTAAATGCCACGGCCTACCTGAGCATTGTTTCTGACCATGTCCATCCCTTTATGACCACCATGCATGTACCCATCCTCTGATGGCTACTTCCAGCAGGATAATGCACCATGTCACAAAGCTCGAATCATTTCAAATTGGTTTCTCTAACATGACATGGCAGTTCCAAAGGCGAAAGGGGTCAAACACAGTATTAGTATGGTGTTCCTAATAATCCTTTAGGTGAGTGTATCTTCTAGGGTGCCTACATTACAATTATTTTTGAACTGGTTCGAGGAATTATAAGTGATTATTCTTTCTAGATGCTTTTAAACTTTCATTACAATAATAAACAGTTAACGTGTGCCAGGGCGTATCTCAGTAGTAAGACAACCTGTTAAGATACATTATCTTTACCTCAATAAAAGTTCATCATCATTTTAAACACAGGTAGAGATAAATGTAATGTAACCGTAATAAATTTATTCAAATAAGCATTACATCATTCTATACAGTAGTCATTAACAAGTTGATGAAATGTGTGAAAATGCTTTGATTGAAAACAATCTGGGTGTCTGTAAGCCCTTACAGATGACTGTTAACATATATAAGTGTGTCAACATAATTGGTCACTTGCATTTCTTGCTAACTGCACAGTTAATAATAAATAACCATTCAGAAAATTATTATTAATCTGTCCATGACAATGTTTCTAACTGAAACCTTTATACTGAAGAGCATTCCAGATGGTTTTGGATAGACAATCAAAAACTATAAGAGATCTTGTTTTGTATAACACCTCTGATAATACATGTACACGAGTACAAAATAATAAGTAATAGTAGTTTGTTTTGTAAGCTCAAAATATCATGGGTATGTCGGGTCTGTGAAAGAGTTTATGGGTTGAGATTTAAGTTTATTTCTCTCTACATCTTCCTCATCTGAGCCATGAGCTCCTCCAGGCTCTGATCCGTTTCCTCCACCGTTTCCCCCGATTCTCCATCCTGCTGCGGGGAAAGAGGGTAAATGTTTCATGATATATGACGACACAATAGTTGTGTTTACACAACAGCAAGATGGTTGTTATTTATCTGGTAATACTCAGAAACAGATGTTTATTTACTGTCTGTCTGTCACTGTGGTTGCAGGTGTTTTTCATGATTAAAATAGGAAAAGGATTTGACTACAGTTTATTCATCTGTACAGAGATGACAAAGATCTGGATTGTCTTTTCTAACAAACAACATCTCAATGACTCATAAGATGAATTATAAATTAGGTCATACTTTTTCAGGTATAGTGTAGGCTACAGTAATTCCCTCTGGTAGATCTGGTACCGGTCCTGATGCAGCCTGAAGCTCCGCCTCTGAGACCTCTGACACCACCTCAATGCCTGTAAGAATGACATCAAAACTTAGTAAAAGTTATAAAGACTCGTGTTTTATGAATGAGTAATCGATTGTGTGGGATCCTCACCCCATTCGTTATCCTCGTGTACCACTTCCTCTTCTTCCTGTACCACTTCCTGTTTTGGACGCTCTGCCTCTTTTATCTAAAAATTTGTAAAAAGATTTGTTGATGATGGTTGTTTAGAAACGTGTATGTTGTGTTATTTTTTTAATAAAATAACTGCTAATCAGTGAATCACAGTATCACTAACCTATTACAATAATACTAGCGGATGCATATGTTTATATTTTTTGCATTTGTATGGGTGTCACCTTGAATTCCTCCTGTTGTCGTCTACAGTGTCTGTCATCACACTGTGGGTTGGCTTTCATTGCCATGCTGGGAAAGAAGTCCTGCATGGCATTATAGCCTAGGTAATAACTCACTGTACCAAAGCCCAGCAGATACCTGCAAAACAGACAGCACAGTTTAAAAGGATTTACTTTGCCATCTAGTGGCTTTTGTGCAATACTACAACATTTTATATACATGTAGGTAATACATCAGATTGATCAAATGATATAATAGCAGGATAACAAACTTATTTTTTAAGTAACTTTAACCCCCTAAAGTATAAGGACTGTGATGTATTCTGGGTAGTAGTTACTCCGATCATCTCTTACTTGAGGACATTCTGTACAAGAAGTCCAGCGACCACTCCCATTGTGGTGGGTAGACTTGCCGCACAAACTCCCTCTCTCTTTAATGTCTTCTCATCAATATTCGCAGCCACCACGAGGGGAGGAGCACACTGCCGCACAAGAAAGCAAGCTTATTCAGACCTCCCACAACTATTTTAATGCATAGAAAATTGTTTTATCAAGACAGGTGGCAATATGGAAGCCCTGCCCAGGTGGAAGATGCCTGCATTTATATTTTGACAAGCCATGCATGTATTATATCTAGTTACAGATCTCTAAATATAGGAAACGTACAGCAAAACAGGCAGTTTCTCCAGGTATAATGAGCTGAATATGTCCAGAAACGGCATTCTCACTGACACCCGACTCCATCCAGATCTGACCCAACTCATTACATGCCTGTTTAAAAAAGTTAAAAAAGCACTTGTCAAATGTAAAAGATATTGCGAACATCAAAGATGACTATCATTATTTGTCTGCTAAAACTCACTGTGTTAATGGCCATCCGAGCTTCAAAGTTATCAACACAACTCAGCACCAAATCTACAGGCTTCCCCTCCTCAAGACCACCATGACTGAAAACACAACACATAGAAACATGAGCAAATCTCATTTTTATCATTAATACAAAACAAAACCCCCACTCCCTCCCAAAAAAACTGATGACAAAAGACATGCTTAGAATAAAACCTTATGCGGTCCATGAAATGTGTGAAGTTGTCCATCGTGGTGATGTTGTAATTGTGGGTTTCGAATGCAACATCTGGATTAATGTACCTGTGTATTAAAACACAATACAAGCGAAGGTAAATAAACATTTTACTGTAGTTTGTAATTTACATAATGGTTCAAGATAACACTTTACAATAAGGTTGTATTTGTTAACAATTAGTTAATGCATTAGATAACATGAACTAACAATGAAAAATACTCCTACAACCTTTATTAATTTTAGTTCATTTCTAAAATTATAAAACATTTATAAAATCAAGCTTTGTAACTGTTAACATTAATTAATGCTCCATGAACTACCATGACTAACTGTACATGACAAAAATGACATTAACTGTCCAAATAAGTCAATTCTCTTACTGTCAAACTCCGTTACCGAGCCAGAGTAACAGTGTTGACATAATGTAACAAAGCTGGCAGTCATACACACGCACACACAGTTACTCTACTATGGCAACAAAGTTTGACAGTAACAGAATTGACACTGACTAACAGGACAAAAAATCATGATTTTCAGCTATGTAAGACACTTCTTACAGAAAATATTTTATTGTTATGGCCTGTAACATCTGTAACATCCATGACAATGAGTACCACATTATTAAAACCATTTTTTTTTTTACTTTGTGACACCAAATGCACTTGCAATTATATAAACACCTGAATGTTGAGATGGCATAACCAGCTGAATATTATTCTCTTTATCTCAGTAACACCCAAGATATTAAATTACTTTGCTCGCTCACCTAAGTGTGTGTTCAGCGGCTTGGACTTTACTAAGTCCTGCCTGGTGTGGCTGAAAGAAGAGGCGGTTCATGTTGGCCAGCTCCACCTTATCATAGTCAAACAGCAGTAACTGCAGCAGGAAAAATCACAGACACAGCAGAATAAGGCATGACAGTCTGTTACTGCAGAGTCGAGGTATGTCTCTGGGGGTTATGCTATTGGCTTCTCTCCGGTGCTACAACCGGCACTACACATTAGATACAGAGGATCTGAGCAATGCAGCATGTTTTATATGCACAAAGATGCATGCAGTATCGCTACTGGAGAAAATGAGGTTTGCAGCTTTTGCAGACTTATGTGCCATCACATCTATATTGGCCAAAACCTACATACAGTATGTGCAGCCATAAAAATTATAACAGCACGCTTCCTAAATGCCTTAGTTTGAGGTTATACTCTTTAAAATCTAAACCCATATTGAGGAAATTATGAGAAAAGTCCATTACCTTACCAATGCCACATCTGGTGAGCATTTCTGCGGTGACACTCCCCACCCCTCCGACTCCCACAACTGCTACAGCATACGAGCGGATTTTCTGTGAATGACAGCAGATGGATATTGATCTTCTGCACGCGCTTACGCATTTAACACACTAAACATCTCATCCAAGTACAAGAAACATGTCTACCTCATAGTCCTGCACTATACCCATTCGTTTCAGAGCCATCAGACGACTGCAAGACAATGAAATGTGAAATTAAATGAACTGTTTAAACCATATGGTCAGTGAAAATCACTATAAAGTAGCAAAAAACTTGTATGATCAAACTGCTTACCTGTATGGATTTGAATCTATGACTTCCGCACTCATTTGCTCAATCTTTGGTCTGAGATGATTTTCAGCATCACTTTGCTTCTGCTTTGACTTGATTAATTCATTTTCTAACTCGCGGATTCGCAGCTTTAGTTCCTCAACGGTGGTCATTGCTCTAGTTGTAAAGCTGTCTTTATAATAAACAAGAATGAATGAAATCCGACTAAAAATTACAGCAGAAAAATAATATTAAAAGGACTTCATGTACACGTCCGCACTACTGTAATCAGCTGGTGAAGAGTGTCTCGAGATATTATTTCCTGAAGGAAACACGAGAGATCGGAACTAAATATCTAAGGGATTAGTGTTCCGTCAATGAACTGTGGTAAATACCCTCGCGCACACTAAATACTTTGCCATTTGCTATTTGAAAATAATCGCATTTTCCTATTTACGCAAAAATAAAAGAACTACATAAAGTTACATTAACTTCAAGTTAGCATTTTTCTCATTCAGTTGTTATCCTCCAGTCCGGTGGGTGGCGGTCGTACATTTTAATGTTTTTTCTTACAAAGGAATTAGAAGTGAGGCGGAACTTGTTTTTCAGAGCTGATGGGGCGAATGACTGGAATACAAACTAGCGAATAAAATACAGATAGAAGAGTTAATGTATTACTTCAGTGTGTTTATAACATGTCATTGTGGTAGGTGATAAACTTATTTGAAATGAAGTCAAAATGTTCTAGTTAGAAATTAGTTTTAATCGATTTGCCGTTTGTGTCTCTTGGATTTGATTCTGTCACGGTAAGATTTTTTTTTGTTTGCATTTATTAATAATTTCTATAGTACCTCTATAGTACAACGAACAAAATTAATAAAAACTAGACTAGCATAACATGAATTACACAGCTTTATTTCTCTTGTCAGTTTCATTGGGTTAACGTAAGATGATCAAAACGTAACGTTATCTTTCTTAAGAAGCTAAATGCTCTGTCCATTTTTTATTACTTTTCCGATTATTTTAACTTAAACCTGCAAGTTTGCAAAGCAATTACAAAACAACAACTTTAAAATCCGTCACCATATACTAGTATAAGATACAGACGGTTGTTTACATCATGTGTCATTACTATTAATTCACTTTACATGTTTCTTTTTTCAGCACAGATAATCAGCCAGCATGTCAAAAGAAAACAAGGATGCATACATTGTAAAATTTGTTGAACACAATGGAGAGAAGGCTGATCTGGCTCAACAGGCCTATAAGGTATTTATTGTATAAGTATCTTTGCACATCAATGTTTCACAAATATACTACATGTCTCATAAAAAATCCTGTCTTTGTATTCAGGCAATAGTTGAACTGCAGTCAGAGAAATATGTGCAGATGGTCGATGAACAAACAGCACTAGAGTTGGACCACAATGACAAATCCCTGTTTGTCTTCAGTGACTTTACCAGTAATGCATTTGAGTACTGCAGGGGGGTAGGTTTGTGTTTATACTTTGCCTTACCAGTCATTGTTAAATGCAAGTAATTTGATGTCACTACTGCTGTATTCAACAATTTCTCATTATTGTTTATATATGTCCTAGAGTGATTTTGCATTGGGCTACATAAATGGTAATGCTAGCCTGATGTCTTGTTTGTCTGTTGTAATTGTGTCCGTCATTTTATCCACCCTTGTGTTTCTGCAGCTGGGATGCAGGATAGTGAGTCCGCTGGTAGTGTTGTTCTGTCTACAGAAACAGAGGTGTGTGCCTAAAGCAGAGCAGCCTGTCTATAGCATGGCCATGGCTGATGTCACCATCTCCTGCACCAACCTCGACAAGGAGGCACGGGTGAGGAAAATACTTTAATGACTGATGCCTATTTTGTGTGTGTTGTAGAATCTAGACTTGGATGTTTATTCGATTGTGTTGGGTTATTAAAGGAATAGTTCAACAATTAATGAAAATTCTGTCATCATTTTCTCACCCTCATGTTGTTCTAGTCCTGTAGGAGTTGTTTTATTTTTTTACATAGTAGGAAAACAAATATTAAGGAAGTATTGTGATAAATGATGAAGAAGATATTTTGATAAATATTGGTAAGCACAGTCGATGGCACCCATTGAATTCCATCGTATTTGTTTTTCCTACTATGGAAGTCAATGGTTACAGCTGTTACCATCATTTATCAAAATATCTTTTGTGTTCATCAGAAAAAATAAATTCATACAGATTTAGAACAACATGAGGATGAGAAAATTATGACAGCATTTTCATTATTGGGTAAACTATAAAGTAATTTTCTGGGGTAGGTGGCAGGAGTAATTTTCTGTATTTGCGTTGTGCTTCGCCCCGCTACTCTGTGCGATAAATCTGATGTCAGGGATCACCACATCAGATCGGATCTTTTATCATATATGGACATGACAGTTTGAAGTGCATCCTTAAAAGTCAAATATCCTAAAAAAAAAAGAAAACATTATCTGAACTAGGGCTGTGACGATCACCGCATCACCGCAGTAATGAGATGCCAACCGCGGTGCTGAGTTCATCATCGTCATCACCGCACTTTTTTATATTTTCTTTATTTTGCTGGTGAAAGTTACAGAAGTCATATGGTGTATGATATGAACTATACACAAAAGTCATTGTTAATCATAATTTACTGTCTTCCATCCTGTGTTCAAGGGTTCTAGAGAAAAAACTGCTTTCCGCACAAGGGGGAGGGACGGTGCATTAAACATATATAGGGGTTTATTATGTGCGCATGTCTTATAATTGTTATTTAATTACTTAAGTTTCAGCACTTAAATACACACAATAGCCTACTGTCACGGGCGCAATCTTCTTAAACATGAAGCCATTAATTTAAGCGCGTCATGCCCAGGTGCTCTGATATTTATTGCATGCCATGGAACTGTACCAACTCACTCACTGCGCGAATAACAAAATCTCAAGTGCAAGGAAATCTCACAGCCACGCGCATTACATTATTCAGGTGCAAGAAGGTCACCGGGCAGCACGAAATGCGCGTTGGTACTGATAATAATAGCATAATTATTTAAAACTATAATGGTCAAACATGCCAACTATAGTTATGAAGGCTAGCGCGGTCGGCTGTAGACCTACATGTCTGACTATCGTAGCGAGGAAATGCCACTATCTAAAATCACATCTTGTGATGATTAACTATCATGTGGCGTTTGTCGGACTTGGGAGCACCAAACATACCTTTAGTAAAGCATAAAACTTCAGCCCAGCAACGACAGTTGGAAATCTCCAAGACTTTTGCGAGAGGAGCAAAGTACCAGAGTGACATCAGTCAGGCAGGTGATGGCTTACTGACCGCGTGACCCGTTAATGCTGTAAACTTCTCCAGCTCGGGATCAAAAAAGTTTTATTATCTTCTTGATTATGTAAATGGACAGCAGTAATTTAAAGCATTGATTGGAGTATCCATAAGTTTTGCGCAGTTATTTACGGGATGATGCAATACGTTATTTCGTTTCGTATCTGCTTTGAAAAATTATAATTAAACATATTAACTATAGTAACATGAAATAGTATTTATTTTCGTTTCTTTTGAGTTTAATATGAATTATGGAACAGTTTTTGTCATTGTTTGTAACCCATTTTATTGTGCAATAAATTATTTAACGTTCAACCCGTTGCGTTTGAAGGAGTGCGTTATATCCACGGAGTGTTACCCGAAAAACACTCTAAAAATGTCTAAAGAAATTGGAATCAAGGTTTTGCTTACAAGAAACAACGTTAAGCTCGGCATGTTCTTTCTAGTTTTTTTTCAGGTTGCTATTGTATGAAATGTATTGTACAAAATGGGTTATAAACGATGACAAAAAATTATATAATTATTATATATATAAATATATATATGTATTGCTATATATATATATATATATTATACCTATGGAAATAAATATTATTTTATGTTGTTATTGCTAATATAATTTGTTGTTTTAATAATAAATAAGAAGACGTTTCCGATGCTTTGTGGGGGCGGGGGGTTGTGCTTTTGGGCTTTGGGGGTTACTGTTGTGCGGTTAACTGCATAACCGCATGATTTTTTTTATGCTTCACCGCGGTGAGAAAATATCCTAACCGTCACAGCCCTAATCTGAACAAGTAATATATCTGCCGGGTTTGTTCTGACTAAATGAAAACATAAATGTTTCAACAAATCACACTGCTGATGTCTTATGCCGGGTACACACCTAAAGATAATCGGGCTGAATTACGACAATCCTTACGACAATCCTAGGTAAAGTCCCGATCATATTCGTGGTTGCGACGATTATCTTAACAGATTTTCTGTGATGCACTGGTGTGTAAAGAGCATCTGAATCTGTTCGGAAGCATGTCGGGGTCACTCCAATCGCAAATCTGAAATATTCAACATGTTGAATATTAATGAACAGAAATTTTGTAGTGTGGGTGAAAACCGGAGGACCAACGCACACACGTGCTGTAGATCAGAAAGTGAGCAGATGAAAGATAAAACCATAACAACTACATGGCATGCACAGTCCAAATTGAGATGGATGTAAAAAGCAGTCCATTGTATTAATGCCATTTCTTTATGCCTGTTTGCCATGTTTGTTTACTGTGTGTGAAGTCAAGTTTGGACACAAGAAAAATTGCAAGATTTTCGCGAGGTTTTCCTGTGTTTTCAGCTGAGATTCTTGTTGTTTGTGAAGTTAATCTGATGGTGCGAGGGGTGCTGTCATGACCACATAGCGGCAGTCTACAAACTATAGGAACAAATATGTTAAATCGTTGATTTTTTTTTCATCATGTTTGTGGTCTCTCACATTTTGAAAATCCGAAGATTTAAAAAATCTTTTGGTGTGTACCCAGCTCAACCTGTTCATAGGAAAAAGCCGTCAGTCTCTGCTCCAGTATTTAATTCCTTCATATGTTGAAAAGCCCTGCTGATATTAACTCGTGTTTTAGAAAAATCTTCACCATCTGCCGCAGCACACACATGATATATTAGCCGAGTCCTATTTGTTTTGTTTATGGATGTGTTGTCATCACACAATTGGTTTAAAAAGTTCAAGTTATATTTCCTGCAAAATCCGACCCGACCAAATGAATTTAAAAAAATTATTATAAGAACATCGTTGCAAATTGGGTTAAGATAAGGAGGCGGTTTTAAAACAGATTTTTAAATGTATTTACTAAACAACTTATTTTTGTTTATTTTCAATTGAAAAAGTTATGAATTGCACTGCAGCTTTAATTGAAATGGTAAGCTTCTGTTCTGCTTCTGTAGAGCGAAGTGATGGATCTTGTCCAGCTGATGGGTGGCCGTGTCTACCGTGATCTTAACGTGTCTGTTACGCACCTAGTGGCGGGTGAAGTGGGGAGTAAAAAATACCTGGTCGCTGCAAGCCTTGAGAAACCCATCCTTCTCCCTAGCTGGATTAAAGCATGCTGGGAAAAATCTCAGGATAGGTAAGTCATAAATATCTACATGGTCGAATGAATAATTTTAGATCTCTTTATAATAATCTCTGTCTCTCTCGTTCAGTGTTTTTCATCACTCTGAGCTGAATATTGAGGACTATCGGTGTCCAGTCCTGAAAGGCTGTACAGTATGTGTGACGGGTCTTTCTACTGTTGAGCGTAAAGAGGTTCAGAGGTTGTGTGAGCAGAATGGAGGCTGCTACACTGGGCAGCTTAAGATGAACGAATGCACTCATCTCATTGTCAGCGAACCCACAGGTGAGCTGATAACCTGTGACTGTTTCCGTGTAATATCTCTTTCCCAGTTTCTAGACCTTGGTGTGATTATAGAGATTTTGCTTCGTTTCTGATTTTAGGTCAGAAATACGAGTTTGCCCGTAAGTGGAATGTGTACTGCGTGTCCCTGCACTGGCTGTTTGACAGCATAGAGAAGGGCTTTTGTCAGGATGAGAGCAGGTATGTTGTGGAGAAGAGGAAAACGGAGGAGAAACCAGGCAGACCCAACACCTCCACCCCAACAGGAACCAGCAAAAACAAAGAGGGTGAGACGAAACCCACTACTGTTGTGATTTTGTGTGAAGCAATACAGTAGAACATTAATATACATTAGTTCTGTGATTTGTTTGTGCAGAAGGTCCTTCACTTTTGGGATTGAGCCATATCTCCAATATCAGCATGAATGTCAATGAAACTGCCCTCACCACCGCGTGCATCAGCCACATAGAGACTCCTGATCCAATCGATTCATTTGACATTACTGTCTGCCGAGTTGATGACCTGTTGGATGGCTGTAAGGTTCGTTTTGCCAAATTAATTATCTTTCAGAGCATTATAAGTCATCCCTTTACATTTATGTGTTCCCTCTTGGTTTAATAAAGTTGATTGATCTGCTCTTTTCTTTTTGTAGCTGTACTTATGTGGGCTGTCTGGAAAGAAACTGGAGAAGCTGCGGCGGATGGTGAACTCTGCCGGAGGCCTGCGCTTCAACCAGCCCGGCCAAGAGCTCACACACATAGTGATGGGTGAACCAGACCAGGGTGTCAAAGTCTTCCTTGAAAAAGCCACTCACAGGTCGGTTTATATTTAGACTGGGTTTTCTTTAGCCTGGGACACACAAAGCCGGCAGCTGTCCGTCAGGCAATCCGAGGGAACGCACGGACAGCTGTAACCATCAAACATTCCCCAATTGAGTTTTATCTCAGTTAGTGTGTTGTTGTTTTCTCCTCAGACCTCATATAGTCACAGTGCAATGGCTGCTGGAGAGTTTTTCCCGTGGTACTCTGCTCCCAGAAGATGCTTACTTTCACCCCTCCTTCCTGCCACCTGCCCCAGCCGCTGTTGACATGCCAGCTCCCCGCAATTCTGCCTCCCGCACCTCCAGACCCTCAGTAGCTCCGCCTCCTGCCCCCAGTCCAGCCCGACAGGTCCGAGCAGAGGAAGAGTTGCTCTCACAATACGTGGAAAATGACCAAACTGTTGGTAAGTTACAATCTAATTTGTCATAATTCACGTCCAAGGGCTGCTTCAGTATATTTTACCCTTTATAATTTGTGTAGTGGAGCTCCCTCAGGCTGCTAATAGCACCACCAGCAGGCAGAGTATTCTGCTTCCAGATCCTCCAGCTCTAGGGCAAGACTCTACTATGTGTGAAGCCTCAGAGGGAGGCCTGTTTTCGGGAAAGCGGTTCCTTTTGGTTGGATTTGGAGCTGAGGCAGAAGCCCAGCTCTCGGAGCTCATCATGGAAAACTCTGGGAAGATTTTGGTTGGCCGCTCGAGAGCAGTGGCGCACTACGCCATTGTGCCGCTGCTGGGCTGTGACGTGGAAGCCACAGTGGATGAGGTCGCAACAGATACATGGCTGGTTAGAAAGAGATGTTTGATGAATTCATGAATAAACAAGATCTTTGGTCATTTTAATGCTGAAATGTGTTTTTGTTTTCAGGCCATGTGTGTAGAGCAGCAGAGTGTGTTGGCACTGTCATCTCATCCTCTCTTCACTCCGGTGACTATGAGAGAGGGTTTCTCTCCTCTCAAAGACTGCGTGCTGTCTGTCAGTCAGTTCACTGGAGCAGAGAGAGACTCTCTCATTCAGTTGGCAAAACACTTGGGAGCCAGGTGAGATTTATAAAGAGACCTGGTTAGATCAATCCAGTTTAACTAAATGACATGGATGTATATCAGATTTACAAACAATGTTTTTCTCGAGGGACTTCACAAGGAGTCAGATAATGATGATGTTTTTGATCGTTCTCTAAAATAGCTTGAAATCTAATCTCTGAAATAGGTTTGGGCGATAAAACGATCTCGATATGTACCATCGATACACCTTTGTCGATAACGAAAGGGGAAAACGTTTGATACGCCTCCTGTTGTGCATTGTTAAAACCGCAAACTATTGATACATTAAAAATGTATCAATACTCATCGCTATCGAATGATATAACACGTTATACCAATGATAAACATTTTAGCTCCATTGCCCAGCCCTACTTTGAATATAATAAAAGTGTAGGAAGAGGTAAGCAGCTTCTTTTAACAATGGAAGACAATGCTTTGAAATTTTGTTCGTTGCCATACGCTTATGGATGTTAATTGTTAGAAATATTAATAATTAATTTTAATTAAAACTATTAATCAATTAATATTTAGTACTGTATAGTGGTAGACTGTTTTATTGCAGTGACAGATACTTGGATTTTTTTATCATCCGCACTGACCGATAAATATTTTCAAGCATACAGTACATTTTTCTGTGGCTAAAATGTGTTGTTTGTAATAAAAAAAAAACTCAGATGTAAAGCCAAAGTCTGACAGACAGTATAATCAATCAAACAATCATTATTCACTTTTTATCATGATGTTAACATTAAAAACTCTGGTTTGCAGCAAAGTCTTATTCAAAAAGTATATTAGGATGTCAGATTCACATTAATTATGTCTTATAAATATGTTTTAATTACTTTAAAAGGTTAATTTTATAAATATTATGCATAACGAATGTTTATTTAGTTTCACTAATTTTCTGTTATTTCGGACAATTGGCCATACTGCTTTTTTAACTCTTTCACCGCCAGCGTTTTTTTAAAAAGTTCCCAGCCAGCGCCAGCGTTTTTCATGATTTTCACAAAAGTTTAATGTCTTCCAGAAAATGTTCTTCTTCAAATATATAAACATAACAATATACCAAATGAAAGAACAGACCCTCTGCTTTCAAACAAAAAAACCCCGTTTCATCCTACCTTCAGTAGTTCTTTTGTAATCAGCTTTTGAATATGGGTAGGTTTCTGCAAAAACACCACATTTTGAGAAAAAAGCAGAGATAATTCCATTTTTGTGACAGACTTTTCATAGAGATCCCATTCAGAGCGATCTTTAAAACAGACACAGACATGCAGCCGCTTGCCATAGGGCAATACTTCCGGGTTTAAAAAGTTGCGGAAGGGTAATAGCGGTATTGCGGAAAGACGGAAAAACTCGTCATTGGTGGGGAAGCGTTTTCTCTTGATTGACGAGATATCTCGTCAATGGCGGGGAAAGAGTTAATTTCTGCATCGGCTATTAAAGAAAAACATATCTGTCGACACTAGTACTGTAAAACACATGTGAATATCTTCAAATATTGAGTCCATATAAAAATTGTACACTAGTGTTCAAAATTTTAGTCACCTGGTTTCAGCCTTACTGGGCATTCACATCAGACGCAGAAGAGACTGCAAAAACACGCTATTCGCACGTAGTTGGATGCTTCAACATGTTGAGTTTACTCAACAAAAATTAGTGCGTGAAAGTCATGTGTGAAATTTGAGCCATTCACACGTAAATTCCCATCATGGGAGGGGCTTATATAGCTCAAATTGAGTAAACTTACCAGATTGTTCGACATCCTCACTTTCTTCCAAACAAGATCCTTTTAATTCCTGTAAAAGTACGAAGATGTTTTGTGTAACATTGATGATTGTCTTCCATTGTTTTTCTATTTTTCTGCCTCTGCTCGCTTCCTGTAATCACGTCACTGCTAGAGCAAGCTCCTGATTGGTTAACGCTGCGCGAAAATCCACCAAAACTTAAATTTTTCAACGCTCAATTCGTGCTTACTGCGCTGAAACACCCATATCTGAATGTTTGAAATTGGTTAAATGGGATTTCTGGAAAAAGTCTAATTTAATTCATTACAAAACATAAACTTTTTACATTTAGTCATTTTGTATTTTTTGAAAAGCTAAATAATACAGGATGTTTGTCTAATTTCCCATGCTCGGAAAATAAAATGCAACACGCATCCTGATTTTATATTTAGTTTTACGGTTTCCCTGCCATCTCTCATGGTTACTGTATGCATTTGTGTTAATCGACAATCACTAATCGTCAATGATTAAATTATGTATGATTAATTATTTTATGGAATTTTTAATTCTCTCTTTGCTTGTCTGCAGTGTTCAGGATTATTTTGTGCGAACAGCTAACCAGAGGAAGGGAATGCTGGCTAGCACTCACTTGGTACTCCAGACACCAGAGGGGACAAAGTACCAGGCTGCCAAGAAATGGAGTCTGCCTGCAGTTACCATCCGCTGGGTTTTAGAGTCTGCAAGAACAGGGAAGAGGGCCGACGAGGGACGCTACCTGGTTGACCTACCACCTTCTCCAGGTCATTCAGGAACTAAATTACTACAATTTCAGTGACTAACATGCAACTTATGGTGACCAACCAAAACAAAGTGTTCACGATTTTTGTTGGTGTTTTGTCATCATGTTTGTTTTAATACTTGTCATTTATTGGCCACTATCAATAATAATTTGTCAAAATGTTTATATAGATATATATAGAAAAGAAACTCTGCTGTGAATGTGTAACACTAATACAATCTTGACACTTTTATTCCAGAGTAAAATTTTGCTATTGCTAACTGACTGATGTTAACAGTATAATGTCACACTTTTCTCCTCAAACACTTAATTCTCTATAGAGAGAACAGACGACAGTTTCGTTGGGGCATCTCAGAGAGACCCAGCACCTCTGCGAATCCCGCAGCGCTCCCCAGAGCTCCCTCTACTGGGCCTGCAGAACAGTGCAGCCATCACCCCACTAGACACTGCTCGATTTCAGAGCCGCACCGTCCGCTCAGCAGTCAGGAAGATGAAGGAGGGAGAGGAACAGCAGATGGAGGTGGTGACCCCAGGACAGGAGGATGCCAGATCAGCACTTCAGAAAGACTCCTCCCTCCATCTAGACACTCCCTCACGATTCCTTAGCAGAGATCGACTATTCGGACCTTCATTTAACACAAAGGTGTGTAAACGTACGCCGTTCATACTCAACACTTGTTTTAAGGTAGTTGTATAATGGAAAAAAAATGTGCTTGTTTGAATTTTGAAGTTGCAGTAACGTTTACTGTGCAAATCTCTTTGCTTTGACCATTTATAAAACTGAGCAGTAAATGAGTTACTTTTACACATTTATATATACAAAAGTACAGTAGCAAAAAAACTTGTCTAAGCGTAAGGATTAGAGACTCCTCACAACCGTTTAAACTATGGTAATATGGTTGTGTGTTTATATTGCAGGATGTATTTGATCATTTACAAACTCCTGGTAATAAGCCTCAGGAAGGTAAGGGGGCAGAGACGCCTCTATCCGAGGTCATTGAAAGGAACCTGAAAGCTGCCGTCGCCAACAGCAATCGCAGTCATGTGACAAATCTTGCAGCCATGACGGCCAGTCCTCAACTGGGAAAAGTGCCTGAGCCCGAGGTACACACACAGAGACTCATGTGTACATAGACTCATTTATACATACAGATTAAGGATCTTTAACTCTTTCCTAGGGATGCACCGAATATTCGGCCACCGAAAATTTTCGGTCGAAAATGGCCCAAAAGAGCATTTTGGGTTTTGGGTTGTGATGACGCAAACAGAAACCGCGACCTGCACGTGCTTGTCTGAAGCAACATCTGCAGTGTGGGCGTATTTAACCGCAAAAAGGCGCTAAAATGAGCAGCTGCGGTTGAATGTGTCAGACGTGATTGATCAGAACTCTTGATGTGTAAACTTTAGAGAGAGTTTTGCTAATGTGTCTCATACTGTCCATTAACATACATTTGGCGAATAAAGCAATGAAAAACAACGTAACGTGGATCGACTGTTTATGCTGCGCTGTTTGGGATTCACCCTCGGTCTCTGTGTGCGTGTGCGTTTAAGGGCACTCAGTAGTGCACACGAGAGATGCGTTTCCAAAAGCAAAGGAACATAAAATCTTTACACGACCCATACAAACAAAATGATCTCCACAGTATTCTTTTTCTAATAAAAACATTTGTTTATGTCTTAAGTGTATGTATAGATAACAGTCAGAAACCAGTCCATCTTATTTGGTCTTAAAGAGACAGTAACCTCAATTAACCTACTTAAGTCTGTGTCATTAATGTGAATCAAACAACCCAAGACAAAGAGAAAATCACTTCTGTAGCTCTAAAAAATAATAATAATAATATTTAATTTATACAAAGACAGTGTTATGACTCCTTTAATTCGATTTCTGTACCCAATGCTAATTTTAGGTCTTACTTAATGTGTAACTTTGTTTTTTTTATAAATGTTTGCAATTTCTTTATTTTTCTTATTAGATTTTTCCCCACCCTCTTTTTGCTGATCCAAAAAATAATTCGATCCGTGCCTCAAAAACTGTAATGTGCTCCAAACCGTGAGTTTTGTGATCCGTCACACCCCTAGTAAAGTTAGTAAATAGTCATAGCCATAAATATAATGGTACTAATAATTGGCATAATAATTTCTTTCGGTGTTTTCGGCCTTGGTTTCCTCATTTTCGGCCAAGAATTTTTATTTCGGCGCATCCCTACTCTTTCCCCGCCATTGACGAGATATCTTGTCAATTAAGAGAAAACGCATCCCTGCCAATGACAAGTTTTTACGGCAATCCAATTTTCCGTTATTATCCACTAGGTGGAGTACTTACCAAACGTATAAAACACTGAAGCATCCACTGGTCAAAAAACAGTAATACTCTGTGTATGTTTTGATCATCGTTTTTGAATTTGATCTCTAACAAAATGCAATTATCTCAGCTTTTTGCACAAAATTTGATATTAATGAAGAAACCTACCCTTATTTGAGAGGTGATAAAAATAACAAATGAAGCTAGGATGAAATGTTTTTTTTTTAAGCAGAGGGTCTGTTCTTTCATTTAATATATTTTATGTTTATATATTTAAAGAAGTAAATGTTCTGGAAGGTATTCAACTTTTATGAAAATCATAAAAAATGCTGGCACTGGCTTGCAACTTTTTTTTAAAAATGCTGGTGGGTAAAAAGTTAAAGGTGTGTGCATGTGTCCTGCAGGTGGAGCAGAAAATAACAGCTCCCCTCACTGGCGTGGTGGTGTGTGTGAGTAAGAAATTAAGCAAGAAACAAAGTGAACTCAATGCAGTGGCTGCCTCTCTGGGCGCAGACTTCAGGTATGTTGTACCTACACTACACACAGACAGACAGGTGTGTGTGTGTGTGTGTGTGTTTTAATTCTTATCTTTTTGTTTTAGGTGGTCATGTGATGACTCAGTCACTCATTACATCTACCAGGGTAAAGTGGGAGACAACAGTAAAGAATACAGAGCTGTTAAAGAGAGAGGAATACATATAGTGTCTGAACACTGGCTACAGGCGGTACATACACATATCTCTATTTATTTTTTATTTTTTTTAGTTTCCACTTTATGAAATACTTTGTACTCACAGTCATAAAAATTAAAGTTATTATGCTCTTTTAAAATTGTAATTTCCAGGACTGGATGAATTATTGAAATTCTTAAAATAATGACGTTTATAACTTGTTGACAAATCTTTTATTGTCTAGAAATGGCTCTAAAATGTTTAACAGAACCTTTAAATTTTTTTTACAAACAACTGGAAAAATATTGAAAATTCATGGATCAAAAATATGAGAACCTTGTAAAATACCACCTGACGCTAAATAACAATTTTATTATAATTGAAAGTTGTTGCATTTAAATAAATGTCCTGTTTTTATAGTGTGCGGATGAGCAGAAGCGCGTGTCTGAATCACTCTACCCTTTCACCTTCAACCCCAAAATGAGCCTGACCATGAGTCAGGTTGCAGACTGCACCCAGAGGTCACCACCTCTTTCCACTCCCCGCACCAGACTCAGAACATTTACAGAAGATGAAGAGACCCGGGTAAGAAATATAGAGTCGCACTAACTATCCATATCTTTAAAATCATTGGTGAGCTGTTTTGAAACTTTACTGATTTTTATGTTAAAGCTGGGCACTTTGGATGACATCACGGACATCTCCACCCCTAAGCGAGTTAGTATGGATGGGCCTGAGAAAGAGCAGAAGCCCACCAGCAATGACAAAAGAGGTAAAGATGTTTAAATGTTCAGACTTTAAAAGCGGTGTTGTTTAATCCAGCCTAAATTTTGTCTGTAATCTTTGATCTCAAGTTCTTTTTCTCTTCCTCTTTATTATCATTTTAGATCTCACAGAAACACTAGAGATGAGAGAGAATTTTCAGAGGCAGCTTCAGGAAATCATGTCTGCTACTAAGATGACCAATGGTCGTCGAGGCTCCACACGATTGACCAGAGCAGGCTCAGGGAGTCTGGACTCGCCCCACACCCCCGACAGCCTGGGACGAATAGGCAGACGCAGTCGTAATTTAGAAGCCATACGGTACAAAAGACTAGTAGCATATCCAGAGTCTTACACAGGCATTGTGTGTGTGTTTATGTACTTGAAATAAAAGCCTTACTAGCATTTAAGAGAGATCAGTTTTTGGCACTTCACTAAACTTTTTGTAAAACACTATGGGGCAATTTTTTGGACAGGGTTCCAATCCTAGTACCAGACTAAAATGCACTTTTTAGCTGCCTTAATTTGAAAACAGCTTGTTTTGACCTATATCAGTGCTGTTTTATCCCACAATGCAAACCAGTATTGGTTTTTGTAAGCTATGTTTGTAAAAACTACTTAAATATCCTAATATAACTAAGGCCTAGTCCTGGACTCATCGTAACCATGTTTGGGAAACTACTTCTAAACATGCATATTTTGAAATAAAGTTCAGGGCTGTAAAGATTTTTTCCTTTGTATTTACGCAGGATGTCACGTCAGGTGGCTATGGACCTAAATACAGAACCATCTCAGAGCGAACAGATCGTTTGGGACGACCCAACCGCTCGAGAGGAGAGAGCCCGATTAGCTGATAACTTGCAGTGGCCTGGCAGCCCCTCCCAGCACTCTGAGCCCCTCGCCCTCATCCCACCACCCCCTTCTGACCAGACCAAAAACGCCAGAGACTCCATGACCGATTCTGAACTGGTGGAAATGGGTATTTACTAGTTTATTTACTGTGTATGTGTTTAAGAAAGAAAATTGTAAAAGATGTTAAAAACCACCTTTTACCTTCCAACTCCCAGCTGCATTCGAAGTCATAGATGCCCAACTGCGGCCGAAAGCGACTCCACCCCGAGGCAACATTTCTCAAAACCCTGAAACACCCGAAGCACTTACCATTGCTTTCCCCGTCTCTAAACCTGCAGCGCCTCCACAGGTACATGCGTATACACCCACTAATCAAACCATGGATAGTAGCTGTGATCTGATTGGCTGTTTTCTGCTTAGATTGACGTAGAGGAAGAAAGTGAAGAGGAGATAAAGGAGGAACCTCCACGTTTTCTTTTGTCTTCGTTGAATCCACAGGAACGCATTGACTACAGCCATCTTATAGAGGAGCTAGGTTGGCACACAAAACACCCTCATAATAAACACTTTATTTTATTTATCTGCTTTGAATTAAAAGGGTTTACAAAAAAAAACAAATTCGGTCATCATTTACTCATGTTGTTTGTAATATAACTTAAAATGGGATATTAGATGTGAATGTTGACTGAGGTTGACGGGTACCCACCAATAGGTTTTGAACCATATGAACCGCCATTCTTTCATGTCTACATTTCCTTTAATGGCTTATATTGAGTGATTTTTGTGTCTGCGCAGGTGGTGTTGTGCTAGAGAAGCAGAGTTTCGACCCCAGTTGCACTCATGTGATTGTGGGTTATCCCCTGAGGAACGAGAAATATCTGGCTGCTATGGCAGCGGGCAAGTGGGTTATCCACCGCTCGTACCTGGAAGCATGCCGCGCAGAGGGACGCTTCATACAGGTGCGAGCTGTGTTTCTGTCGTGACCTCTGATTGGCTCCACACCTCCTTCCATGTTAATGGCTTTGTGTGTGTGTGTGTGTGTGTGTGTGTGTGTGTGTGTGTGTGTGTGTGTGTGTGTGTGTGTGTGTGTGTGTGTGTGTGTGTGTGTGTGTGTGTATTTTAGGAGGATCAGTATGAGTGGGGAAGCAGCTCTATACTGGATGTTCTGACATCCATCAACTCTCAACAGAAGAGACTGGCGCTGGCAGCCATGCGATGGAGAAAAACACTGCAGGGCTGCACAACCAAAGAGGTACATGTTGATATACAGATGAAATTTATACACAGATATAAAACTTAAAGGGACACTTCACTTTTTTTTAAATATGCTAATTTTCCAGCTCCCCTAGAGTTAAACATTTGATTCTTACCATTTTGGAATCCATTCATTTGATTTCTGGGTATGGCGGTACCACTTTTAGAATAGCTTAGCATAATCAATTGAATCTGATTAGACCATTAGCATCGCGCACAAAAATACCCGAAGAGTTTCGATATTTTTCCTATTTAAAACTTGACTCTTCTGTAGTGACATCGTGTACTAAGACAGACGGAAAATTAAAAGTTGCGATTTTCTAGGCCGATATGGCTAGGAACTATACTCTCAGGAGGCACAATGATATTACGCAGCAGCCGAAAATAGTCCCCTGAGTACCTTTCAATAGCAGGGGACTATTTTCGGGCACTACGTAATATCATCGTAATATCATAATATCGATGCTAATGGTCTAATCAGATTCAATAGACTATGCTAAGCTATGCTTAAAGTGTTACTGCCAGACCCCGAGAGCAGCTAAATGGATTCAAAAACCGTAAGAATCAAATGTTTAACTCTAGGGGAGCTGGAAAATTAGTATATTTTCAAAAAAGTGGAGTGTTCCTTTAAGTGTTGTGTCATGGTGTTACTACACTACATTTATTTCATTTTCATATGCTTTATTAAACGCATAATAAAACAAATAAAATGTTTGTATTTTGATGTAGGGAGCATTTGGTGGCTGGACTGTGATGCTAAATATTGACCAAGCCAGAGAGGCTGGATTCAGACGTCTTCTGCAGTCAGGAGGAGCTAAGGTATCTATCTTCAGCACCCTGTTTTTTGTACATTGCTTGAAAGGTTAAAAAATTTAGGAAGATCTATTGACAGAGATGAAATATAATATACATAACTATATTATCAGTGGTTCATAAAGGCTTTACATTATGAACTCTGGTGTTTTATTACCTAAGAATTAGCCATTTTTATCTACATACACCACAGGTCGGGGCCCCCTTATATCATTTCTGGTCCCAGAGGGCCACACTCCTGCAAAGGTTAGCTCCAACGCTAATAGAACAGGTTTCAAACAGGTTTATTTTGGCAGGGGTTGTGTCTAAAATGGCATACAGTTTTTGAGCTTGTCTGTGCTTACTGATCTGTTGCCATGACAACATGTCCGAAATGTACTGTTCTGGTTAAATCATCTACAGGTCATTCTGAATAACTCTGTAATTCATGTACAAAGAACATCTTTCCATATAAATCTATAAAAACATTGATTTCCTGTCATCTCTCCTGCTTCTATTTTGTATTATTCACTATACTCTCTCTCTCTTTTTCCTCTTGTGTTTTAGGTTTTGCCAGAATCTTCCCCCTCTCTGTATAAGGAAACCTCTCACCTGTTTGTGGATTTTAGTCGATTAAAGCCGGGTGATGTCAGAGTGGACGTGAGCGAGGCCGCAGCTTATGGGGTGAAATGTCTTAAACCCGAGTACATCGCTGATTACCTCATGCAGGTGAGAGAGCGGCTGTAACAAATAAAAATCAAATACACTAAAGCAATAATGTGAAACAATAACTGAGAAATACGATCAGGGTAATGGCTTATTCAATTCGGACTTGAAATGGTTGTCGAGGCAACTTGTAAGATTTAATAACCGTTTAATGTGGCTGTTTTCTCTTTTTTTTTAGGAGCCATCGCCGCCAATAGAGGCTTATTATCTTCCCGGTGCAGCTCCAGAAGATACAGACAAGGTTCACGATACATCTTCACGTAAACGCAAAGCCTCTGGAGAAATATCCACATTAAAGAAGAGTCGTGTTCGATGAAACCATCCGATTTCAAGCTCTTAACATAATAGCCTGTTTATTTAAGTGCATTTTATTCAATTATTACAATGTAGATAAACTATTGTCAATAAAACTTTAATTCAGAATGTGAATGCCCATAAAAAACAACCTGTTGAACAGTCAAATCATCCTCATAGACAAAAATAATACATTTAAACTAAAACTAAAAATACAATCGCAACAGATTGATGCAAAGTCAGTAATGTACATCTCAGGATGTTATGTTGTTATAGCAGTTTCTGTCCTGCAGAGGGAGCGCTTTTCACATTGTGGGTACGGCAGCAATATTACACATAACAGAACTATAGGAGCATTTTTATGAATTATAGGCTAATTTCTAGTACACTCACAGATAAGCTAGTGATATGGAAATTGGAAATCTTTCAGACATATACAAAACCTATCAATAAAAGATGGTATAGTAAGTTGCAAGTGTGCAGAAATGGTGAGAATCATGCTTTTGCTACAGTAAATGTAGCTATTTGTCAGATTAAATTTAATGAGGTTAATTTTTTCTCTAATATATAGTTAAATCTTATATGTTTTATAAATAGCCATTCTGTTAATTTCCTATTTGACCACTGGCATTAAGCTTCATCACCAGAAACACACCAATGTGATTCAACTTCTGTGTCCACAGCAACAGTTCGGTTACTAATGGCAACAGCTGCACAGATCTGATGCTGCTTATGTCACAAAAACAATTCTGGTTGTTCTTCGTCTAATTCATAATACTTGGTTGTGCGTCGACTAAAATCTCTTTCAATAATATTGTTCACATTATTGCTATTATAACATGTTGAAGTTTAAGGTTTAATCTGCGAGATAATCAGTGTTATTATATCAAGCCATGTATTTAGACTACATGTCTGTCAACATGGCCCAAATTTGTGTTTATTCAAACATTCAATACAATAGACTTACACGGAGGTTAAGTAAATATTGCCGAATCATTGACACAACAGTACATTAAAGGATGCAGTTTGAAGTTAAAACTCATGCATTAAGTGGTTAAATGATCCAGCAGTCATAAATCCATTTCTTTCCCAGACAGACTTTTAACAACGGACTATTATTTGTTTGTTGTTGTTTTTAACACTAAACTGTGTGTAGAATCTCAGAAAAAAGGTTCTGGTTGTCCTTACAGGTACATATTGGTACCTCAAAGCTACATATCTGTACCGAAATGGTACAAATTTCTGTGTAGTGTAGAATGTGATGCAGTTTGCCAGAAATGGATTTCATTGAGAAGTCTGTCAGTTTACGTACAAGTTTTGACTTGAGAATGACACAAATATTACTAAAATTGTACAAAAACATCCTCCGAAAGCAACTTCTCCCAACCATCGAAGAACAGTATGATGGAGCACCTTGCCATAAGGCAAAAGTGATAACTAAGTGGCTTGGGGAATAAAACACATTTTGGGTCCATGGTCAGGAAACTCCCCAGACCTTAATCCAATTCAGAACTTGTGCTTTGACCCACAAATTCTGACAAACGCCAAGCAATGATTATGCAAGCGCTGCCATTAGTCAGGATGTGGCCCAAAAGTTGATTGACAGCATGCCAGGGTGAAATGCAGAGGTATTGGAAAAGAAGTGTCAGCACTGCAAATATTGATTCTATATTGATGCATTAACTTAAAGGGGTGGTTCTGACTTATTAACACAGTTATAGAGTTGTTTCCTCATGCTAAATAGGCAAAGTGTGAAAAAAGCAGTTGGGCGTGTTACAGGGTATTTTTGTGCCGAATGCACTTCACCAGGGTTCGTACAAGTTTCGGAAAGTTTTTTTCGATTACAGGTCCACCTGACGTTTCAGGGGTTTCTATACGTATCACTTCTTTATATGGGCACTTCCCCCAGAAAACCCCGCCCACCCATCAATAGCGGGAGACGCTAGAACTTAAAAACATTATATCACGCGACAGAGCTTATAATATCAACAATAGCACGAAAGAAGAAGTGTTTTTTTGGATGTAAGGAGAAGAAAGGCAGTCTGTTGGAAACAATGGATATAGTTTATTATCCAGAGTAGCAGCAGAGTTTTGCGTGTGTGTTTGATGCGGTGGATTTCATTGAAAAGTCCCAACCGGGTCAAGAGTTGCATGCAAAGTAAGGCTTCTGTCTTAGGTTGGAAATAAGCGCATGCATATTATATAAATGACACAAACATGTATTGAATCATAAATTAAACAGTGTTTTATAAAATTTTGCATGACTCGCACTCACTCCTCCCGTGGTAGTAACTCCTCCTTCTTCATTTTTTCGTACGTTATCGGAAAGATTCGGTAAAGCTAATCTCTTCAGAGATATAAAGGATGTAATACTACTCTATAGGTACTCCACATTAACATCAGAAATGCAGAAACAGCATGTGTTATGTGAGCTTCAATGTAATTGTCAATAAAAGCCTTTGACTTTTATGAAATGCTTGTAATTATACTTCACCATACTAACATCTTTTAAAAAGATCTTAAAACACTGTGGGATGGTTTCCCGGACAGGGATTAGCTTAAACCAGGACTAGGCCTTTGGTTGAATTAGAAAATATAACTTGTTTTAACAAACATGCCCCACTTGTGTGCATTTTGAGGCAAAACAAAGGGCACTGATGTATTTTAAGATATGTCAGTGCAAGTTGTTTTTAGTTTGAACAGCTCTTACATTTATTTTAGTGTAGGACTAATCTAATCCCTGTCCAGGAAACCATCCCGTGAAAATTATTATTTGTGTCATTCTCAAAACTTTTGTCCATGGCTATATATGGGCCTTTAAGTGATTTACACCGGTCATGGTTAACCACCATCACCACCAACAAAGAGTCGGGTTAAATCGCAATTTTTTAAAAGCCATCGGATTACAAAAATGTTACCCCATTAGTCACAGTTGGAGAGAGATTATGGGGGAGGGAAAAGGGCTGGTTTAAAATTCCTGTTTGTGGCTCGACGACTACTCTTATCTGTTGTCATTTTTGCCATTGTACTCCCACACTGAGTGTTTTTGACCTGACTAAATCAGTGGTCCTGCTCTTTCAGACCCAGCAATGAAACTACAGGTGCAGATAAGACCTCCCTACCTGTCTACAAGACAAATACTACTACTCGTTCAACCTAATGAGAGTAGGTCACCCTGCTGAGACCTCCATTTGATAGCAATGCCATGCCGCAGTTGTAATAGGAGGAAGGGTAGTGTTTTGTGGGGGATGTAGGCTATAGAAATATTCATGTACATCTAGGGATTGTGCCATAGCAATTGTATCGAAAAACAGTGGAACAGAATGGGCGCTTGTTCTTTCATAAAAACAGTGATGTAATCTTTTGTTTAAAGGGGACATTTCACAAGACACGGGGAACTCAGCGACACTTGCTACCTCTTTCTCAGGTTAAGAAAAAGTGTCTTATGACAATGAATGTCCATTCATAAGACGCAAAACAACAGAGAATTTTGTCTCAATGGTTAAGAGCTAAATAAATGCGGATGATGTTGTCATAAAGGGTACATTTCACAAGACTTTTTTAAGATGTCAAATAAATCATTGGTGTCCCCAAAGTTGGTATGTGAGATTCTAGCTCAAAATATCATACAGATAATTTATTATAAAATCTTAAAATTGCCACTTTGTAGGTGTGAGCAAAATGCTACGTTTTTGTGTGTGTCCTTTTAAATGCAAATGAGCTGATCTCCGCACTAAATGACAGTGCCGTGGTTGAATAGTGCAGATTAAGGAGCGGTATCATCCCCTTCTGACATCACAAGGGGAGCCAAATTCCAATTACCTACTTTTTCACATGCTTGCAGAGAATGGTTTACCAAAATTAAGTTTCTGGATTGATCTTTTTCACATTTTCTAGGTTGATAAAAGCAGGGACATGAAAAGAGTCTGGTATGTTCATGGTATGTCCCCTTTAAAGCATGCTCAAAAATTTTAAAAACTGCTCATTGGAAAATATAAATAAACTCATAAACACATAGACATAAAATTTACACTATACAAATTTTGTTTTTTTAACCCATGGTTGGGTAAAATATGTGCAAACCCAAATATTGGGTTATAAATAATCCTATGATGGGTTGTTGAGTTGAATATATGCATTTTTGTCCATATTTGAACCAACTATGGGTTAAAACAACTCAACATTTTTTAGAATGTGGGTTGTTTCAAGGTCATATGGACATTTTAAGTTAAATTACATTAGCTGTTGGGTTTGTACATATTACAACCATGAGTTTTTGGCTGTATAGTAGTTGTATAGTATTATAATTACATTTCAACATGCTTGCAACATTTATTAATCCTATACTTGGATTAATCCTTCATTGTTTTACATTTAGCAGACACTTTTGTCCAAAGCGACTTACAAATGAACTGTTTTCAAGTCAATGATGTGTGTTAACATTAGTGCTATAGTTGCAAAAGGATGAATATGCAAACAATTATTGGTATTATTTTATTATGTAAAAATGTTTTCATCATTATTGCATTATGCTAATGAATGTTACCTTACTGTAAAATGTTGTCAAATTATATTCTTGTTTTTAGAATATTTATATTATATTTTATTTAAAATATATCCGTTATAAAGCATCCTGATCAATTGCTCGCATAAAAGTCTCACAGGCTGTACTTTGTTCCTTATTTGTTCCCTGCTCTTTTCCCATTTGTGTCGGTGATCTCGGGGTCATCCAATAACATGGCAATTCCAGTTAAACCAGTCCCATGTCAGAAAACCCCTCGCTAGCTGTTGCAGCAATATATGAGCTGAACTCATTAATATTCTGCGGCCGTCTTCAGTCTACGATCTCCCAACAGCCGATGCGCGGCATCATTTCATCTCTCCGCAGATCATCTAACAGCAGCAGCCTGTTGCCCAGTCACGATGAACAGTCTGATGCGTTGACTATGCTCTAAACAGGCCGTCCTGTGTTTTTTGGGGAGGTGGGGACTGGAGGCAGAGATTTGGGGAGGGATGAACTGACCGTTCCGCTCATGTGACGGTCCGATGCCGTGCGGTAAGCATGTGCGCGTTGCGCGTTTGACTCGGACCGGTGACTTGGCGGCTTTGACGAGCAGGTTCGCCTGGAAGAAAGAGCTTTTGAAATCCACATCTCTAGGTAAACACCTTATTATGGATGTATTTTGTTGGCGTAAAATTCGTAGCGCAACCGATTGAGCGGTTTTGGGGTCTGTAAAGATGACAGAAGTGTTAGTTGCATTTGGATCGTTTTGAAATGGCCATGGACTCGAACCGGAATCTCATTGTGCAGTGAGGCTCTGCTGGGATTGTTTGGTGCGCATTTCTGTATATGGAGTCTTGTGTTAGCCTAATAACTGCTTGTGAATTAACATTTGCTAATATTCTGCATCATTCCTCTCTCTCTCTCTCTCTCTCTCTCTCTCTCTCTCTCTCTCTCTCTCTCTGTGTCACACACACACACGAATCAGCCTTTATTTATTATAAGCAGCAGCTCTACAGGAGAGTTTGGGACGCTTAACGCTATCACCATCCGTGAAAGATAACTGATCTCTGTCTGTTTTATCTGACAGGAGTCTTAAGGATATAAGGCAGATTAACATCATGCTATGCTACAGGGCTCTTTGATCGTTTCTCATCATATTATTATAAGGTAAGAGAGGCTTCAATGATTTTTCATCCTTCCTTCTGAACATTTGCCTTGGTAACAACACACATACTGATCAAATGCATAGCTTGTAATGCACTGTAAATTACTTTGGATTAAAGCATTTGCCAAACGCATAAATAATGTAACTCAGATCACATTCATTTTCACACACTCATCTAATAGCTGGATAAAAACAACAAATATTCTTTACTTTAGAGAGCATCAAACAACTTCATGTGGTCATTATCATATTTTTTTTTTATTTGTTTGCATTCCTCAATAATATTATACAAATTACACTATTTTCATAGGCAGTTCGCTTTAAAAAGGTCCGAATTTACCATATAGATACAGATATTTATACATTTGGTACCAATGTGACATTTGATGTACTAATATGAACTCTCTAGGAGCAAATGTGTACTTTTTTGAAAGGGTACCGCCCCAGTGACAGGTACTTTTTGATCATTGTAATACCTAAAAAATGCAACTCTAAAGGATTTCAGGTGTATAGAGATCATAACTTTTATTTATTAATTTATGACTTTTATTTAAATCTATTTTTTATTCAAGATATTTGATCAGTATGTCTATTCTCTGGGAATCGAACACATGAACACATACTCTTGTGGTGCTTCACAATGCCATATAGAAGAACCAATGAAAATCTTTAACATCCAAAAACTCTTTTTGTTACACAAAATGATCTCTGTAGTGAAAAACGTTTCTACAAATTATTAAAAGTAAGAAAGAAATAGTTTTTAGAGGTTCTTTGGGGAGCAAAAATGCAACATGATCTCATGGGAAGTCGTGTTATCGTCACGCAAAATTTGATTCATTTATTTGTGTCCATGGCACGAAATGCAACTTTTGTTCGTGCCTTGAGCACGTATGTCTTTTTCGTGAAACTCAAACAAAGTTTTATAAATAGTTTCTCATGTCCGTGGCACGACTTTCTTTTCGTGTCATTTTATGTATTGTTTTCAATTTTTTTTCTATTTTTAAATCGTTGCTTGGGGTTAGGGTTAGATTTGGGGTTTGCGTTAGGATGTACTTTTATGTATTGTTTTCTACATGTTTTTCTTCCGCTTTTAAAACTATTCTCGCCTGAAGATGGGGTTAGGTGGGGTTTGGGTAAGGATGTCTAAAAATTTAACAGAAAGTGATTCTAACCCCAACCCCAAGTGACAAAGGTAAGAAAATATGAAAAAACAATGAGAAAACAATACATGAAATTAATGAAAAAGAAACATTCACGAAAAAGACATTCGTGCTCAAGGCATGAAAAAATCTGAATTTTGTGCCATGGACACAAAAAATTATTACAATTTTGCTTTTCTATAACACGACTTTCCATGAGATCAGTCTGCCAAAATGTTATTGTATGTCATTGCTGTGAAAACCCTTTATTTTTAAGAGTGCAGTCTTGAACAAGATCCACTAGTCGAGCTTGGACCTTACGGGTTACAAAACAGAGTAAATGTTTCCTTTACCCTGGGGTTCGTTTGGCCTTGTTGTTCATTAACATTCAGTCCTGAATAAAAAGACGGCTTTCCTAAAGCTTTAGACAACTGGAAGGGACCTCTCTTTAAAGATGCATCATTTGTGAGTGCCGACCCTTCTTTTTTTTGTTGTTGATCCCACACAACAGTTACGTTGAGAAGTGGAGGGTCATTAAACGTTGGTCTCCAGGGTCCATTGTTTAAGGAATGTTAGTCAAAGTCTTTAACAGAACCCCCAACTAAATGCTTTGTTCTATAGGACAATTCCCCACTGGTTTATCCAATGAGGATGCAGGGGGAGGAAACCGGGTCTTGGGTCAAGTGGCGAGACACTGACATATGTAGCTGACAACTTTTTCAATCAGGGTCACATGGTGGAGTGTTTTTGAAAAGTGGCAGTGGACCTTTGATATATGGAGGGCATGGGGCGTCCCCTTTACCATCTATTTGTTAAAAGCTATGGTGTAGCATCCTTATCTCTGGCTTTTTAACCTCTAAACATAGCATTCTTAAAGGATTACCTTTAAGTGTCTGTGATAAAAGACAGTCATGTTTGTTTTTGTGCATTGGGATCTTATGGATGAGAATATTCTAAACAGTGAAAAAATTATTTATTCAATTTACTTAATTTTTAAGGTAAGTGGTCGCAATCGATTTATTTAAGGTACAAAAGTTTTTTGTTTTGTTTTGTTTTTAAAAATGTTTTTGTTTAAATGTAGCTTAAATAAATTGATTGCGACCACTTACCTTAAAAAAAAATCGAGTAAATTGATTTTTTTATTACTTCATATCATAAACATTGGCCACCATTAGATTTGCTGACAATATATAATTATTTCAAAGTCTATTATAGCAAAAAAATCAGGAAATGTGTATGTGGTGTTAAAAACAGAATAAAATGATAAGCTTAAGTGTCAAGTATTTAGTATATAAGCTCCTCTTATCTTTGAGCAAACCTAGGCCTATACCTTAATTAAATTAAAGCCTAATTTCTAATGACTTCAAGACTTCAGTCTCCTCAAAAGAGTTTAATAGTTAAACTAAATACTGACTTTTTGCCATTTTGTTCTGAAAATTGTGTTTTTTACATTTTGAGTCTATATTTCCTGTTTTTTTCTGTTTGTATCTTAATAAAGAAAAAATATGGATGGTCATTACTTTTACAAACTTTACTAAAACAACAAAGCTGGTGGTGGCCTAAGACTTTGCACATTTCTTTTACTTTACGTTACATTGTTTTCAAAAACACAATTTTGATCCCTTGTTTTTGAGGGTGATTATGGATGATCCTCCGTGATCCCCTTGAATCGGGGTCATTTCGGAGTGACAGTAACCAGATCAGGACAACAGAATCAACTGTCTTCACCTCTTGCTCACACCAAACATCATTCATGTGTCAATGTAATCGTCATAGCAACCTCGGGCTTCCTGTCGCCTTATAAAGTTACCAGAACCGGAAAACACGTCATCCCAGTTAAAAACAATACACGCATCTGGAAAAATCCTCAGTGTTGTTTAAGGTCAGGAGCTCTTTCAATCTTATCAGAGTATCCAGAAAGAAAAGACAATGCATAAGTTTCCATTCTCCTCTCTCTTCCTTTTCCTCAACTATTCCCATTAAGCAAATACGATCCCATATGACCCAGAAAAGAGCGGTTCAGCATGGTATAGTATGTGTCTCATGTCTTAATACTCAGTAGACCTCCATAAGTGTAACTCAGCAGAAAAAAGGGATAGGTGCAAGGGAAGAAAAACAAGTTTTTTTTTCCTGTATATGGTGATGTGCGCTACAAGTTTGACGCTGTGTTAGATGCTTCATAATAGTTGATTTTCCGTGCTGGTTCAGGATAGTTATTTGTTAATATGGACATAACAACAGCATTGGACGCACCAGATACTTAGTTTTTTTCGTGTTATAGCAAAACTGCTAATTTACAACACCTATCCATTTTGGTTTTGTGTTGGTCAAGTATGGGCCAGCTGATGAAGCTGTGAGGAAATTTTGCTGGTTAAGTTAGTAGAGTTTGTTAGCTGGGTATAGGGCTGTCATGATAATGTAATTTGGCTGACGGTTAATTGTCTTTTTGACGTTTTGTTGCTTTGACATTTAATTCTCATATTTTTTGGTTTGTTCATGAAATCATTTTCACACATCCTACTAAGGTCATATATTAGTAGGCTACTGGGCCACATGTCTGTAGTGGCTGCAAAAAAAAATTCCTTACAAATCCTTAAGAATAACATCTTTACCTCCCCCTTTTTTTGGAATTGCTGTTTTGGAAATGTATGTTTTTCCTGGCAGTTAAAAGTTTTGCAGCATTTCTTTAAATGCGCTTTTTTCCACTGAATTGAATGGCTATGGCTTTTTTTGCGTTACATTGTCACACTTGGTATTAAGATGTGTTTTCATCCATCGGATCACAAGTGGACGAGAGAGACACATTACGTTTACACCTGGTATTTAAATCCGTCTCTTTTGTCCACTTTCGACCACTTCTGTCTTGAATACTGTGAGGGGACGGTCCGTGAGACGGTGGGCGAGTCTCTCTGCTGCCATTTAAACACGAGCGGGAGTAATTATGAGTTTATATGGACGCAAACTAATATTATGTCGGAGTCCACTGCTTGTTTAGCAAGTAAACATGCTGCACAGAGTTTTGTACATGTGTATGTTAGAGCTTTCTCTGAATTTTCAGCGCAATTGATGAAATACGATCGTGCAACTTTCACGCTTCTAAAACGAAACTACGGAGAACAACCGCAGTAGTTTTATCAATGAAAGGCTAAAAATAGTGCTGTTCACCGTATGTTCACGGCAGAAGTAAAAAAAAGACGTAAAACTTGTGTTTAATACCTCAGATAGATAAGTGGGCGGAGAGAAGGCGGTCGCGTGTGGCTGTTCGAACGCATTCAACCACATGTGCGTTCCGCAACTCCAAAGCGATCCGATCGAAAGTGGTTTCGACTACCTCTGGATGTGGTTGAAAGTGGTAGAAAGTGGACGCGTTCAAAACGTTTTGAACACCGTTTACACCTGGCATTAACGTCGTCCACTTGTGATCCGATCGACGAAAACGTGATTGTCTCATTTATACAGGCGCTGCAGCTCCCCCTTGTGTTTTTATAGAGATGTGCAATCATTGCGGTGATCTGAAATCATTGCGTTGAGGTCAAACATTGCGATGAGACGATTATTTAATCATTGTGACAGCCCTAGCTGGGTAAAACCAAAATTTTTTGTGTATTTCCAACCTTTAGTAAATGTTTTTCAAGGGCTTGATGACATGCCTGTCTGATAGTACACTTCCTCCCATTTCCTGTAAGAAACTGGTGATCGTATCAGCCCGAGCGCTTTCCCTTAGGAGAGATGTTAGTCTTTGGTCAGTAGAGCCGAACATTAACATTTATGGGAATTAAGGAGTGAAGAACAAAACAGGAGGAGACAGAAAGTCCATATCCAGAAACATTCAATATTTAGAGGTTCACTAGTTCACTATTAAATGGAAAACCTGTCAAAATGCATTCACTTCCATTTCCATTTATTGATGATGACAGAATAAATGAATGATAACATTTCTGTCTGCACCTCACACAAAGTTATCGTTCTTCATGTCAACTTTTCCTTTGTATGCCATATAGTAAATCATACAGTGTGAGAATTAGTATCATACAATTTATTTTTTTGGCTGAGTTTGCACCTTCTAAAGTCATATTATCTCTAAATGTTTTCCATCTAATGTGATTTAAAGGCTCTGAAATATTGAATGTTTATCATGCGCAAGGTAACATCCGCCTACTTAGATTTCTTGATGCAGTTACATAGCGGGTGTCTTATATTACCCAGAGGGCAACACTGATAGCGACAGCAGGTCTTCCCGTGTCCCCGCTGGCATAAAGGGCAGCTGAGGAGACAGACAGCCGCAGCAACAGACAGCCAGCTATTATGGCGATTAGTGAACGAGGAATGGATGAGAAAGATAAGAGGGAAAGCGGGTGGAGGAGAGGGCCAATGGAGCGTGTGTTGGGGAATTCCTGGCATTCCATGACTGCCGAACACTATCTCAATCTTGGTTTCCTGATCCTGACTGGCCATACATCCGTGAACACGTTTTCATTCTTACAATTGCACCACGATACTATAGATAGTATACTGGCTTTTACATGATCTTTAGTAAAGCTAGGCTTCATATCAAGGGTTTTGTTATTTGTTGGCCTCAGGCTGTCAGAGCGACTTGCTTGATCAAAGCACCTGAGATTTAGCAGTGCACCTCAGCATCGCTTGCTCCAACTTCAAACAAGGATTTAATAATGTAGTAATGCAGCCTGGTGGGTCTGTTTATTTTAACAAGCAATAAAGTGTAAAATGTGGCTACAGTTATAATAGGAATACTTGGAATATAGGAACACTGGTGAGTAAATTGCTTGGATTTGGGAACATGCGTTTGTAATGATCCTTCGGTGATCTGCTCAGTCAAGTGTAGTTGCAGAAATCCATCCTGAAGGTTTTCTTAAGTCTTACATCCCAGATTTGTCTCCGTCTGAATATGACCTCAGTTAACCTCATGAAATCCCTGTTTTGTGCACATTTGCATGCCTTTGGAGATTTTCCTCTATATCAGACTTCCTCTAAAAATCTTCTTCAAAGTTCTGAAATGAAAATTAAACATCAAACCTATACATAACATCTTGAAATGTAAACAGCAAGTGAAACCAGCAAAATTATATTTAATAAATCTTAATGAGAATTATCAAATGAATAGGAACATATGAATCTGTACCAAGAATCTGCTTTGGCATTTTAGTAATGTGGGCCAGATAAACGACTCTTTAATAGGATTTAGTCTGACTGGATAGAGGGGTGAGGCAGATTGGGAATGAGTAGTTGGGCTATACCCCCCATTATTTTAAAGCCCACCCAGAGCTGTCATGTGATCGAGGGACAATGTTGGCAGGTGTCTGGCACTGATTAGACTCTTTACTAAGACCAAACTCAGCAGGCTACCCAAGCTGCAGGATTATAGATGGACTTAATGGTTAAAGGGTCATAACCCTTGCTAATAAGCCACCTTAAAAAAATTGTACAGAGTCAGAAACAATGTATTTTTTGAGAAAAAATTTCAAAGTCCGGGTGTTTCCATGGCAATCACGGCAAGAAATGGGTTTTTGCATATTTGCAATACTTGATATTTCTGAAGGCCTTTACTGTTTTATCAATGAGATTCGCCCACTGTATACACGCCACTGTGTGACACATCTCTAATTGTGAGGATTTATTGACTGTTAGACTGATAATAAAATAATACCTCCTTATCATTCTGAGTTACATATTTTACAAGTGTGTTTTGGAAGATGTTGCAGTTTTTAATGTAGGCCTATTTAATTCTTCAAACAGATCCTGGTGTGCTCTCTAGGGTTTGGTATTAAGAGCTTCTTTCAAGTATTTTGCTTGATCACTAACTTAAGCCTATTAAGCCAACATTAAACTGAAAGAACGCTTTAAAGAAGTTTGCTGTCTCTCGCTCTCTAAATTCTGCTTTCCCCCCAGTAACAAGCTTTACTAAACATAACAGAGTTTTTAAAAATTAAGTTTTGTTAGTTGTGCAGTAGAGTGCACTAAAGCATGTGTCCAAATCCACTGGTAGTTTAATGACGGGAGAAATGGTTTGTGCGCCTGGTGCACGGTCTAAAAGGGTTGTTTGTATTCTCATAATGAGTAATTTGTGTGTTTTGGGCATAACGTGCAATAAACCAATGAGAGTCTCATCTCCCATCTCCTTTAAAAGCCAGTTGCGCTCGCACCATGCCGATTCCCTGTTTACGTGGGGGAGTTTGTAAGCGAAAAACTGTAAGTAGAGGAAGAAGACCACCACTTTAAGATTGAAGTTAAAACATTGCGTTGTTTTATCATTGAAATGGTTATTTGTGAAATTAAAGCTTTGCTTCTTTTCAGTCATGGAGTATTAAGTAAAATCAGCTGGTAAAGGATGATGCATAATCACTGGAACCTCAAAAAGGTTTAATAAGAATAATTTACAAATATGCAAAAAAAATTGCAACACTTCACTTTATATTTGTAACAAACAGGAGATAAAGTATTTACAATCGTGTGTAGAGGCATTTCAATACTAGGACAGCGCCGTAAGTGTTTTGAAAAATATTACTTATAAATAATTTTCATCTCACCATACCCAGAGGTACAAAGTCATCAGAGGCGGCCTTAGCTATGTTTCAACCGTTTCAATTGAAACGGGCCCCGCCCTAAAGGAGGGCCCCAGCCCGGCGCAAGAATGTTTGAACGTGGGGCTATGATTCCTGCACGGGGGAGCTCACATTGTCAGTGCCTGTGGATGTTAAGCAATCACATATCTTTCATTTTAAATCAATTAATTTCTACTCTTTATTTTCTCTCGGACGTTCATACGCGCTTTAGCCTGTAGAAATCGGATTATTAATATGAAATGAATGTATTTTATAAAAAAATATAGAACTGCATTAATATTTATTATATGTCATTTAAATTATTTTTAAAAGTAATTTCTTTCATTTTTATAAATCAATGTAGAATCGTTTACAGCAGCATCACAGTGCTTCATAAAAACTCTAAGAAAACGTGCACATGTGGATAATTCTAGAGGTTTAATTATTCTTTAGCATCGGGATCACTAGACGAGAGCTTAATAGCCTTATTTTTGTGAAAACCGACATTTCTTAAATGTGTTACCTGTCGTAGTTAGCCCGTGCGCATTCATTCCGACAAATTTTCCGTCACAAATGGAGAGAATATCAATTTGAAGTACTCATCGCTATATGCCCTATTTATTCCCTTCAAATATCAGAGCTGTGCAGAGAGTTGCGCAATTGTGTCTCATTGCGTGACTGTGACCGCTAAAATACACTTGGAGAATAGAGCAATGAAAGCAACATCATTTTCATTTTATCTGGAGTGAAAGTTTAAGCGGCGTTCCCTTCCCGAAGTGCCCTTCAAGGGCGCAAAAACGCAGTTTTGAATTCGACCATGCTCTCTCTCATCAGGCTTGTCTGTGCAAGTGCGATTCCAGGTTTTTAATAATACATTATTTTAGGGACTGATTTCAATGGGTTTTTTTTTAAATAATATTATTGGATTTTATACTAACCTTAATGCAGTATTTAATTGTATTTAAAATATGTGTATAACATCTGTGTGCATTTACTGACTGCCTTTAATATATTTTGTGCATGACGGCATTTTCCTCTAACGCAACATCCACACAATGTTCCATTAAATGAACATAATGACCAAGAACTTTAGATAAATGAGGGGTGATTTTTTTTTACAGTGGCTTGGAAATCGTCTATTTTTGTTTTGCTCCCGCATAACAATGTAAACTGTTTTTATAATAGACTATTGAACATAGATGCCGTCAGCTCTCGTTCAGATTTTTATTGAGCACGAGGTGACAAAATCGCTGGACAAAGATAAACTTATCAGGGAATTCTCAGCACCCAAACACAGAAAGGTGGATTTCTAATAAGGTTTAGGTGAAATCTACGCTCGCCGCCAGGTGAGCTGTCTACGGTGCTGAAAAAACGCGGAGCCCATCCTTATTTATAAGTTCGGTTCAGTGTCAGTCAGACACTTGTCTTGTTTGCTTTTGTTAAATAATTCAAGTTGAGGGGATGTTTGAGATGTTTTTTTTTAAGTCAGCCCAGACAGCTGAAAATATACTGCGCAAATCAATTAAGCAGAGAATTTAGCGTCCATGAAAGGGCGAGGCATAAATAAGGTTGGATCATTTCTTTTGAGCTGCCTGTTCGTGAAGCTAAAAGTGCACGTAATAAAATAATATACCGATGCAAACCAACAGGAATCCTTGCTTTTTGCTCTATTATGCTTATGTTTTATGTGGGTAGGGCCTCCTATTAGTTATTGAAACGGGCCACCAGATGCTTAAGGCCGGCTCTGAAAGTCATCATATCCATTAAGTTTGTGGGGTAGCATTTAAAACATTTAAAAATAAGTGCAATATTTGCACTTTTTATAAGCAAAAAAATAGCGTTGGTGTCCTGTTTATAGGCGCATGTTACTAACTTTTTAAATAACAAAAAAAATATTGTGCCATTGACTTTAGACCAGTTTGGGTTTAGTTGGTCTATAAAATAGCAACAATGCGTCTAAAAACTCATCATCTTCAGACCAGCATGCCCTAATAGGTTAATAGGTTAATCTAATAGGTTAAATGTAGCAGTGATTAAATAAATCCCATTAGCTGTCATCAGCAGCACAGGGTTTGATTTTACCTGAATCCTCTGCTACTGCAAAATAAGGGCTTATGCTTGTTGAAATCGGTTTATGAAATTAGTCTGATGAGATCTTGTTTGATCGCATCAGAGTTTAAATAGTTGCACAGACATACAATTATATCTGCATAAAGTCCAGTTTACTTTCACCAAAAAATACTCAAATAATGGACTCAAGCTGTCTGGGGCAGTACCTTTTAAAAGGGTCCTATATCATTTGGCACAGATATGCATACATTTTGCACAAATATTTAATTTGAGATACTAATGTGAACTCGCAAAGGTGTACTTTTTGAATTGGTATTACCCAATTGACAGCTTGGGACCATTTTTTCTGACAGCGTGTAGGGTGACTGACTACTGTATATATGGTTTCATCGGACGCACGTGCGTTGCCGCGGTTATGCATCTGGTTGGAACTTTACTTCCGGTCCTGTTTGTTTAATGGTCTGACTAGCGGCTAAACTGAACTCTGGAACAAAAACCTCGTCCAAAATAACAAATGTTTTGGTTTCCTAAAGATGAGGGGAGACAGCGATCGTGGATCACTGCTACGTACGTGAAGGGAGGTTTGGCAGCCGGTTTGTAGTTAACATTGGATACATTATAGTACACATTTTAAACAGATAACGTTACCTCAGTGTAGTTTTTTACGCTTTAGCTATAAAATATGAACAGTAATCTACTTGTTGTTTATTTTGCTTGTTATTATATTTATAAAATACTCTAAAAAGACTCTTGTTATTGAGTCTTTGCAGAGTTTACCGGAAGTTATGTTTGTTTCACGAAAGCTGTCTGTTTATGTTGTTACTGTTAGAATCGTCTATAAACTGAAATCAATCACACTGCTACAATAATTGATGTAAAATATTATAACCAAGTAAAAACAGTGCTTGTGTAGCTTGGTTGGTTGCACATTGGATTTGTAACACAAAGATCATGGTTTGATCTTCAGGTAACACACATAATGTACTGATACAAATGTGTATAGATTAAATGCACAAGTTGCTTTGGATAAATGTGTCTGCCAAATGCTTGAATCTAAAGACATCCTTACAGGGGGTGTTCATGTAATGAATGACCCACCCATTTACTCATTACGAGAATAGGAACAACCATTTTAGACTGTGGGCCAGGCGCATAGACCATTTTTCCCGCCGTTAAACTAGCAAAAGTGGATTCGGACATACAAGTATACATAGACCATCATGGGTATGTATTTTACTTGCTAATAAGTCCCACAAACTAAATCTTTCACAAATTTTCACAATTTCACAAATAAAGTCACTAAACTAAAGTCCCAACATTAGTTATTCCTCAAAATAATTCATTTCTACAGAACCTTATTAATATAACTTTATTTCCACTATTATAAATCCTGCTTAGCCCGATGTGTGAAATTACCTTTAAAAGCCTGCCAATCAGATTTTGTCATCAGACAGTGGATGGACAGTGGGCATCTAAAGGTGTAGTGATAAACTTATGTAGCACAAGCTGTAAAACAAAGTAAAGGTTTGAAAATAGTTTCTGCCAGCAGTGTTCTTGAACATCTTGATCGTGAGTTTGATCGTGAGTTTGATCGTGAGAAAAAAAGGAAAATGAAGACGTACAATTGGAAAAAAAGAACAGTAAGCAGGTGTAGAAATCAATGATGAATTAAACATTTACAACCTGTTGAAACAGAGGGCAAAGGACAGACTCAGCGAGATTTAGGTGTCAGGTACAGTGATCTGGACAGGAGGTTCGAATTACAGGACATCGCAGAGGGTTTGATTCCAGTTTCCTGTTATTTATTCTCTCTCCTTTTTTTGTCATTTGAAGACCATTTCTTTGTTGTCTTTACAATAATAACTTGTATAAACTAGACAGTTTTGTAATTTTTGCACATTTATCTTCTCTTTTGCACAAGTCTACTCTAACCTTCTTCTTGGCCAACTTTTGAAATGATGTATTATGGCACTGCTAACATTGTAGGCTCTATATGAGTTTATATTCTTCACATTGGTAAGTGGCTTTGGAAATAGTATCTGATAAATGACAGTAAGCGCTATGAAGGACAGATAGATAAAGGTTCACAGAGGGTAGCCAGATGTACAGTATAGGAATGACCTAAAATAAATCTGATTTTTGTTTCAAGGTATAAATCATCAAAGATATATTTGACTCAGGATTTTGTATAGATTTTTGCCTTTAGATTTGCTATTTTCATTTTCCTTTATAGTTGTCATAATACAGACAGAGAAAAACATATGGGGGGTTTAAATTATAGAGACTTGGGTTTTGACGCATATAACCTTAATAATACTCGTTATACTTAACGCATAATACTCGTATATTTAATCATCATCTGTTTTCTCTCCTTTGAATAAACATGCAGGTGCATGATTACTGTATATGTGTCTAAAACACTGTCTCCTTAGCGGATACAGTAAACCTGGCTGCTAATGTGATATGACATTAATATTGAATAAGATAGAGAGAAACATCAGGCTGGCAAATGATGCTCCATATGCACGGCTGCTGACTATAATAAATAACACGTCCACAGTGGGGATATAAAATGCAGACACTGTAAATGTTCATGTGCGAGTGAATTGAGATAAAGGTACATGGCAGTTTTGCCTGTACTAACTGCATCACCATGGATACAGTGAAACATTTATCTCTAAAGGGAGGGCCTGTAATGGTCTGAATCACCTTTTCCTCCATTGAGAGTTTTATCTACCAAAGAGAGATGCACGGATGACGTACGTGATACGATTTCAAAAATAAAAGTGTTACTTGCCATTAAAGAATTATTTTTGGATAAACGGTTCCATGAAGAACCTTCAACATCTGAAGAACATTTCTGTTTCACAAAAGTTTAAGCTACATTTCTGTCTCCCTACATTTTAAGATTTTAAGAATGTAAAAATAAAGAAACTGAGGGCTTCACTAAAAGGGCCTAGTGACAGCAATGCTTGGCTGGATGGGGGACTTAAGACCATCGCAGGGCGGGCTAAGCCCCCCCAAGCCCCCCCTTGATGACATCCCTGGATGAAAGTATAATATGCATCGAGATTTTTGATGGAGGTGTCGTTTAGCGGCTTTTGCATCTGAGCTTTTCATACACAATAAATATTGGTTACTACTGGGAGAGGAGAAGTAATACGCGTGCAAATTTAGGCGGAGGTTGGTGTGAAGAGACAGTCTCTAGAGTAAAGGTTTTGACATTTAACTAGACCAGCCGTAAACATACAGAGTAAAGCTATTGACATTCATTCTGTCTGGCAGAGATTTTCTTCAGACTGATTTTGTTCTGCTCACCCCGCTCTCCTGCAGTCTGTCATATCACACAACACATTCTGCTGCATATAACTCTGTCCTCCTCAAAGTAATAGGCAGTAATTCAGCCCCGAATGTTTCCAGGCAGAAGTCATAAGCGTAAATTTGCTTTGGCAGTAAAGTATCCTAATTACTAAAGTTGCGGAGAGTTAGATGGCTAAGTTTTTTGAATCTGCAGAAGATGATACTAAATCCCTCGAAACCCCATTACTGTAAGCCATTACCTCTCCATTAAAGAAGAGTTTTATTATACATTTGAGGAAAGATTTGAACCCTGAGGATTGCAACATCAATATTTCTGTCTTTTACTTTTCATTATGAGCATCATATATTTACAGATTAAGTATATTTAGTATTATTACATAGCTTTCTGAAATAGTTGATTTTGATTGGTTAAGCACTGCATATTTAGGCTTTTTGTATCAAATCAATATTTAATGTTACTTTATTATGTAGTCTCAGACGTCATGCCCACAGGCCATTGGCTGAACATCTGATGCATATAAAACACTTTTAACTTTTTTGCTATTGGTTTTAGAAACGTTTGTGAATGATGGTTGCACACAGTCTGTTAATGGGGCGACCTAAACATGATGCGACACAACGCGAAACGTGATTGGTTGCATTACCTATCAGGGATATGAACTCTTGGGTAGTCTTTGGCCATTTAAAGCTGCCATGGTTCCCAGACCTTCAGTAACCCGTAGACTACTAAGATAATGGTGGTACATAACATTATTAAGATTAACATTAATTTCATCTAGTTCTTACTTTTCAGCCTAAATATGTCTTTATTTTGACAATTTGTGATCAAATAGTTTATTTCAGGAGGCTAGTTAGTTTATTTCTTGCTGTTACATTGATGCTACAGTACGGCTTTCAACAGCCTGATATCAAAGGAATTTATACTTGTTGTCTGAGTTCGACTGAATTCGTATAAAGTGAATGGTACAAAAACATATGATTATTTGAAAGAAAACGAATGAAATCCCACCCTAACCCAACATCACCGAGTGAAAGCAAATCGTACAAAAATGTGCAAATGTGGTCATATACGTACACTGTAAATGCAGCATGAAAAAAACGTGGTTTTGCAAGTCAATTCAATCTACTATTTTATGTTTTGACCTGTAAGTAATTAAGACATAACTTATAAAAACAAGTTCAAATTGGCGGGGTGCATGATCTCTGAAAGCCAATGTTGATATTTGAAATCACCTAAACAAACACGCCCCTATGGAATCTGGACCTTCTTTTGATAGACACATACAAAACAGTGGCGGCTCGTGAGTGCTCATCCGAGGGGCGCAAATTCAAAATAAGAGTTCGAAGTATTATATGTGTTGCTTGTGTTTTCAAAATATGTGTTTGTTGCGTCATGTTAACCATGTGCATCACGTGTTTTGTCAAAATAAGTGCCTGCTGCACACGCGTCAAAACCGTTTATGATAAAAGAGACAAAGTACACGCAAGACACTCCCTTAACAGTAAACTCTGATTAAGAATGAGATTATGTGAGTATCTGGCAAACGCGAACGTCTCTTTTATCATAAACCCTTTAGACGCATCTGCAGCAGGCACTTATTTTGACAAGACACGTGATGCACACAGGATCTCACGACACGCAGAACACATATTTTGAAATAAGGAACCAAACACATGACGGGCTACATACATGTTGTGATGAACTTCGCATCGAGCGCCTTGAGAAAGAGAAGTCACAGGCCGCCACTGATACACAACCCATGCAATGATGACGGTTAGTAGACACGCCCCTTACTGCTGATTGGCTACAAGTGTGTTTTGGTACTCTCATTTCCAAAGTGTTTTTCAAAAATCATGCACCCTGCCTTTAAAGTAGCATAAAAACATATGTTGATTTGAGAAAAATGCTGCTTTTTACAGTGTATTAATACGAATGAACTGCTTGGTAAAATACGAATGAAGCGCCTTGAGATTGTTTTGCTTTAGCACACGCTGTCAGTATCTTTCGTTGGTTCACTCCATTAATAAACAATGCTAAATCTATGATGTGATCATACGTGTGGCTCTCTATAGCCCTTTTCATACAGAAATTCCGTAAAATACACGTAAAATGCATCCTGGATTTTTCCGGAATAGTTAGAGTTTTTGTTCGTTCACACTGCCAAGATTACACGGCATCTGATGGTCCCGGAAAGACACGTGACCTGTTGAAAGTCCCGCCCTCTCTTCTACGCAGCGTCTGAAGTTTGCATATTATTTATTATTTCTCTCTCCAGAAACAACTCGCGTGCATTTTTGTTTATGATAAAACTATAAAGGAGCGCGTGAATGCACAGTTCTATTCTGGTGAATGATCTCAGCTTCAGAGTGGATATTTGACAAGCTCCCTGATTTCTGCTTTGATACAGTTTTCAGACATTTCTCATCGTGATTGTTTATATGCATTTAAAACCCGCATTTTGAGGAGCTGAACAATATATCTCGTTGGGATGACATGCGGGTATTTTCGTTTATTATAGCTCAAATGAGCACGTGACGCGATATTCTTTTATGCTGCTGAATGATCTCTGTTTCAACGCAGTAAGTAACGAGCTAACTTACCTGATATCCGCTTCAGTCTAGTATGCTGACATTTCTCGTAGTGAATGTTGTAAATCCCTGATTTTAAAGAGTTGAACCAACTTCATGTTGCCATGACACGCGCGTCCTCACTACGGCACGTGCGTCATTGTTTATGCGTCTCATATATCATTTCCTGATAACTGCTTCAATCTAGTTTGCAACATTTCTCGTGGTGAATGTTTATATACATGTTAGTTTGCAACATTTCTCGTGGTGAATGTTTATATACATGTTATCTCTCGTTGTAAGGAGCTGAACCATAATTTGTGTTGTGATGATGACGCGCGCGTCCTCACTTCGACACGCCCTTTATGGCATTCTTGTTCACACAGAGGGTTACCCGCGTATCTTACTAGGTCCTCTTTCCGGCAACGATCCCAGAAGATTAACGGAACGAGTTTTTGTTCACACAGACGCTTGTCTGGCAATTTTACGGGTATTTTCTGGGACCAGAGGTCTGTGTGAATGAGGTTTATCTTACACCACCCCTTTATATTCTCCATCACTGTTTATTATTCATTTATTCAGCTGTGACTGATAACAATGTCTTCATCTCCATCAAGGCCTGTACGCACGCATGAGAACACTCAACCGTGCCCCAATCCCCCAAATCCCACCTTAAATTTTGGCTAGGGAACATCTGAGTGACCAGGCTGGCATTGGGTTAATTAACAGGCCGACTGCTTGTGTTGATTGCTTTATTATTTGTGCGATAAGCATCTGGCTGAAACATCAGATTGATGTCATGGATTTGACATTAATCCCGGCTGAAGCCGTTTAATACCAGCAGTGAACACAAATCAAGGCCCACGCGGTCTTTAAAGTGTTGCTTTGTTTTAAGACTCAGTCGTGGTGCTGCCATAATGAGGGTGTGGACCCTCATGCCCAGGTTTGCCATTTAGGGGCTATTTGAGATTGACCTTGGGATTATTGTGTTGCATATTGGGATCATTGGGATTTATGTTATGCTGAGGGTTTGTAAGAATATTCAAATTATTCACTAAATTGTTTTGTGTTCAACAATGTAAGTTTAAATGAAACTTTTTTATGGGTTTGCCTATTTGCCATTACTTTGTAATTTCCACAGTAATTTCAGGATTTTTTGTAAGTCATTAGTCTCAAACTAGATTCCATGGTGGCAATTAGACCCCACCAGAAATGAGTCTGTGTTAAAGCACAGAGTAAATTATTACCTCAGATAATTTCTGAGTAAACATGATTAGAATGGAAATGTTTGAAATGCTATTTGGCTGATGAAAAAACTGCATAAAATAAACCTTAATGCGATCATCTTTGTTTGTTTATTTATATGTGTTGTGACTAGCAAGGAACTACACTTTAAAGATTTATTTAAATCCACCTCTTAATGTTACAGCAGAAAAACAGTAAGACCAGACACAGGGTGAAACTCCACCTATTCATAAACCTCCCACTGACACAAGTCTCTTTTAAACACACATACACACGATATGAATCACATTTGCCCTTTTATTACGTCTCGCAGGGGTAATTTTTACCCCATCCCCCATTGGACCTGATTCAGCAGCTGTTTTGGCTGTATTGGCCAGTGCAGTTATTTAATAAAGTTACCCACTTTGCTCTACAGTGAAATGTCATGCGATAATGTATCTACCAGTGTTTGAACAGGGAAAGGTCAAAACTGCCATCCGGGACAGTGACAGACACACATATAGTTTTGTGTTTTACAGTATTGCATTAACTTTGAGTTACATAAGTTGGTTGTTTGTTGCAATACGTGATGATAGTGATAAATTGCCAGCCTACCAAAAAATCATTAGGATATTAAATAAAGATCATGTTTCATGAAGATATTTCGTATTTCCTACCATGTATATATGTGAGACAGAGAAAAGCGCAGCTGCTTGATGCACTGGATTTATTTCAGATGCTAGTCCAAGACGCACGCCTTATGTCCATGTTCATGCAAGAAGGAATCCTCTCTCTACAAGCTCTCTCGTGTAAAGTGAAGCCCACAAACCCCCATGCGAGAAAAAGCACGCAATGTGCATGTTAATGTGAAACTATAATAATAATAATAATAATATTAATAGTAAATATTAATGGCATAGCATTTTTTTGTCTTTCAAAAAAAAGTAAAAATCGAGAATTGAATCGAGTCGTGACCTTAACATCGAACATGTAATCGAATCGAGGATTTGGAGAATGAGTATATATATATATGAGTATATATATATATATATATTTTTTTATCATTAGTAGTATGTGTTGCTAGGGACATTTTTCATGTCTTCCACGCCGCGCCAAACGACTCATCCGTGCTGGGAGACCTCCAGACTCGCGTCAACACGTCTTCACATTGACTTAACATTGAAATCACTCGCGGTTCACGCCTCTACCGCAGCTGGTGTAAACGCAGCATTAGTCTGTAGTATTTTTTCTCAGTTTTAAAGCTTGCCAATATACGTATATGGGTTAGTTCACTTATTTTTTTGGCATAATATATGAGTGTGTGCTGTGTGTAATTATTATGTATATATAAATACACACATGTTCATGTATGTATTTAAGAAACATTTACATGTCTATATATATATTTTTTTTATATTTTTATATATTCTATATTTTATATAAATAAATTAAAGTTATATATCAATAAAAAATGAATATCTGAAATGAATATATGTAGAGATCGACCGATACTCATTTTTTCAAACCGATGCCGATAACAAATATTTGGAGGCTTATGTGCCCGATAACCGATATGCTGAACCGATTTTTATTTACTGTTATACTTCTGATTTTGACATAATAATTACTACACTACTGAACTGAACAAACCCTTATAATAATAATCATCATCACAATCACTCCCTCTTTGCATACAAAGTCATAAATAGAGGGGTCTGAAAGAGTGAAGAATAATATTAATTTAATGAATAATGTAGAAACTATATTCCCAATACATGGACTATTCCAAACACCCCTATCATTTCGTCAGAAATGGACTGATCCAAAGTTCGCGCAGCGGTTTTCAGGTAACAGAGCGGGAGAGAGAGAAAAGTATAGCGGAGTTGGCTGCTTGTTATACATAGTTTATAGAGTAAAACAGGTGGATTAAGTCTCTTTTTTGGGATATAATATCGTTGTTTTGACCAGCAACCTGAGCCTTCAGCAATCCAACCAGTAGTTAGCAAAGAGATTTTACAAATAATATCACTGACTGGAATACTACATTCAGGAAAGTAACAAACAAAAAACGGCTTGTATATCATCAAATTTCTTAACTGGTAACATTATTTGATTTCAGAATAATTAATATTTAGTTGTTTTAGCTTATGAAATGGCTGTAGACAGCGCTGTTTATCTATGCATTTACTCCCGCATTAACTGTATTTAACTGTGACCGCTTGCGGAGGTAATAAATAATTAATTAATATCCACAGACATTTATTTAGATATTTTAGCAAAATAATGTTTATCTGGTAAATGTTAATAGGGTAAATCTTGTTAAAAGTGGTAGATGTGCTTTAGCCTCCGGTAAGTGATCAGCAATATGAACGTGATTTTACGATGCTAATGATAAGCATAAATAACAGAAAAACGAATTTAATTTAGCGTTTTTAATTCCACAAAGCATTAATTCATGGCTGTTTTATTCATGCAAAGCTACGTCGTTATTGGGACCGGATTTGATGGATCAGCCAGCGTGACTCTGTGAGTTCGTCTCTATTCTTAGACAAGCTGCATACATTGCTTTTAATATATCAACTTATTTAACATAACATACATTAATGCACAAATAAGCTGTGCTATAAATGCCTCATATGCAAAGTAAGTATACTGAAAGTCCTTTTAATAAAGTCGCGTCACTCCGCTGTCATATTTGCTGTGCACGCTGCTGCTGCTGTGAGCTCCTCTCCTCAGATGCGTCCAGCGCGCAATTTTCTTGTTTATCGGTCAATCCGATATTACAAAACAGATATCCGATCATCGGAAAATGCTCAAATATCGGGGAAAATATCGGAAAACAGATATATCGGTCGATCTCTAAATATATGTATGTTTGTGTAGTTAAATATACAATATAATCACACACACATATATTATGAAAAAAATCTATTTTATTTTGAATTCGATTAATTGTGAATTAGCACTTGCCTAGCACTAATTTTTATTCATTAACCTCACCCTAAGGAGTTAACAACAAATTTTCATAGTTCGGTTTTAAACTTTAACAGTTTAACATTCACTTTCTTTTTACAGAAATAAGTATGAAAATGCTATATTTCTCCTTTGTTGCATTAAAAAATTTTTTTAAGGTTTGAGATGATATTTTTTTTCGTTGAACTGTTCCTTTAAATCTAGATTGCATGAGGATATTCTATTAAAATATTGTCAGGCGTCTGTCTTTGATGCACTCATGTATTATTGCTCTATAAGGAAACCTGTGTTTGGATATCAGTATGGTTACAGCACACATTTCTCCGAGGCTCTAATCAGCTGTGAAGCAGCAGCCCCCTTTTGGAAAGACGAATGTGATAATACATTAATCTGAATGAAAGACATAGTTACGTAACTCTCCTCCTCAAACACACTTCACTATCCTGCTTGCTTTATTGATCGTGTAGTAGGAATTTCTTAGTGCTTCCCTGTACACACAAACACACTTTAGGCTGCAGATGTGTCCTTCAGCTCTTTAGGAAGCCTCTTACAATGCCCAAAATCCCGCACAACACATCCTTCCGACTGCAGCCTCCATTCCTGCTATTGTCAGCATGTCAAGATTGTGCGTCAGGAGGTAAAATTAGCAAGCTGTGAAAAGTGTGGCCTTTCCTGCCGTACAACATTCGTTTGTGACTGGATTGTTTCTGGGAGTATAGATGAATTTTTTTTTTTTTTTAATATATGTGTCACAGTTGGTGTCCATATGGACTATAGGTTTAATATAAATATATTTACAGATCATAATAATCAGAAAGCTCTCAGTTACATGAATTAGTAGAGGAGAGGGTTTCTTTATACATTTTCATTCTGTCCTTCCCTCACCGTTGGTGGTGCATTAGTGGCTTGGATAGAAAAATAATAGAAAATTGTAATAATTAGGACTTATATAGTAAACTATTTTATTATAGTGATATCTAAGTAAATATGCTGTGTATTAGTACAGTGTGATGTTATTGGTTCATGTAAATTGTGCTGAAGAAAGTCCTTAGTTACTGAGTTCACTTTGAATGTCATTGTTTTACTACCTTCATCCTGTCATTTTATTACCTTGCATCCTTCATTTATTTATCAGCAATGGCTGATATTATGAGGCTTGTTCTAAACCTTTGTAGATTTATGTTTTTAATATCCACTGAGCCAAGAAGTATATTTTGTTTCGGATGCAATTATGTTTTAAATGATTTCTTATCACAACACTATGAGGATATACAGATTGGTTGAAAACTAGGCTATATCTAATAGCAATATGCATTTATGTTTTTGCTTTACTTAAAATGTTTTCTCTTACAGTATAATGAAATTGCCCCCTTTACTGCAAATACATTTCGATCCCCAGAAGACACGATATCATTGATAATCTGTTGCAATTATTTAAATGCCCTGTGAGCAACACCAAATGCTTTCAATTTTTCTACTCACAAACCATTATCATAATATATGAATCATTCATAAGAAGGGGTAAGCTGGCATAATCAAACTCACCCTTGGGATTTTAACCCTTTTAAAGTGTGTTAAGAGGAGGGCTTTTAAACTCTAAATGTCCTAAATTCCAACTCGAGATTTCCAATCCTTTCCCTAGAGATTTTTGTAGTGATTTATATGTCTGGCCAAAAGCTAATGGTTGGATTTGCCATAGCAAGCTAGCTTTGAAAGCATCCTACCCTCCCATCAAAGTGCTTCCCAAAGTCTGCTTTTAGCTCATTCTTGATGCATAAGGTAGTCTCTGTTTGTCTTTCATTCTCATTTGGTGTGCATGGCATAATGTAACATGCAGGGTTGCCAGATCTTCCTCCAAAGACAAAATCACCTATCCCAGCTTTAAAGGCATCATATTATGCAAAATCCACTTTTACAAGGTGTTTGGACATAAATGATTGTGTTGGAAGCGTGTGAAAAATCATCCACTTCTTATTTTTTAAACCAGAGCATTCTCATTAGGCATGCTGTTTTGATTCTCTTTTTAATGTGATGTCACACTGACAAAGCCTTGCCCACGCCACTAACTGAATGCTTAATTCCCCCCCAAAGCTTTTCTAAATGTGTTTGTTAGCACGTTGTAGCACTAATTCAACTACAGATACTATTGTCCCAGTCTGTATCCACAGAAATCAGATCTATTTTAACCATAGACTGTAAAAAAAATATGGACGTAGTGTCTGTGACATCATCCATTGGTTTGTGAAGATCATTTTTTAAACTTAAAGTAGGCGTTGCCTGCCGTCGCCATCTTGGCTGCTTGTCACCGCGAATCACTCACGGAAAACCAAAAATGGGTAAAGAGGCGGGACATGGGGGAAGCTGAGGTGGCTGGTTGCTGAAACCACGCCCGCCTAGCTTGATTGTAATGACAGCAGTTGGCGTTTACCCCTCACTCAAGTGGCCACACCCTTAATTATGCAGAAGTTTAAGGCTTAATATAATTTAAACGGATGAGTTACAAAAAAATTCACCCCCCTCACAGTTGTCTTGAAAGGCAAAATTAGCTATATAGACCAAAAACATTTTTTGAACCAGGCTGTAAACATATTATTTTCTACTGTAAAGTTGGGCATTTTTAACATGGTGGTTTATGGGAATCGACTCCCTTTTGGAGCCGGCCTCTAGCGGCCAGTCGATGAATTGCAGTTTAAGTCACTTCCATATTGGCTTCATCAGAGAGATTTTAGCCCATTTGCGTTTAAAGTTATACACAAAATGTTTAATAGGGTTGGTTGGTAGCACATCTTTATGGTTTTCTGCTATAGGCATTACTTGCATGCCTCTATTAATGTGAATGTAAGGATTTTATTAGTTGGTTAAAGGAATAGTCCATTTTCTTAAAAGAAAAATCCAGATAATTTACTCATCACCATGTCATCCAAAATGTTGATGTCTTTCTTTGTTCAGTCGAGAAGAAATTATGTTTTTTGAGGAAAACATTGCAGGATTTTTCTCATTTTAATGGACTTTAATAGAGCCCAACACTTAATACCTAACTCAACACTTAACAGTTTTTTTCAACGGAGTTTCAAAGGACTATAAACAATCCCAAACGAGGCATAAGGGTCTGATCTAGCAAAACTATTGTCATTTTTGACAAGAAAAATAAAAAATATGCACTTTTAAACCACAACTTTACGTCTAGATCGGTCCAGCACGACCTTACGTAAATGCGAAGTGACGTAGAGAGGTCACGTGTTACATATATAAAACGCACATTTGCGGACCATTGTTAACAATAAACTTACACAAAGACATTAATTAGTATCATTCGACATACAACAACGTAGGAACGGTCCTCTTTCAACACACTTGTGGCGCTTTTCCATTGCATAGTACCCCACGGTTTAGTTTAGTTTGGGTCGGGTCAGTTTACTTTTGGGAGCTTTTCCATTGGGTGCAGTACGTAGTACCCGATACTTTTTTTCGTACCACCTCGGTTGGGGTTCCAAGCGACCCGAGCTGATACCAAACGTGACGCGAAAACACTGTAGATCACTGATTGGTCTGAGAGAATCGTCACGTCATCGCTATAATGTAAATATTAGCTTTAGCTTACTGCTAGCTTGCGCTGTCTCAAGCAAACATGTTGTTATCTGTGTTCTGCTATAAGTTTCCAAACACCCTTTTAGCGATGAAAAACATCCGCAGGTTGAGAATCCGGGACACCATAACAGTTTTTTCCAGACTTACAGTTTGTGGCGGCACATTCGCGACGTGCACGTCCGCATTATATATGCTTATATGCAACTTGAATGAGGCTCAGCGGAGCGCCGTCGACTGACGCCACGGGTCGGGTGTTTGAACAGAAACTGTCATGTAAGACAGAGGTAGTTATAAACGCGATGTGCAAACATCTATTTGTGGTGGCCAATTTTAATTTTGTGGCAGACTGAGAAATAAATGAATGTATGGGAATGTACAACAACGCTCTCACGTGTATGATGTCACAGCAGTAGGCAGCGTAAATATAACGACACGCCTATAATCCCTCCCACTCCGAAGTGATACTAAACTCGATGGAAAAGCTAACCACGCCAAAGTGAGGTGAGCTGACCCGACCCAAACTAAACTAAACCGTGGGGTACTATGCAATGGAAAAGCGCCATTGTAAACACTGGGGCGGAGTTTCGCGTTCGTCCTCTGTGACCTCTTGACGTCATGACTTATTGCGTGGGGTCACGCTGGCGCATCACGACCGGATCTAGACGAGAAATTGTGGTTTAAAAGTGTATATTTGTTATTTTTATTGTCAAAAATAAAATAGTTTTGCTAGATAAGACCCTTATGCCTCATTTGGGATCGTTTATAGTCTTATGAAACTCTGTTGAAAAAAACTGTTAAGTGTTGAGTTAAGTGTTAATTGTTGGTGTCTATTAAAGTCCATTAAAATGAGAAAAATCCTGCAATGTTTTCCTCAAAAAACATAATTTCTTCTCAACTGAACAAAGAAAAACATCAAAATTTTGGATGACATGGTGGTCAGTAAATTATCTGGATTTTTCTTTTAAGAAAATGGACTATTCCTTTAATAGATTTTATTAACAGGCAAAACAGTAAACCTGATCAGGTTAAGAAAACCAATTGCACACCTTTCCTTAAACAATCCACATGCCATCACTTATAAGCACAAACGGTCCAGACTGAGTACCATATCAGTGTGGTTTCAGGCCGACAGTGACATATCATTTGTGACTCAAACTCAGATGTTTCTCTGTTGTTGTGTAGGAGGAGTAATATGTTGACAGCTCCCCTGCTGTTAGCTCTATACTGCTGTGTCAGGTCACCACACCAGACATCACCACTGTTTATCTCCATTTACCCAGAATGCCAAGGGACTCTATCGAGCTCCTGTGTGTATCTGGGGCTGAGAATACATCTGCTTTGTACTAACAGCCAATTGCGACAGTGCTTGGGCCAGACACTGAACTGTTATTGGATAAAATACTGTATTACCTATTTCGTTGCTGGACTGTGTCTCACACTTTTATGGGATGGTGATACAGATTTTGCTCAGGTCTGTGATAGATTTTCTTATAAAAGGAAATGCAGAATGTGCCAATTTTGTTTATGGTAGTTTTAGGATATGATATATGTATGTTTTTTAAGCCGGTCAATTGTGAATCAGTAGGCAAATGATTTTTAGAAAAATATGGTTTTCATGTTATTAAATCAGCAAGTGAGTTTTTATTTTCTACAAAATTCAATGCAATGCAAAGCAAATAAAAAAAGATCAATCTGAATACACCCACACTCATTGTGGGCCATTCATTGAGAGGTCATCTCTGCAAATCAAAAATGTCCCTCCAGCGCTATTGAACATGTACTGATAAACAAGTCAAAAGCCCACCATTAGCCGTATCAGGGGACCTTACAACAGTCAATAATCAATGGGCTGAACCGGTTAAGGACGCCATTGAGAGTCTAAACAGGCATTAACCTAAATTGGCTGTCAGATGAACATGATCAAGAACAATGACTAGTAAAATGGGCAGTTGTTGTCACATTTTAACCTATAACAATTATATATGGTAAATGCGTAACATTGGTGGGTGTTATTATAACTATTTTGTCTATTTATTATAGTGGAAACAATTTATTGAGTAATTCTTTTTTTTCTTTCCTTTTTTTTTTGATGAAACCCTGATCAATTTATTTATTGGGTTTGGATTGTAGCTTTTGACTGTAGATTGCATTTGTTGTGTGTTTTAAAGTAAATCTAGTCATAAACACCCTGCAAACAAGAATTGATCTATTGAGGCCTATGTGCCCAAGACACTGACCACAGATCAATGTCTGTAGAGTTAAACTAGACTGCAACAACAAAATCTACAGAAAAACACTTTCGGCTTTATAGGTTTCTTAGTTTATCTTGATCTAATACACATTACCCCTAACCTGATACTTCTTTGCTTTTACATCTACACTCTAAAAATGGCTGGGTTATTTTTGACCATTGTTGGGTAAATATCGGACAAAACACATGCTGGGTTACAAATAAAAAAAAGGTTATATAGCACAAAAGAGTTCTACACAGGTGCCATAATGGCACTTAAAATGGTTTCCCTATATGATTGCGAGCCAGTTAACCACTTTTAGTGCTATTTAGCACCGTTTGGTTTTAGAGTGAACCCAGCAATTGAGTTAACAACCCAGCATTGGATCAATTTTAACCCAGCTGTGTGTTCTGTCTAATATTTACTCAACATGGGTCAAAAATAACTCAACCATTTTTAGAGTGTATGACCTGAAGGGATTTTTTATACCACATGGGGTGGGCTGTCCTAATCAACTTGAATTGATAATACATTTCCACTTTTTAACTAGTAAGGAGTTGCTATAAATTATAAAAATTAGGTTGAATTAGCTTAACTTATTTCAACTTTATTTTTATAATTTATAACAACTCCTCGCTAGTCAAGAAAGGTGAAATCAATTGTAATTTCAAGTTGATAAAATATTTTTGTAAAATAAAATAAAATCAACAAGTAAAACAAAAATGTTTTGAGTAGATAAATATAAAAAAGTAGCCCTACAGATTGTTTTATCTATTGTGGTAGCCTGTGCTCACAAAAGGTTTGAGACCCCTGCTTTAGTCTATACAAGAAATATTCTCACACTTACAGAAAAATGTACAATAGCTAGCACTGGGCGACACCCTTTCAAAAAGCACTGAAAGAGTGCATAGTTCCCGCAAAGATATGTATTAGTACCAACTGCCCCTAAATGGTATTAGAACCTTTTTTAAAGGGTACGGTCCCGGAGACAGCTTTTGTACCAGTTTTTAAGAGAGTAGAGTATTTCGACAAATCTGAGCAGTTTAGGACATTGTTTTGATATCCTCTAATACAGTGGTTCTCAATTCCGGTCCTCGGGACCCCCCTCCCAGATCATTTTAGATGTCTCCATTTATAAAAACACCTGATTTAGTTCATCAGCTTGTTAGTGTGTTAATTAAGAAGCCTGATGAGTGAAATCAGGTGTTTCATATAAGGAGACATCTAAAACATTCTGGGAGGGGGGTCCCGAGGACTGGAATTGAGAACCACTGCTCTAATAGACCAATTTCGTGTTTGCAAACAGAGATGACGTTTTTTGTGGGCGGAGCCAAACTGGTTGCAGAAAGTAACTGCTCCGCAGTAGGGTTGTGAAGTGTTTTAGCATTAAACCGTGATTTTTATGGATCCGGTGTTCTGTCGAAGTCTGATTCCTTTATGTTTCCCTTTAGTGCAATGTTTCTTATAGCGTTTTAATCACATTACGTTTATTTTTTTAGATAGATAAAAAGTTTAAATGGCTTGGCTACTGATATGCATGTATGTAATGTATATGTATTGTTCTTTTTTGCTAAATCAAATATTTTTACAGTCTGAATCGCTAACGTACATGTAAAAGCAATACTATCATGTATTATATATAATAGCATTTATTAAATATTTCATAATTTTCCTGTTTTTTATTATTTCTTCCTTAATAAATTATAATTGTAACATGATAAAAACGCTATAAGAAACACATGGAGGGAACAGACTTCGACAGAACACCGGACATCTTCTCTACTTATTTTCTATTCTAATTATTAAAAGATTTCCAGATGATTTCCTTGCTCCATTCTGTCCGTTTAAGGGGTTATTGTAATCATAAACACCTACGTTTATCTTCAAATGATTTCTTTGACGATGGTATTCTATAAAAATGAAAGCCATCTTTTTTGGCATTCTTATTCTGACACTTAACAGCACAACAGGACATTTTCAACTGAGTTATCTTGCTCTTTTCACTCGTGTCAAATTCATTTCCACTGTTTTTCTGCAACCGCATTGCGCGCGCAGCTTGCAGTGACGTAACTGTGACGTCTAAATTGGTCTATAGATTTCACATGTCAAATTAGGATTTGAGAAACAGGAAAAAGTGACAGAATCCTCATTTCGCTCTCCAATTACTTTTGAAACAAACAAGACATTAAAGATATGTTATAACTAATATGTGTAGTACCAATTTATTGGGTGTCTTAATAAGATTTTAAAGATTTTGACACAGAGGACCTAAAAGACCCACTCTGCATTATAAAGTAGTTGCTGATGTCTCTCTTGGGGATGGCAGTGCTGCGGTTTCATCTTTCTAAGCATTCCTGTATCTTATCCTCTTTTATTGTCCTTGTTTATTTTTAATGTGCCTGTGGGCTCTTCAAAGGCTGACTTGTGCAAAAAATGTGATTAAAGTGGATCACAAATAAGATCACAGTTAGTCGCACTATATAGAAGAGTATAAAGGACATTTAAGGGCAGTTTCCCGGACCGGGTTTAGATTAACCCAAGTCTAGCCCTTACAGTAAGTAGTTTTTACAAACATACCTTACAAAAACAATACTGGTGTGCATCTTGAGAATAAACAATAACAATGATGTATGTTAAGATGTGTCAGTGCAAGATTAAGGCAGCTCAAACATGCATTTTAGTCTGGGACTAGGATAAGCCCTGTCTGTGAAACCACCCCTCAGTGTTTTTATTATATCTGGCAATAATTGTGATGTAACTATAAATATCGTTGCAATATTCTGCAAGCATCATGATTGTTATTGATTTGAATGACTGAGAGCAATGCAGCAAAAAAAAATGCATCCTCTGATCAAAATTATTTGTATATTGTTAGATATAATGGTTTCAATAAATGTAATAATTATAAAAAGTCCCTGTTGATCAGTGTTTAAGTGTTGTGCTCGTCATTACTTAGGATACTTGTTGAAGTTCTCAGTTACCTGTCATCAGCTTTGTTTCAGACTTTTTCTTAACATTCCCCAATCTTCCGTGCCTACCCTATAGACACATTACACACATAAGCGCAAGCACACAGACATTCACATAGTTAAGTCCTATGCATGGCCGCTCATGTTGAACGCAGGAGGAAGTATATTATTTCCCCTCATTTACCTTTAAACTCATGTTACTTCAGACTACCAATGCCTTTGTAATCATTCAAATCAGCTTAGGAATGTGCAGATGTTTCCAAAAGAATCCTGGTGATTTCCACATGATTTTCCTTTGGAATTTTTGCCACCATCCCAAGAAGCTTTAGTTGATAACAACAGTAAAATTGGTTGATGTGTTGTGATGTGTGCTGTATTAATGTACAGTGCATAATTTCGTGTGTCCCCCAGAAACTGTTATTGCGCTGTTAAACTAAATATCAGCAAATTTTGGCCAAGACACAAATTTTGGTTCCCATTTCATGAAGGTATTAAATCAACAATAAAATCAGACTTTAATAAACTCTATCATACACTCTCAGAATAAAATTACAAGAAGGTACAAAAGTTGCCACTGGGGCGGAACCTAAAGGGTGCATATTGGTACCTCAAATACCAAAATGTTACATTTTTAAAAGGTACCGTCCCAGTGACAACTTTTATAACTTTTTCTCTGAGAGTGAGTGTGTAATTAAGCTTTATGTAGGCAAAAATAAATATATATTTTAAGTAGGGCTGTCAAAAGATTAATTACAAAATAAAAGTTTGTTTTTGCATAATATGTGTGTGTGCACTGTGTGTAATTATTTTGTATAAATATACACACATGCATGTATGTATTTAGAAACATTTACATTATTTATTTATTTAATTAATTAGTTAGTTAGTTCGTTTTTGAAATATTTTATATTATATATAAATAAAAAAAATATATACATAAATAAAAATTTTCTTAAATTTATACAGGTGTGTGTATTTATACACAATATTACACACAACACACACACAAATATATTATGCAAACAAAACTTTTATTTTGTATGCGATTAATCACGATTAATTTTTGGACAACCCTAATTTTTAGGTTATTTATGCTAACATGTTCTAGGGAAGGTAGGCCTACTGTTATAATGTTCCTACGTTGCTAGACATAAAAAGTGCTAGACATGCTAAACATCTCAGTATCATAGAAATTCCTCTTTTAGAAATGTCAGCCAGAAAACGGCCCAATCTGAAAAACTGATGCTTATGACATCACAGGCATCTAACCGCCCCTCCACTTTAAAATAATTGGCTAAAATTTTTGAGTGGCAGCAAAGTCAGCCAATCAGTAATGAGATTGCAAGTTAAGCCAGTAGGGGGAGCCAAATAGGTGCAAAACCACTTGTTTAAAATTCCCCACCCTAATAGAGCTATCTGAGAGAGGTTTTTAGGAAGCTTCTAAGGCATTACAGACCCAAACAAATTTTTTTTTGTCTGCATGTCACATCACAGAACAAGGATAAATACCCCGTTCAATCATTCTATGTCACCTTTAAGAGATCTCATCTATGACCTTTCTGCTTTTTTATAGGCAATAATCTGAGTAGTGCAGTATCACATGTTTTTAAATATTTTGAATGATTTTTTGTATTTCTTTAAAAAAACATTTGCAGTTTTAGTTTAATTCATGGTCTCGCTGGAATGGGCATAAACCATTGTGAATATTTAGAGAGTAGGTCTGCATAATGCATTGAACTATTTTCAGTGATAAATATAAGGCACATTAAAAAGGCTTTTCCTCTTAAAGCCTCCATTAACTTATTCTCTATACAAGTGTATTATGTTTCATTTGAATAACTCTGCCCTTTAGAGGCCCTTTCACAGTCTAGCTCCATGCATTTCTTAAATCTAAGTTGGACTGTATCATGCGCTGTCCATTCAGCCCAATTTCTTTCTTAGTGAAAGTTTGTGCCCACGCAAAATCAAACCCACAAGTTCTCTGAATAAATGACTTCAGCATCATAATCACTGCTGGCAAATCCATCATTACACATGTACAGAAAGAAACCCACACTCATTCACACACCTACACATGTAACCCTGCTCAGACTCAGTGCTAAACAGCTTACAAATGCAAATCTTGAATTTCAGATGCTCATTCCTTACACAAGATCTGTCAACATGCTTGAATTTGGGCCATTTTACATATTTGATTGTGACAGTGTAAGGAGCTAGAACAAACCAATAACTTAGTTTTGGTCAGGGACGTGCACAGGAATTTTTAGGGGCAGTTGCTCTGACCTAAATAAAGGGCACCCCCCCCCCCAATATTTTTTTTTTAAACTCACGGCCTATATGAAGGACTGAGAATAACATGGTCTTTATTAAAATCAGCAAACATGTTTGCCTAATGCCTACCAAAAAAATTGTATAGGCTGCTTGTCTGCAAGCTATGATAGCTAGCTGCTATCTGTCTGATTATTTAGGCTTAAACGTGGCAAACTCAGCCTAGATTCATGAAGATTTTAACAGAGGTGGAAAGAGTAGCCAAAAACTTTACTCAAGTAAAAGTACAAATAACTAAATAAATAATTACTCAAGTAGAAGTAAAAAGTATGCAATGAAAATAATACTCAAGTAGCGAGTTACTAGTTACTCATGAAAAAAAGAAATCTAGATATACACGCGCAAACACACACACACACACACACACACACGCACGCACACACGCACACACACACACACACACACACACACACACACACACACACACACACACACACACACACACACACACACACACAATACAGTGCCCTCCATAAGTATCAGAACTATAAAGACAAGATTTTTCTGTTTGCTGTGGAGACCAGAAATTGGTAAGATAAATATCAGTATGTCAGAAGTTTAGAATGTCACATTTTATTAACCTTTGTTTATGTTTCAACACATTCATGCTTTAACAACAAAGAACAACAGCATTAAATGCTGACTTATGTATGTTGTACACAAATGCACATAAGTGAATCAAACTGATCCTACACATTTTATGCTTTTCATGTGTAAACAATCAGGACACAGCTCAGTGCCCATTAAACAAAAATAATGTGACAGATTCTGTACTTTTGTCTCATGTTCATCTTTTAATGTTTAGACATTTCTTGACTCCACAACAAACAGAAGAATACTTATGAAGGGCACTTCTACAGTATGTGTAAAACTGCAACATACACAAACAGTACAGAAAAAAGAATACAAACACAGAATAGACAAGCATTTCAAATTAACAAATTAACTCTAGTCTCAATGTTGATGTAGCTTATAGCTGAAATATCAGACAAGTAAACTGACAACAGTTTTGCATATGTATAAAGTTAGAAATCTCCTAAGATGGTCTGAGGACATTGACAGTTTACACTTACATAAAAATCATTTAGACAAAACTCATGTTTTCTTACGTTGTCATGTCACGTCACGTGTGTTTTGTGAGAATCACTTACATCATACAGTATACAGCGAATCAGATGTCAATCATCGATGGATTTTCTTCAATCTGTGCTACAATGCTTCTGGAGGTTGCACGCGTTTAACTGTGTCTGACGATGGACGAACAGGTCGCGTGTATGTAATGGCGGGTACATGTGTGAAGTTTTGCTTTTTAGTTAAAAGATTGGTAAATTCATTTCCACGTCGCCCAACACTGGTTATATTCTGCGTGTTTCTACATAGGTTACGAGTAAAACAGCTTCGGACGATTCCGTTTTTGCAGCGATCTGAACAATTCATTCAAACTGATTCGCGAACCAATTTAAAACCCTTGGCCCATTCGCTTTGTAAAGAATCGACTCAAAAGACTCATTTATTTGCAACACTTTGTAAAGAATCGTCTCAAACGAGTCATTAATTCGCGAATGCGCCAGAAACACAAGATAGCAATTTAAAAATAAAATACAAATTTCGTAATTAATTAAAATACAGTAACGAAGGAACGCTGAATAGTGTAAACGAAGTAAAAGTAAAATTTATTTTTTTCCACCTCGGAAGGGCAACTTGAGTCGAGAAGGGCATATGGGCAGTTGCCCGGGCAACCTAAGCAACCCCCCTGTGCACGTCCCTGGTTTTGGTAAACCATTCTCTGCAAGCAAATAGGTAACTGAAATTTGGCTCCCCTTGTGATGTCAGAAGGGGACAATACCACTGCCATTTAGTGTAGAGATCAGCTCATTTGCATGTTAAAGGACACACCCAAAGCCAAAATGCTCAGTTGTGTTGTGTTGCGACTTATGAATGGACGTTCATTGGCATTAGACACCTTTTCTCAACCTGAGGAAGAGGTAGCGAGTGTCGTTGAGTTCCCCGTGGCAGCCGTGAAAGTCATGCTGGGAAGGTAATGCACTTTTAATGGTGTGGTGCAGAGCCCTGCAGCTGTGACGGCCTGTGTAGCTGCGGTGCTGATTGATTACGCGTCTCGCGGGGGCCAGCGAGAGTGACGCAGCACCCGCAATTCATCCCTCTCCATCACGGCCACTGGAGAACCAGTCGTGAATCAGCAGAACGCCACGCTGCACACTGGTATTCACACAGAGCTGTAATTGTCTAGCCTGGTGAATCATCTTTACATATATTATTTTTCATTTTTTTCGTGATTAGAATATGCCTCTTTTCTTGAATGAGGTCAGTTAAATGAATGGTGGTGAATAGTGATAATAGAGATATGAGAGAGTGGAGAATGGAGAGGTACTATCCAATGCTTTTACTTGTTGCCTGATGTTTACTGGTTGTCTGATGTTTATGTAACCTTGTAAAGAGAGGCAAGATGAATTCTCAATTTTGTCTTGTGTGCTTCATTTTTATTATTCTGCTAACATTTCTAAATACATTTATTCTACCTCTTCCCTATATGCCACAAGGACTCAAAATTAGTATGCAAGGTATGAGCTTTTGCAGCTTATGAATAAATACAATTTAGAGGTACATCAAGCACTTTTAATTTAACATTTTTAATTTAAATTTTCTTGATATGACCCCTTTTACAATTACAAAAATTGATAAGCCATAATATAGTTTATAGCAGAGCCTGAATTCCTAATGCGTTCTCTTACATCTGAAAGGTTATTTAGGACATTTAGTGATTAAATGTGAGAAAGACTTTAGTGTAAGATGACAACATGAAATGCCAAACATCTGTTCGAGCACATTTTAAGAGGACAGTCGGTGGTTATCACTGACACGGTGTCAGATTTCACATGCTCGATCACTACAATGATTGTTCCTCTCAATCACATACAGAAAGAGACAACACATGGAGAAGTTTAGAGACCTGAACACTAATCACTATTAGAGAAAAAAACGTCCAACTTAAAAAAACAAGTGGCACACTGCAGTTCTTTGTTGTTTGTTTGTTGAAACAGGAATACATTAAGCCCCATTCCCAGACTTTTAGATGTCTTCCTTATGTTGTAGATTTCTGCTATTGGACATCCACTGGCATATACATATACACTCACCTAAAGGATTATTAGGAACACCTGTTCAATTTCTCATTAATGCAATTATCTAATCAACCAATCAATGCATTTATGGGTGTGGTCCTGGTCAAGACAATCTCCTAAACTCCAAACTGAATGTCAGAATGGGAAAGAAAGGTGATTTAAGCAATTTTGAGCGTGGCATGGTTGTTGGTGCCAGACGGGCCAGTCTGAGTCTTTCACAATCTGCTCAGTTACTGGGATTTTCACACACAACCAGGGTTTACAACGAATGGTGTGAAAAGGGAAGAACAGTCCTGTGGGCGAAAATGCCTTGTTGATGCTAGAGGTCAGAGGAGAATGGGCCGACTGATTCAAGCTGATAAAAGAGCAATTTTGACTGAAATAACCACTCGTTACAATGGAGGTATGCAGCAAAGCATTTGTGAAGCCACAACACGCACAACCTTGAGGCGGATGGGCTACAACAGCAGAAGACGCCACCAGGTACCACTCATCTCCACTACAAATAGGAAAAATAGGCTACAATTTGCACAAGCTCACCAAAATTGGACAGTTGAAGACTGGAAAAATGTCGCCTGGTCTGATGACTCTCGATTTCTGTTGAGACATTCAGATGGTAGAGTCAGAATTTGGCACAAACAGAATGAGAACATGGATCCATCATGCCTTGTTAACACTGTGCAGGCTGCTGGTGGTGGTGTAACGGTGTGGGGGATGTTTTCTTGGCACACTTTAGGCCCCTTAGTGCAAATTGGGCATCATTTAAATGCCTCTGCCTACCTGAGCATTGTTTCTGACCATCTCCATCCCTTTATGACCACCATGTACCCATCCTCTGATGGCTACTTCCAGCAGGATAATGCACCATGTCACAAAGCTCAAATCATTTCAAATTGGTTTCTTGAACATGACAATGAGTTCACTGTACTGAAATGGCCGCCACAGTCACAAGATTTCAACCCAATAGAGCGTCTTTGGGATGTTGTGGAATGGGAGCTTCGTGCCCTGGATGTGCATCCCACAAATCTCCATCAACTGCAAGATGCTTTCCTATCAATATGGGCCAACATTTCTAAAGAATGCTTTCAGCACCTTGTTGAATCAATGCCACGTAGAATTAAGGCAGTTCTGAAGGCGAAAGGGGTTCAAACACAGTATTAGTGTGGTGTTCCTAATAATTCTTTAGGTGAGTGTGTTGGTGCCAAAGAGTGCATATTAGTGCCTCGGAGATGCATTAGGTCTCCTAAAAAACCAATCTGTTCGTGTGTAATCAATATATAAAATCCTGTTGCTTAGAGTCGGCTAGTAAGACATTGCGATATGTAAAAGCAACATCTGAACAATCACATTTTCCTTTGGGATGATTTGAATTAAATATTTTTGCCGCCAATGCATGGAGTTCTTTTTAAGCTACAAAATTTCTTGATGCACACTTGTCTGTGCTACACTGTAAAATACCCAGAAAAATAAACTTAACAATGATCCTCTACCTGTCAGTAAAGCCCAAAGGGAGCTCCCCTGACAGCTTTATTTCACTATAACATTTCAGACGACCTTGGCTCATCTCAAAGCCTTTGTCTGTCCAGACAGACAATTTAAAGGGTGCTGTCTCACAACTGACCCGTCACCACCAAACCTTCGATATGAACACTAACCAAACATCATCTCAGGAAGGGGGGGCTGTTGGCTCAAGGGCTTAATAGACACATGGGTAATATCTTAATGTCAGGTTTCATTGTGTACAGATTGTTCTCACAGTTGTCGCTTTGATGAGATTTTAATATCATTTTCTTTTAAGGTTGCCATGGAGTCTCTCTGTGTGTCATTTCCCATAGTGGTTTGTTAAGAGGGAGCAAATCCCATAGGATGATAGCTAAAAATGAGCACAGGTACCCAAATTGCATCTTGGATAGTTTACTCGTACTGTATTTGCAGTCATTGCACTTTTGGCCAATACGTTTTTTTTGCATCCAAACTGTTCACTTTGTGCCCTACTGACCTCATCTTTGTTGTCTGAGAAAAATGCCCTCCACGCTCTCGATGCAGGTGGACATGACTCACTAATAGATTTCTTACACAGATTCACACGCAGTGGTTTTGTTCACGTATTTACTGAAAAAAACATCAGTGAGTCAGAAATTTTTGGTGATGACTGTATTGCACACACACAACACCATTTCCAGAACGACACAGAAAAGTGTTTGTGTCTATTGATCGCGACATGATTGACTGCATTGATCGAAAGTCTGAAAACACACAGCGGTCAAAATAACATCTTCCTCTTGATTTGCACCTGGTATGCTGAATATATAAAAAATGTATGTCATGTTTTCTTTATTTCATACACTAAGATTAACTTATTTTAATAGTAAGCCAATTATCAGATCAATATTAACTGGTTAAAATCATTGATCAAAGGCTGTTTAGCCGTGGCTTGAATTGTACTTTATGAGCAACTCTATTTGATCCGACATTTCAGCTCTTAATGAATAGATTATAAAACCGGATCAATGCTGTAGTCAATGTACGGTGGTCACCGCGGTTATGTTGGCGAGACTTTTTAGATTAGCATGTGATTCAGACGTCCTCTCACCCAGGGGGGCTCAAATCTCATTTCACATCCTTTATCGACTCAATATGTCTAGAGATGCGGTTGAAGTCGCGATACCCAAAGGACAAGATATGAGACTGACAATTTTGACACATTGACAATCACACACACACATATGAGGCTCTTCTCTTGATGGAGAGAGAGAGAAAATGTGTCCGTGTCCATTTGCATTTAACAGTGTAACAGTTTCCCGACTATGAAAGTGTCAGTGGGTGTCAATGGTCTTAACACTAGGGAATAAAGCTGGAATTTTAATGAGTAGGCGATGTCTGCTAAATGACTAGATGTAAATAAATGTTAATGTTTAAAAATGACTCCCGTCTGTCTTTTGTCCTGTAGAGAACCATGAGCACTGTGGAGGAGGAACCGGACCACATGATACCATGAAGAGAAGCCTGAAGGTCCTGCTCCACCAGCTGCTGAGTAAGTCTTTCTTTACATTAAAAAGGATTTTAACATATGGGTCATTCCACTGAATCGGTGCCATTTGCATGTTGTAACTCGTCAAAATTTAAGTGGATATTTTTCATTTTTTTAACACTAAATTTAATAACACTGGTCAATCTCAGGTAACTAGTTTATTTTTTTAACATGGTTTCTTAATTAGTTTTTAGCATAGATTTAGCAAGTACATGAAATATAGCTGCAGTAAATATTTGCTAATAGCATAAAGACACAATTTTAGTGATGTACCAAAATGTTTTATTTTAAAATAATCTGATAACATCAAAGAAATAAGTTTTATAGGTTATAGGTAACAGGACTGAACATTAAGATTGACATTCACAGTCATAGCATCAATATCATAAAATATACAGAAAAGAAATAAGAAAAGTGAATTCATATGACCTTCAGAAGATCCAGATAATGTCACTTCCTCTTGAAAATGTGACTTGCAGGATATTCCTAAAATTTCAGAGGGGGGTACGTGTTGGGTAACAGAACTGAGTGAAATCCTGGGGACATGACAAAATTTTATTTAAAGAATTTTATTTAAAGTATTATGACTTTTTCAATGGTAAAAAATATTTAAAGCAAAGATGTGATATGTACCCATACAAAAAGGCAAAAAATAAATATATCTAAAGAACTGTTTGCTTTATATTTAAAGGTAAAGTATAGAGATAGAGATCAGGGACAGATAAAAATGCAATTTTTTTAGTGTTCTGTGTAGTTTTTATTAATGTTTTAAAATATTTCGTTTAAATTTGGTGTTAGATTGACATGCAGGTCTGCCCCTAAGTAAAAAAACGCTTCAACCTACAACCATTCTAGTATGAATTGGATATGGGTCATTCCACCGAATGGGTAACATTGCTGTCCCCAGGATAATAAAAGTATAAAAATGCATGAAAACTAACTCAAAAAAATAAAATAAAATGATTAAGCAAAGTGTCCTGTACGGAGCCCCTAAGGGGAGATGGAGACAAAATTAAATAAAGTTTAGTTTCGCATGCACACATGAAAGCGAAAGTTTCATGTGCGCACACGAAAGTTTCACGTGCCCGTGCTATAGTTTCAAGTGCGCACGCGAAACTAAACGCAATAATTTCAGGTGCGCATGCAATAGTTTCACATGTGCATGCGAAATTAAACTTTATTTAATTTTTTCTCCATGTCCCCTTAGGGGCTCCGTACAGGACACTTTGCTTAAAGGAACAGTATGTAAGAAATTAATTTCAATTAATCATAAAATGGCCCTGATATGTCACTAGACATTAAGAAATCAATTTCTCAACTGATGTTTATGTTGTCATGTTGTGTATTGGCCAGTGATTGCAATACCAGTTTTAGCCACAAGTTTTGTGATTGCAGTACCAGTTTGGCCACAATCCTACATACTATTCCTTTAATAAACTTTTTTATTTGGAGTTAGTTTTCATGCATTTTTATAATTTTAATATCCTGGGGACAGCAATGTTACCCATTCGGTGGAATGTTCCATATACAGTTCATACTAGAATGGATGTAGGTTTAAGCCAGTTAAATTTATCAATGAAGAACCTGCTAACCAATGAGGTCTAAATGGTAGGAAAATTTTATACAACAAATATGACAAGTACAGTCTACATTCTGAAACAAAGTCATTGGTACTATACCCAATGGTGGAAAGTAACGAATTACATTTACTCACGTTACTGTAATTGAGTAGTTTTTTTGTGTACTTTTACTTTTTTGAGTAGTTTTTAAAATCTGTAATTTTACTTTTACTTAAGTATGTTTTGTTTAAAGTATTGTACTTCGCTACATTTTAAATCATATCCGTTACTGAGTAAAAAAATATTTAAAAAAGCAAGGTGATAAAGACACGCAACGGATGATTGATGGGCGGGGGAACGCGCAAAAAGAACCATGGAGACGGACGAGACATGCGGGCTTATGCAGACCCGCCTCAGTTTAAATCTTATAAAAGAAACCCCTGGTCATATTTAAGCGACCACTTTCCACTGACGCGAAGCGAGTGTTTCATTCCTATGAAAGGTAGGATTCATGCTTTGAGTACGAAATTGCTGACCGGGTTTTTACCGCTCATTTGCACAACGCGTTTTTAATAACGTGCGCATTATCTTCCGAAGTTTAGCAGCTTTGTGTCAGAAGAACGTCCTCGAGAATGCGCAGGTCATTAGACATTGCAGAGAGAGAGAGAGAGAGAGAGAGAGAGAGAGAGAGAGTAAAGGTCTGACATCAGGTACCCAGGTCAGGGAAGCTAGAAGACAATAAACGTGTCAAAATTATATAGCCATGGCACTCATTAGTTTAATAAAATAATGTATGTTACCAGCAATACATCAATTACAACCTTACTATAGTAATTGTATTTACTAGCTGCTGACCATTTTCAAAAGTGCATAACTCACATGTAAAAATCATTAAACAATTCCATAAATGTTTCTTAGTTTAAAAAAGCTTTTTATTTTATTAACTTTTTGTTATTGCACTTTAATTGTTAAGATGTTCCTACAGTTAAAAACAACTAGTTTGAGATTTATATTCCCTTGTCGTTTTTGAACTATACTAGAATCCTCACCTCTCCCGCTGTAAAAAAAGTAACTTTTACTCTGAGTAAAGTTAAAATGACTTACTTTTTACTTTTACTTAAGTTGATTTTTAGACAAGTACTTTTACTTTTACTTAAGTAAAATATTATTAAATTAACTTTACTTTTACTTGAGTACAATAATTTATTACTCTTTCCACCTCTGACTATACCCTTTAAAATGGTCATATGCACCATTTACGTACATATATGTATACATTTGGTACCAATATGTATCCTTGAGGTGCTAATATGCATTCTTTAAGTACAAAGGTGTACTTTTGAAAGCTTTAGTTACTATATAGCATATTTTTGTGGGTCTTTACTCAAAAGAGCACTTGCAGTTATAAGTATTGGCAATGCCTCTTGATATCCATCTGGCTTTGATCCAGCATGTTAGTGTGAACATGAAGTCAGACAGTGAACTCTTCCTTCGGCTCTTGAAAAGGTTTGAAGAGAGATTGCATTACTGTGATATTTTTATAGACTGCATGCACACAAAAACATGGGTGCTAGCATAACCTATTTCAGTTTAAACGGTTTAAATGAAAAATTGGGAATGGCCCTCAGGCTCAGGTGTATTTCTACCCATTCGTACAAACTTCAAATGAAGTTTGTCTGGGAAAACATGCCTATAGTGTCTGGACATATTCAGCTCATTTTTGATATCTTATGGGTTTCAAGTAGCCCAGCTGAGCCCTATTGAACTCAAGGCTGTTAAAATTGATGTGGTTCTGGTGTCTTGAGGTGCTTTGGACTTAATTCATGAGTATTCGCTCTAGGTTCAAAGGTTATTACAGGTTAACAATACTTAATTTCACATTTTTAAATTTCCTTTGGTGTGTAAGTGTGTATTGGTGCATGTTAACGATATGCAAAAGGTACAAACCCCAAAGTAAACAATGACGCGAGTTATTGTCTTCAATGTAAATCTCTTTTCTTGGACTACAACAAACACACGGATTGTAGGCAACAGTTTACTTCCTGGGATTGGTGGTGATGTAGTATAGACCGACATTATCATAATTCCTCGCCCTGTAAGTTAACTCCTGTTAGCAACCGAATCTTTCAAACATGGTAAGGAGCGTCACGTTTACGGCTGACGACAGAGGTATTCAAGCCAATCACAACGTACAGATTAGCTGGCCAATCAGGGACACAGAGCTTTTCAAATCAATGTGTTTCAGGAAGAGAGTGAAATCTGGAGCTACAATGTACAAATTTATGGTATGTGGAAAATAATCTGTTTTTTAACCATAAACCACGCAAACACATTGTATTATACCAAATACACAAAATAATGCTGTTTTTTAGTCATTAAATAGGTGCTCTTTAAAATTTTTTTCCAGATAATCCTGTTTAAATAGTTGGCACCCATCTCTTTTTCACTGGGACTATTTTGAGCTACTGTAACTCAATGATATGACTTATGTGTTAAGAATTTCCTGTTTAAAGTGTTTGCGTCCTGTGCACCCGAAATAATAATTAAAGGTCTGTTAGCGTTCGTGTAAATGACAGATTTGATATCGTCAATAAACAAATTCATTCCTTCTGCGCTTGTCTACCCTTCTTGACTGGGTAAACATCCGAAAGTTCAGAGGGACTGCGCAGAGCACCAAGGCAACCAAAATCACAAACAGGAAGCCGTTATCAGGGGGTATTATGGTTGTCGCTTTATCTATGAGCTCACATCTGCTCCACCCTGCCCCTCCCTCAACACAGGAAAAGCCCTAACTGGCCCACAGTTCTCTAGGGCAAAGTGTCACTTACTTTAAAGACTTGAACCCCACAGAAACACCAGAGGAATTTATTCATTGGTCGGAGTCATTGTTTGGGTTTTGTGCTTAAAATAATCCTTTGTGTGACTGTCAAAGAGCTTTTATTTAGCATGTCAACGGTTAAAATGTACTGTATAGTAAGGGAAGGGGTTTACGTGTATTTTTATCATCTACTTTTTAGTGGTATTTTGTGCAAAGGCCACCACCAGCTTTGTTGTTTTAGCACTCAGTAGACATTAAGTAAACTACACTGTCAGAAAAAAATGACAAGAAATGTTCACTGGGGCGATACCCTTTCAAAAGTACACATTTGCACCTGCAGAGTTCATATTAGTACCTCAGAGGTGCATTGTATTAGGACCTTTTTAAAGGGCACTACCCCAGTGATAGCTATGGGACCATTTTTGACCATTTTGTCTGACAGTGTATAAAGACTTGGTTGTTTTGGACAATTTAAGCCTGACTGTACCTACAATAAAATTACAATCTCGAGTGGTCACCTGAGATACTGTTTTGCCACTTGCATCTTAAATGTGTTTACTGTGACCTATTTTGTGACTACACCTCTGTCAAAAATGAGATTATGATTGTAGCCGGAAGCTCTCGAAACGTATATGTTCATCAAATACTTCCATGTCAAATTCGCTTAATCCATTCAAAAATAACACATTTTAGGCAGATAAAAATTATAATTTACAAGAAATCATGCCAGAGGCACTTAGTGGGTTTTGCATCTGAACTGTTCAAATATATCTTATTATATTATATGGTGTGTTACTGACTGTTTACCATACAAACAAAGTTGAGAAATACACAATAAGGCAGTGCACTTGCTCTCAAACACACTTGAATTTTGGTGTTCCTGTAGCTCAACTAGTACATAAGAAGACTAGTAGATAGGGATGCACCGATACCACTTTTTTGGAATACGAGTACGAGTACTTGCATTTCAGTACTTGCCGATACCGATACCGAGTACTTAATAAAAAAACATGATTTAAATTTACAGGTAACAGCTTTAGTCATATAATTTAACAAAAAACAAGGGCCTAGTTTTCCAGTTTGTTGTAAACTCTGCCTCTTTGGACAACACAAGAGGCATTAACCCCTTACACGCCGCTCAAACATAGACATTTCTCAGACCGTGGTATCGATCCCTGGTATCGGGGGACTTAGTACAAGTACTTTAGAAAATGTGGTATCGAGGCCGATACCCGATACCAGTATCGGTATCGGTGCATCCCTACTAGTAGACTGGCAGTGCAGATGTCATGGGTTTAATATGCACATGTGAATAATTTTAGATTAAAGCATCTGCCAGGTCTCATGTAGCCAGACGTACTGAAGGTCTGGGAACCATGGCAGCTTTGAATTGCCAAGGACCGCACAAGAGGCCACATGACTGACACATAAAGCAACCAATCACGTTTCACATTGTGTCATGTTATGTTTGGGGCTTGGAGATGTCGCCACAATGACATGACCAGTGTGCAACCATCCTTCACAAACGTCTCTATAGTTTCGAACAACAATAGCAAACCCGTTAAAATACCTTGCATACTTTTAAACATGCAGTGTTTATTCGATGTTGATGAGGGATGTTGTCACCGATGTAAACATGAAAGCTTTCTTCTTCAATCAGATGGCTTTGTGTTGCTTCCGTGCGAACCGTTAAAGATCGCAACACACACATCTCCCTCAATGTCAAAGAAACTTCCTTGGCAGGACTGGTCTTTCCAAGTCACTTCCTTCAGAGGCTAGAAGAGGCTCCTCTTTAGCATTCGGAGAACATGTAGCCCTGTCCCACGTAGGGTGTCCCATCTGTAATTTTTACGCACCGAAGTGTGCTCATCAGCGCCCCCTTTGCACCCTTGATACGGTCTTCGGCGAAGCCCACACTGCAGCAGGCTTCGCACACTTTACCAACCCAGAAGTCCTTGCGAAAGAGTAATCTGACCAATCAGACGACAGAAGGGAGGAGTTAACACCGATGGGCAACTTTTCTTCCTATTTCCAACGTGATGCTCGAGTCTGTCCTAAAATACGACTCTGGTGCACCCTCTTGGACTCACGTCAAGGGTCCCTAAGGTCTGCACTACATGATGTCATCAAAGTGTGGACTCTGGGGAGGTCCACAAGTCCGGAGTGTGCCATTTGGGACAGCGCCGTAAATGGAACAGGCTAGCAAGTGCATGTCATTGCGTCATTACGTCAGTGAAAAGGTGTGCTTTCGACGCTGCGCGCATAGGATTGTGGGTGATTTGAGAGTGTTAAGGCTACATGCATCTTTTCCTGTCCTTGGTTGAAATTCCGAGGATCCTCGTCGACATTGGAACAGTCCTTCGATGGATGACGATGACATAGCATCCTTGAAATTCTGGCTTCTGACCATCCTTCCTTGACATTGAGAAACACCTCGATTGTCTTTGCCCTATTTCGGGAAAAAAATTAAGCTGTTTCAAAATATACAAAAAATTATATTTGCTGAAATATATTTTGGAATATGTTTACAAAATATATTTCCCATTTTTTTATATTTTGAAAAGTTAATTATTTAAAAGTAAATACATGTTAAAGCATTAAAAATATTTAGCCCTCCATGTGAATCCAAGGAAATATATTCACGTCACACTGGAAGAAAAACTTTTATGTTTATGTTACGAACCTGTTAACGTAACAGTTTTAAAAAGGTTAAAATTAAATGTATTTTTAACTTCAAAAATATACTTCATAAAATTGGCTTGTATTTAGCATATTTGTAAAATATATGTAGGCAAAAAATAAACTTATGCCATATGGGATGTAAAATTAAAACTGTATTTGAAATATATTTTAATGCATTAAGGTATATTTCCTAATTAAAAAATATATTCAATTAAGCATTACTTTCTACAAAAGTATTTAGCATATATTTAAAATATATTTTTGGCCAGACCAGAGAGAGAAATTTATTTTTTTTGCCATATGGGTGGTCTCGGTCTTGCCTTGGTCTCTGACTTAGTGGTCTCTGGATTTTATTTCAAGACTGGTCAAGACCAGAAATGCAATAATTGGTGCATTGTCTGATTTATGTGTTCAACATCATTCATGTGATTAGATGTCTAAATATGGTTTGAGTATTTAAACTAGGGATGCACCGAATCCAGATTTTTTGGGTTTGGCCGAATACTGAATCCACTGTTTAAGATTCGGCCGAAACCGAATACCGAATCCACTGTTTAAGATTCGGCCGAATCCGAAACCGAATACCGAATCCTATTCGCATCCTTATTCCCTTAACACAGTAAAACACATTAATGAAGTAAACAACGTCCACAGCAGTGTATTTTTCATTTTATTTAATTTTAACTGTAATAAAAAGGATAGGCAACATTATGCCAGGATGACAAGTGGGAAAAACTATTTTGACAATTACCAAAAGCCTATGCATAATGAATGCGATGCGGTGCAACACGCTCGCGTCCGGCGAAATGTGAACCGTCCTAAGGCTCACTGAAAGAAAAAGCTTATCTCCACGTCAGCACCCGATGTGTGTAATCAACGGCCCGTGACGTCGACCAGCGTAGCGCAAGCCTAGGGTTCGGTTCGGTGGAAAAAAAATCTAGGATTCGGCCTAACCCTGTCAAAAAGCCCAGTATTTGGCCGAATCCGAATCCTGGATTCGGTGCATCCCTAATTTAAACCCCGTGTTTTAAACCCTATGACGCCAGTATTTAGAGCTGATAAAGTGATAAAGAGGGCTTTTGACACTAAAGATGTCTATTTCTTGCACAGAAACTTGTTAGAGTCTTTGACTTCAGGCTAAAGGTGTAATCCACTGTTGAATACTAATTACTACTGGTGTCCCAGCCCAATTAATGTGACAGATGAAACACAATTCATGGAAGACTGGGGGTCAAGAGAAGATTTAAATGTTCATTATCAAAACAACAGTGTTTACATCTGTTCTTTTGGGGAAACAGCCAGACTTCCCAGTTATTGAGTATATCAGCAAAGCCTTGTGCTAATCGAACACCAAGAATAGACCTTATTTTCTTATTTCCTACACCTTACAATTTCTGCTTGACTCAGTGCTCAGTTTATCCCTGCGATCCAGCAGGGTTTTCACCACAGGGAGACTTGTTTGGTCCACTTAAAAATAACCTTTAAATGTAGGGTAACAGATTTGATCCTGAAACATTTTTAGTTATGCTGGTTAAAAGTCTCCTCACATTCTGATAGCAATCACTGTGTTAAGTTGTTTAAATGTATTTGTAAAAATTTATGTCATCTGTGAAAGGCGTAGGACCAAAAAATGTTCAACAAATCATAGATTTCGGTCCGAACGGACGTTTCCTTTTATGTCCCTCATACGTAAGCGTAATTTGAATTCCCACCGCGCAGCGAGTCCACGCAGACACCATACGTCATCGGCGCGTTCACGTGCGCTCATCTCCTGTCTGTAAACAGCGAGAACAGCAAACTTTTCTGCTGAATTGACAACCTACACAGGAGCAACAAAACTAAATGCATCTTTTATAACAACAACAGCAAAAACTGCCTGGATCAGCAAGAGCAAAAACCCAAATTAACATCGGTAACTTTACTGCTTTACCCCGAGATGTAAACAGCTACAGGAGGCAAAGGGTCTGAAAGGGTCGTTGCACTGTTTATTTTGGTAAGGTAGGTACGCGATATGTTTGTATTGAGATGGATTCAGATATTATACTTTGATGAAACATTGTGTTGCTTATGAAATTTGTGTTCGTTTATGGATTAGCATAACGATATAGTTACTACGTCTACACAATCGAACGTGTGCTTAAACTAATTCTGATGTACATCAGTTGTTTATGTGGGTTATTTTGGAAGTGTTATTCACTTTGTACTGCAAAGTTTTCTCACTGGTGAATGAGACATGAGACGTGACCGTCTGATCTGTGCGTGTTCATGTGTTATGAAAGATCGTGACTTTGGATGGCGATTTGACTTGAGGGTGGGATCGGGATTTCATTGCTAGGCGGCTACCGTTAGCATTTTTCAAAATGTGTTACCCTACCTTTAATATCCAACCATCCTTTGACAGCTCCTAATTTAAGATTAGATTATGATATTTTAACCTGAATTTCACAGACAGGGTCACGTATTTCATGAAAATATGAAAAACCTTAGAACCAATGTTATTTAATTTTTAGTTTTTTATGGGGCAAAAATGTTGTCTGAGAGATGTGACAGTCACCACTGTTGAAGTCTCATACTGCAGAGGACATCTTGGCTTGTCCCTGCAGGTGATTCTCGCACGTAATATTGAGTGATGGATGGGAAGATAAGCTGTAAACTCATACAGTCTGTCGAGGCCATTTGAGATCTTACTGTCTGTGGCTCTGATGGTACAGACTTACAGACAGTTCAAGGATCAGTGTGCTAGATGGATCTTTTCATATTATTTATGAATGTCACAGCTATGCAGCACTTTATGAACGCCACAGGCTATTTATGCATTCCAGAGAATTTAATTTTAATATATTTACTGCATAAATTCATTTTCCCGCACTGTGCTAATGGATAGGGGTCGGCTTTATCGTAAATCAGAGGATAATTTATTACTGATATTACATCCTAATACCTAGCAACTCATTCACCTTCTCACTTTAACTCACCCAAATACACACCCTTCCTTTGACCTCACATACACTCTAAAAAACACTCCAGTGTTGGGTCAAAAAGGAACAAACCCAACCCAGTGGGTTGTAAAATAATCTATGCTGGGTTGTTTTAACCCAAATCTGAACATTTTAAAATAACTCTTGTGGATTGTCCCTTTTTGACTCAATACTGGGTTGTAAATAACCCAGCATTTTTTAGAGCTTGCAGTGAAACTCATCCAGTTAATTTTGACCATCATCTGTATTCTTTCATCTTCTAAAGCCATGAATTGGCTTTGTGTGACAAGCAGATAAAATTGAAAAGGTTATTTGCTGAATTCTTTAAAAATCAAATGCCATTTTTGACATCAATGACACCAAGTACTATTATTATAAATGTTAGGAATGACATTAGAGTTACTGACTGGTTTTTAGGTGAACTAACCCATTAACCCTTAATCAGTGTTCAAAAAGGATAACGTTTTTGGTGTTTGGGTTCTGATAGAAGCGAGAATGGTAAGAAAATAGGACAAAACAGTTAAGTAACCAATACGTGACAGGGACACGTAAACAGAAATTTGTGACACGAGAAAAGATTCAAAAAGTTACGTGACTATATCAGGAAATTTCGTGAGACTGGGCTGTACTTAACTAGGCCATAAAATGGCTCATGAAGAAATTATTAGATTTTTTTTTTATTAATTAAATCTAAATTGTTTTTGGACATTGCTCTATGTGTTAGGGATAGAATACTGACATCTGAAAAAACTTTAGAAATTATAATTAAAGAAAGAAAGTGCAATGACCACATATATCCAATAGAGATTCATAGGGACTTTTGTATTCTCCTCACAATATTTTGTGATTATATATATTTAAACATTCTGAAATACATAAAAAAAATCTGTATTTTGTATGTGTGTGTATGAGATGGAAAGTTTTTTTTACACTTTTTATTTATGCTTTAAGACCAGACCTTGGTTTATATGTAGAAATGTGCAGATTTATAACGGATTTACTTTTTTTGACAAACAAAATAATTTTTTTTATATTTTTTCATTTTCCCATTCATTATCAATGTGGGGTCATTTTGACCCCAAACACCTTAAATGGTAAAAAAATAATTACCCACCTTTAGAACAACGAAATCAAGCCCAGTTTTTTGTGCATGTTTAGATAGATTATTAAAGAAAAGTCACATAGTTTCATGCCCCTGTACCGAGCCCCTAAAATGACATCGGAGTAAAAAAAATCTAGAGTTTAGTTTCATGTGCTCACGTGAAACTTTCATGTGCTCACGCGAAACCTTCATGTGCAGAACTTTTTTTAAGTTTAGTTTCGTGTGCTCACGTGAAACTTTCGCACGCGCACGTGAAAGCGAACTTTTCACGTGCGCACGCGAAACTAAATGCGGTAGTTTCACGTGCGCATGCGGTAGTTTCACGTGCGCACCCGATAGTTTAAGGGGCTCCGTACCCCTGAGATAAAGGTAACACTTTTAAAAAATGAAGGAAAAGTCCCGTGGAAAAGTCCCCAAACCCTGATTAAGGGTTAACAAACTTCTAAAAAGCTTAAGACCCAAAATTAATGTTTGTTCATTCCAGCAACTCAGACTGTGATGTAGCCGAATGTCAGAGAAAGACCCCGCTACCCATTTGTCTCTAAACATATTATTGTAAATCAGATGTCATTTTCAATGTAATTTTATAATGAAAGTCATTTTTTGCACTGAAACAGAGGAAGCAATTATTGCAAGGTTAATCATTCCACATGCAAGCTCTGACTTGTCAAGCTAATTTATCTATCAAATAATAACAATCAACTTATGCAGATCCATTTTTCATCTTATATTTCTCATTTTCTGTTTAGTTTCCATCACACATCCCTTTCCCCCTCGCTTCATTCTGTAATGGCAGTGAATAAAAGCTTGTTCTTTTTCCATTGGACTCTCCATCATTGCGGCCTGTTAATTTGCTTTCAGTGGAAATAGTCCAGTTTAACAGATCTGCTGTTGTATCTCTCGAAGAGAGGAGGCTGGGTGTTTGTGTCTGTGTTAGACCCTGTTAGACCTATACTTCATCAAAAAATAGAGCCACGGACCCACATACAAATGCTCACAGATGCACTATGAATATAGTGTACATGTTTATGCACTAGAGCTTCTGATGTCAGAATTCACTTTGCTTGGTTGTGTCAAAGTCACAATTCATGTTATCAGCTCAAAGGCCATGGATTAAAGCAATCTGGAATAGATATACAGATACAATGTTTTAAATTAAAGTGTCTGCCAAATGCATACATTAACTTTATGAAGTAAAGCAGTGTAGATGCATGTGAGGTAAGGTGCATGTCAAATATTGGAACTAAGTAACAAGCAGTTGCTGTTAGCTCTCATGGTGATGCTCACTGCTAATGCAAATGTTGCAGCATCTTTATATAAACCTTATGCTTCAGTTCTTATTTGTGAAGTGACTTTGCCCAGTACTGATGCTGAGATGTACATTAGTGCAGTATGTGTTTTCCTTTCTCTTCCTCCCACTCATTATTATAATGTGAGTCAGGTGAGTGTGTATTTGTGTTTGTTTGTTTGTTTATGTATGTGTGTGGCAGCATAAATGCCAATTTGAAAGTGAGTCATTCATTGATAAATGGGAGATAACCTTGGTCAGGCCAATGTTTTTTTTTTTAAATGTTTTAATGGTATGACAAATTCTTTGTCTACATTAATTCATTCATGCACAAGCACACACTCTCATCATGTGTCGTAATATGATTTACCCAGTTTGGACATGTTTTTGGATCATGCTTTGTTGGACCTGGAACAACATTCCTATTAGGTAATGAAAATCCATGGACCGCTCACAGTCTGTTTACCTGTTTTAATATAATTGCCTAGGTACTCGTAGGTTGTTACAACCACTACCCCCCCCCCCAAAAAAAAAAAAAAAAAAAAAAACACAGCGGGCATTTTAAGGAAGAACTAATACTGATTTTACTGGAATAAATACCAGGTTAGTAGCAACCAACCTCTGAGATGCAAAGTAAACTCTTTGTGTTTGTTTGTTAATAATGATAATAATAATAATAATTTTCTTGTTCTTAGTATGAATCATCTTTTTTACTATCAGACAGACATAAAATCAATTTGTTATTATGCCGTTAATTAATATGTAATATGCATGATTCATTATTTCCCAAAAATCACTAGCATATATTTTCACATTATCTCAAATGTTTCATGACACGGTTAACAGGACATCTGTTTATGATTTTTAATAAGCGTCATGTTTACATTGGATCAGGGAGCTCATGTCTAGATCATTTTAATGTCCGCACTTTCAGATACATATGGAGAGCGGCTTGTTAAACGCTATGGGAATTTGTTGAAGATATGCGCGGAGGGAGGCGAGTTTGGGAGCTTGTGTCTGATTTAAGCGTGCCACTTTGTTCTGAAATGAGCAAGAATTCATGTTTTATTTATGAAGGTGATGTTTTATTAATGCTGTGTTGGATTGGCAGAAGTGTATCGGAAATAAGCTTCTTCCAAATGAGTCCAAGAAAACAGGACATGGCAAATACTGTCAATATTTTTAGACTTTAAAATCTGCAAGGTTTTGTAGCACGCGTGTAAGTTTCTGGCATAAGAATGCTTTCTCAGCGTGAGATGGTAGATGGGAAGGAAAAGTCTGTTTAAAATTAAATTTTTACCAAGAAACTCACTTGTAGAAAAACGAAAAACTTTATATGCCGCGGTCAAAGATGAAATAATTGAATAGACAAAATGCTAGGCACGTATTATACTTTCATCAAATACCTTCACTTTAAATATGCTTAATCCCAGCCTCACGCCAGTCAGAAATATAATTTTGAAATATGTTTAAAAATCTACAGTACTGTGCAAAAGCCACCATGCCAGAATTAGATTTGTTGTTTTTGTAATGTTATAGTGATCATATATAATTATTTCTCAGTCTCTTTATTAGAATACAAACAGAAAATACCGGAAATGTGTATTAAAAACTGTATAAAAATGTAAACTGATGTGTCAAGTTTTTAGGGTAAATTCCCCTTCCACTTGAGCAATAGCAGGAAACTGCAGGATCTCTTAAACCTAAAATAAAACTTAAATCCTAATTTCTCAATTTAAAGAAATTCGTCTTTTTACTTCATTCTGCTCAAGAAGTGTTTAGTTCCACGAGAGGTCACACTAAACACAGATGATTCCTAAAGATGCCTTTTTTTTATTTTGTGGATATTATAACATCTAAAACAACAAGTCTGGTGGTGGTGGCCTGAGACTTTTGCACAGTACTATATTTTTTGGCCATTTTTTGTATATTTTGAAATATATTTAAAAAATAAATACATTTTAAAGCATTTATATTTAGGTTGCATTGGAAGAAAAACGTTGTATATTACAAACCTGTAAATATAGAAGCCTTAAAAATATTAAAATTAAATATATTTTTTAACTTAAAAATATACTTTTATATTTTATACATAATTATACTTTATGCAAACTGTTATATTTTGGCCAAAAAATATGTATTTTTCGCAATATGGGTTGTAAAAATGTTTTTTACCCTAAAATATATCTTTTTTTGTAATTCAGTGTTTATTGGTTTTGACAAAGCATATAGAACAGTTCGCAGAGTAGAAAGTAGAAATAGAAAGTATTAGACCATTATTATTATCCCTGGCCCTCCCCCCTTCCCTCACCCATCCTATTGCACTCAGGACTTGAAAGACACAATATAGGATATAAACAACAAAGATCTGTAAATACATATTTATACACATAAAATGGAATTTAAAATAAATAAATATTAATGAAAGTACTACGTACAAAAAATAATAATAAAAATAATATTAATACATTTTATGTGCAGATTATGTATTTAGAATCTCTTTAATTATAGATATCCAATTCTCCCATCTACCTAAAATATATCTTGAAATATGTTAATATATGAATGTTAAAGCTTAATATATTTTCAAATTCAAAAAAATATTTAATTAAGCTTTACTTTCTACAAAATGTATTAAGCTTAAAACATATTTTTGGCTAAAGAAATGTTGTTGTGTTTTTTTGCCGAATGGAAAAAGGATATCTTGTGCCATGCCATAATGCTTTATAATATTTATACTTTTTAAAATTTGCATCTTATATCAGATTCAAAATAGGTTATTGGTGGGGTTTAAAAAAGTAATGTACATATATGCCTTTGGCACACACGACTTGCATAGCAATTTTTAGCAAGTGCATTACATTTTTTATGATGTGTGTTTCCTGGGAATCAAATCCACAACTCAGTTTTATTTATATGCCACAACTCAGTTTTATTTATAGGCCCTATGAGATGCTTTTGAGAGATAAAAACAGTTGTCGACTATATGTATTATTCCTGATAATATGTAAGCACATGGGAACAGTATGGTATGATGTATACATTAAATGTGCATCAATGACTGAGAATAGAGAACTTAAAGGGAAAGTTCACCCAAATATTTAAACTGTCATTATTTACATCCTCATGACATTTAATCGCACAATGCCTTTCTTTGTTTTTCATAACCCAAAGATTTTATAAAAAAAGTGTTGTTTAGGGTTTTCTGGTTACTATAGAAGTGGATGGTGACCACCTCAGTCACCATCCACTTCCATAGTAACCAGAAAACCCTTCAAGCTTTTAAATGACCCAGGAGTGTTAAATAACTCGTGTTATATATTTGATGTGTTCTGAAGACATTTACTTCTCTACTTTCTTGTTGTGGGTATTGCTTTAAAACTGGATTAGCACTGAAAGAGAGGCGACACTTGAAAAAAAAATCTGCATTTGGATTCTAATAAACAAAGAAAACAATGGAGGCTCAGATGAAATGACAGTGAGTAAATAAACAAAAATTTCATTATTGGGTGAACTATCCCTTTAAAGAATTCTGTGCCTATACAGAATATAAACCATTAAACAATGAATGTTTAAACAGGTAATACAAAGATAAGCAGAGGATATCTCAGCAGGTGACATTTAACTGACTCATCATCTCTTCATGTCGTCTTCTGATCTTGTAAGACCTTAAGCTTGGTTTCCATAGCAACTGAAAAAGGATGTTGATGAAACAATGGCACCTCATCACTCAGGTGTTATGGAAAAATATTTTCAGACTGACAGGCTATCAGCATATTTCTTTTAACCACAGCTATTTACCTCTTATGTCCTCCAAGTGGACATAAGAGGTAAATTTATAATCTGATTATGAGATTTGGAGCATCAAAGTTTGATTTCACATTGATTTTAATCTTTGACTTGACCTTACTCAAAGATATCAAGGTTATATTTTCACAGAATGTTCCTTATATAACATGTTCTTTATATAGTCACATATGGCCATGCATTCATACCACAAATTTGATTATAAATCCATAATATCTAAATTCGCTTCTTTCTTTGTTGTTCCTCAGGTGTTTTCCTGATTCTGTCGATGCCAGTTGGGCTGGCGATCTCCTCTGAGGAGCTTCACCCCAGCCGAACCCCTCTGGACCCTGTCTCAATGTCAACAAGAAGCATAACTCTTGCCACTCTCTCACCAAAGCCCTTAAACTGGCAAGAGGGTTCCAGCAGTGGTGAGCTGCATGAACAAGCATCGCCTCTTCTTGAAGGGTCTGCCATCCGCACACTCCAGACACCGGAGACCACTGTACCTTCTGCCAAAGTCCCAGTTATTGCTGTAACAGAGAGTGCAACACTTGGACTTCTTTCAAGGGACCAGACGGCATTTCGAATCCCTCATTTGGAGAAAGTAGATGCACCCAAACTGAGCTTTGGCACTTATACTGACAGGCAGAGTACAATCAGTAGCAAGCTACCAAACTGGCCCTCCAGTAGAAAACAATCCACAAATTCGGACTCTGGATATTCTTTTCTCTCAGGGACTGAAAGCAGTGTGGCCTCTGGTGAAACGTTCCCAGAGACTGGAAACATGGGAGCGCAAAGGTCTGTCAATCCCATTCATCATCCATCCTCGCTTCTATCACCTTTATCGTTTCCTGCTGCCAGAGCTCACAAAGGGCAAAGCGCCAAGGAGTTGGCTCCACATCACATTATCACTTTGCGTGATGTGTCTCAGACTGAGAACCCAACGCAACCTTTGGATACGTTGGCACCAACTAAAAACCAGCCTCCTTCCCCAGCTCCGCCCTCCACACCCAAAACAACATCCAACGTGACTTCTTTAGCAGAAAGCACTCTGGAAAACACTTCAGGTGGCAGCAATGCAGCCACCAACACGACCGCCGATTCTCTTCACCCGATGGCTAATGTCTCGGACATTATCAACAGCACTGATGTCTCATGGCCTGGAGCGAATGACTCTAGCGTTGCAAAGACGCCCTCAACAGCGAGCGGGAGCTTCATGAACAGGCAGGTTCCAGCCACCACGCAAGGCCCATGGGAATCTGGGAACCAGTCAGGTCCCGCACTGGTTCCTCCTCATGAAAAAAAAACTATCTGCCTGGACAAAATGGACATTGTGTGGTTGGTTCTTGCCATTAGCGTGCCTGTTTCCTCATGCTGTGAGTAACCAATATCACACCTCCTCCAAGCCCTGTCTGTCTACGATAAAGTTTTAAAGTGAAACACAAAATGTTCCCAAAGAAAAGAACACGGCTTTGAACAATTTGCTTACAAGTTTCTGAAACACTTCATACAAAATTTAGAAATGATGGATTAAAGCTAAAACAAAAATGTTTGATATTAAATATTTATCAGAGCATCTGTTTTAATTTGTATATTCTTTTTCAGCCGTGCTGCTTACCGTATGCTGTATGAGGAGAAAGAGGAAGTCTGCCTCTCAGGAGAACAACTTGAGCTACTGGAATGACGCTATCACTATGGATTACTTCACTCGTCATGCTGTGGAGCTCCCACGCGAGATACAATCACTGGAGACAGCTGAGGTACTGTGAGAGAAAACCTATAGGCTTATATAGGACATTTAAACAATGCTTTCTGTGAATAAGGCCCAGGGCTCCATTTTTTAGGCCTGTTATTCCTTTCAGCATGCAAAAGTTCTTCACAGACCTCTGAGAAACCGTATGACATTATGAAACAAACACATTTTTAAAATATTTGTTTAACTCTTTCCCCGCCATTGACAAGTTTTCTCATCAATTAAGAGAAAACGCTTCCCTGTCAATGACGCTTTCGTGACAAGTTTTTACAGCAATCCATTTTTCCTCTATTGTCCACTAGGTGGCACTCTTACCCATCTTATAAAACACTGAAGCATCCACTGATTCATACACTCTGTGTATGGTTTGATCATCGTTCTGAATCTGTTTGCTAACAAAAGTCCTTTACAAAAATGCAATTATCTTATATAATTGCAATTATATAAGAAACCTACCCATATTTTTACCATCTATTCTATTTATTCTATAATCTTTTGAAGCAAGACAGGATTGTGCAACACCACTACTCTTAATGATTCCTCGTTGTAAGATTTCCTGAAAATCTCCTATTGGTCACGCATAGATATGTACACTAGATGTCGCCTTGGCTATGGCAGTTCATTGGACCGAATGCGTCAAATAGAGCCGCCATCTTGAAACAGGGGAACCCTGCATCAGCCTCATTGTAGGCAATGGTATAACGGAAATAAAATCACCATGAATCGTCATGAATGAGATGTTCTTGGTTTTCTTTTTGTTCGTTTCAACAGTAAGACATGTATTTAGCATTGAGTCCAGAAAGTTTTGATATTATGAAAATCTACTTTTTCTATATAATTCATTGTGCTTGTAGGCCTAACATCCATACGCGGCACAAATGTCCGGCATCCGCCATGAATTCGAAGTACAGGCGGAGATAGCAGCTTTACCTACCTACTTCCAATGACAAGACCCCTGTTTTAAGATGGCGGCGGTTTTGACACATGCTTAGAACCCCTAGGCGACATCTAGTGTATATATATGTTGGTCACGTACGTCTTCAAATGATACAAATTCCAACAGTTCACCAAACTTGAACTGTTGGAACTTTTGGCAAATGTAAATTTGTTCACAGGAGCTTACGTTTTGTGTCTGCTGCATTTGCATGCTTATAAATGGAAGTCAATGCAACGAAAGGTCTAGTGCAGGGGTCTCCAACGTGGTGCCCACCAATGCACATTCCATTAATCATCTCAATTGTAATATTTATTTAATACATATTTTTTTATATTAGCTTGGCTTGCTTTACGTATATTTTTAAACAATATTAAAACATAGTAAAATAAGTAAAACAAAAAAGTTTTGAGTAAACTATATCAAGAAGTAGGATGGATGTTGCAGACCATCTGATAAAGATCTGCAGGTGAATGGGACAATATCCATAACATTTTATTTACTGAGATATCATAATAAACTTAATAATGCACTGGACTACCATGTGCTTGAAAAACCTTAGTGGATAAGCATGCCCACTAAGATTAATTATAAAATTATAGTAATTATATAATAGATTAATTATAAAATTATAGTAATTATATAATAGATGAATTATATAATTATAGTAAATTATTAATACTATTAAAAGTTTTTACTTATTTGTCTACTTGAGGAAGATTATAATGGTGAAGAGTTTGTAGTTATATTGCCTATATCACCACCTAGTGTGCAGAGATCAACATTGTCTTTTAAAAATACACTGTCAGAAAAAGGTACATATGTGGTCACCAGGAGGGTACCCTTTAAAAAGGTCCTAATATGTACTATTTAGGTACAAATATACACCTTTGAGGTACTATTATACACCCTTTAGGTAGAAAGATGTGCTTTTTACCATCCCATTTACAGTTTTGTATCTTTTTCCCATGTCACGCTTCTGCTTTTGCCAATTTTAGGATTGTGATGATGATGAAGGATCATGTTTGAGATGCTGGTGACCCTCAGGTGTTCATGTAAATCCTTTTAGTCTCTTAGAGACACTCACAATCATATCCTTAGTTCCTCTTTGTGATGTCTTTATTGATATCTACAGGTATATTCCCATTTAGCAAACCTCATCATTTGACAGGTGCGACTTAACCTGCTCATTTTCCCCCTCATTTCCCTTCTTTTCATTTCTCACAAACCCTTGTCTCCATGGTGATTCAGCTCAATCACTTCACCATAAAAATTACCATGTGTGTCTATCGCAAAACCTGTTTATAGGTAGAGGTCAATCTCTTTATTCCAGTTAAAACTCTATGTAGCATTAGATGTCCAACCATTAGCCTAGGGTTAAAGTCAAGTGTACAGTATACTAATGCTTTTAATGTATCTTTTTTGTGTTTTAGGACCAAGAGACGTGTCTGCCCCCTAATGGTGACTACAGCGACAGCGGTGTGGTTCTGGTTAACCCTTTTTGCCAAGAGACTCTTTTTATCAACAGAGACAAAGCATCTGACATCTAAACAGCATCACATGAAAACAAAATCATCCCTTTTTTTTGCTTGCATTTTTTAAGAATATACATAAATATATATATATATAAATACATATATGTGTAAACCTTCAGAGACTGTGGTTTATATATTAAAATGGTTTCAAGGCGCTGAAAGAATATGACAAAAAAGATCAAATGCTATTTACTATGAGGGGGGACCCTGCATATTTTTCTGATGTGGATTTTCTACAGACGGTTAATTGTGATAAGGGTTTTTATGTCCTTTTGAATAAAAATCGTAAGTGTGGTTTCTGTTAGCTCCAGTGGCTTCGGTGATGCGCAGAATGCTGTGTGCCGTAAGGATGTTCGTGTGACCCATAACACTTAATATGATTACTTAAAAAGCCTGCCGCACTTGAATTCTGTATGTAAGGGGATGCCGGGGTAAGGGGCATTGATTCTGGGGGGTGTTTTGGAACAGGTCCACTGGGTTACCATGGTAACCCTTGCTTTGCATCTGATGGAGAAAGTGTCACGAAATTGTAAGTCACCAGCCGAAAGACAAAATATGTAATGTCCCATTCCTGCGTGCGTGTGCGTGTGTGTGTATACAGTATTTGTCCTGTTGCATGCATACTTCCTGATTTGAGTTGTATGTGTATCTTTAAACAAAAATCAAATGGAATTTCATTCATTTACACACTATAATTCTTAATACAGTTGCACAAACAATTAAAACAAATGCTTAAATGCCAATGAATTGCCTCATACAGTACAAAGGCCTTTGTTTGGTAATGTTACAGTACGTGCTCACGTTTCTTCATTTCTGTTTGTGTGTGTTTGTGTTCAACGTCCATGAACAGAACTAGCATTATATAACTGTACTGCGAATGCATCCTGTTTTAGTAAACCATTGTATTTGTTTATTTGCTATGTCATGCTCTGAAGAAAATGGCACTATTATTGCTTAACAGGTTGGCTAAATACATATTATAAATATATATATATTTTGTTAGAATATGTTTTTTAGTAAAGGGTGTGAATGTGTGTGCTTGTGTGGTTCTGTCTGTTTGTCTATCTCTGTCCGTTGTGCGAGCATTAAAAGATGCTGTTTTAAGAGAATATATGAGACCAAAATGAATTCCTTATATTTCTCCTTACTTCTCCAGTGCTTACTGCTGTATTGTACAGTTTTTTAGATGAATGTTGATATCACTGGATGTAATAGCGTGTAAGTGTTAGATATAAATGACAAATTTTTATTTTGTACTTTTGCCACTGACGTTGCTATATACTTTTTGATCATAACTTTTATCATACATATCACATTTCCTGTGTGCTTAGAATATTTTTTATATATATTATTTCAATGTATATGTAGTTTTTCTTCGTTTCATCCACTTATAATTGCTGTTTTTGTTTGTTTTTATAGGCATGAGTTTTAAATATGTAAGGAGAGAAAGATAATCGCTCAGTTGAAAAAATGCTCCTGCATATTATGAATCATGTCTAATGTTTTTGTAGCACATAAACTGTACTTTTTACTGCTGAGCAATAAAAATAAGCTTTAAATGCTTCGTCAGTCTAATTTTTATCTATCTTGTAGTTTTATTAAGAATATTTTTAACAAGGTGTTGCACCAATGCATTTATTATTTTTCGTTATGCCTGGCAAAACTACCATATGAAGTTTTTTGGAATCTTCTCTGTTAGTCCTGTATGCTGATTGAAGCATTTCTATTCACAGTGTTGTTCATTGTGACACAACTGTGGCCTTCACTGGATCATCTATTCATGCATAGTCTCTCAAACAGCATCAGATGTTTGTTGTGCTATCATAAACCCTATTGACCATATGGCTGTCTGTCAGAATACAGTTAACTGTTATGGGTCGGTTTACCGGACATGGCTCATCCTAGTCCCAGACTAAAATGCATGAGCTGCCTTAATTTAAAAACATCTTGCATTGAGATATCTTAACATATAACAGTGCCAATGTTTTGTCTCAAGATGCACACAAGTATTTTTTTTTGGAAGGTCTGTTTGAAAAAACTACTCAAAGGTCCTTGTATAACCAAGGCCTAGTCCTGGATTAATCTAAACCCGAAACCGCCCCATACAGTAGTGTCTTATAGGCTAGTTACACATTCTGACATTTTACATATGCACTGATACAAATATATTGAAAGTTTAACCTTAGTAACCTAAGTTTAATTCCTTTTATGTATTTTTTTTTTTTGTTTGTTTTACCATTGTCCTTTAATTTTAAAATATGAATAAAGTAATTCTAAAGCATTTAAAATAATAATTTTAAAAACTAAGGAAAAAATTAATAAAAATAAACCAAGTTAAATAATACTTGTGAACCTTTATTGTGGATCACTGTCACAAATTTAAAATATTATTTTTTTGTGCATTTAAGTTTTTTGCCTAATCTTATTTTAAAAATGTCAATTACATGATGCTACCAAAAAAATACATAATTTTAAATTTATATTTCTAATGATAATTTATAACACAGGCCTGTTGAATCCTTTATTCTGATTGGTTGAAAAATAATCCATGGGTGTTTTCTGTAAACTGCACACCTAATCTGTCAAATGACTTAAAAATAGGCACCAGAGCTATGTTTTTGGTAACCGTGGTATAGGCGGAACTATACTATATACATGTTAATATAATGATAAATTAATATATAATGGTTGTATAATCAACAGTTGCGCAATCTGTTTCGAAACACCGTAACACTGCGATGCGATTGGTTAAAGGCTCACATTATCGCTCAGCGATTGGATAGCAGTGCTGTCAATCATAAGTCTGCATTCCGTTCCGGGTTGCGCAGGCATGGGAAGTAACAGTTTCCGGTTTATCAGGCGAGTGTGTCACACGTTAAGCTGGTCAGAGTGTCATGTTGCTCCCAGCACGCATTTAACCCGAGCAAACACATGAAACTGACGCACTATCGAGTGGACTCGCGTGAAGTCTCGTTTTAGACGCCGATCTAATCGTTTTTGAGCTTGTTTAGTTAGCGGTTTAAGATATTTGCCGATAAGATGGCGGATGTGGCTCCGGCCGGCGCGGAAAAGAGTCTGGATGACTTCTTCGCCAAACGTGACAAGAAGAAAAAGAAGGAGAAGGTCAAGGGAAAGCAGGAACAGGTGATTGTAAAGAAGACAAAAAAGGAGAAGGAGAAGTCGACGAAGAGTGAAAATCAAGACGCGCAGATGGAGAAGGTAACGTGGCGTTCATTAAAAAAAATGAAACCTTGTTCTCCAACATCACACATGTGTTCCGAAACACCTCGAGATTCCTATCTAGACCACATTAATGGGGATCGCGTGGACGTACACATGTCTATAAAGTCAAAAATGCTTTTCAGACGCGTCTGTGACGCCCAGATAATGTGCTCTAGATATGCTTTTCACTAGATTGTGCGACACGGCCAAGTTATCTGATTAACTAACAAAAGGTTAACGTTAGGGTGCATATGTGAGTTCAGAATTGATTTTGTTGATATGATACAATTTACTGTATTTTCCCTTACGAATGTTAATTTATGATTTTACAACAGTGGCCATAATTTAACTATGGTGTTTATAGTAAACCCGAAATTTGTCATAGTCTTACTACAGCATCCAAAGTTTAGCCAAGAAATTTGTGGTAAACCATCACCCCAATTTACCCGTGTCTCCCTACAGTAATCAGAGTTTACCCATGATATTGTAAAACCATAGTAACCCCAAATTTACCAGTATCTTGCTACAGCAATCAAAGTTTACCCATGATATTTGCAGTAAAACCATAGTAACCCAAAATTGACCAATATCTTACTACAGCAACCAAAGTTTACTCATGATATTTGTGGTAAAACCATAGTAACCCCAAATTTACCAGTATCTTACTACAGCAACCAAAGTTTACCCATGATATTTGTGGTAAAACCATAGTAACCCAAAAATGACCAATATCTTACTACAGCAACCAAAGTTTACCCATGATATTTGTGGTAAAACCATAGTAACCCCAAATTTACCAGTATCTTGCTACAGCAATCACAGTTTACCCATGATATTTGCAGTAAAACCATAGTAACCCAAAATTGACCAATATCTTACTACAGCAACCAAAGTTTACCCATGATATTTGTGGTAAAACCATAGTAACCCCAAATTTACCAGTATCTTACTACAGCAACCAAAGTTTACCCATGATATTTGTGGTAAAACCATAGTAACCCCAAATTTACCAGTATCTTGCTACAGCAATCACAGTTTACCCATGATATTTGCAGTAAAACCATGGTAACCCAAAATTGACCAATATCTTACTACAGCAACCAAAGTTTACCCATGATATTTGCTCTAAAACCATAGTAACCCAAAATTGACCAATATTTTACTACAGCAATCAAAGTTTACCTGTGATATTTGCGGTAAAAACCTAGTAACCCAAAAATGACCAATATCTTACTACAGCAATAAGTTTTTCTCTTATATTTGCGGTAAAAATAGTAAGCCCAAATTTACCAGTATCTTACTACAGCAACCAAAGTTTACAGTAAAAACATAGTAAGCCCAAATTTACCAGTATTTTACTACAGCCAACAAAGTTTACACATGATATTTGCGGTAAAACCACAGTAAGCCCAAATTTACCAGTTTTGTGCTACAGTAACCAAAGTTTACCCATGATATGTGCGGTTAAACCATAGTAAGCCGAAATTGACCAGTATTTTGCTACAGCAACCAAAGGTAATCCATTAAATTTGCAGTTAACCATGGTAAGCCCAAATTTACCAGTTTCTTGCTACAGCAATCAAAGTTTACCCATGATCTTTGTGGTAAAACCATAGTAAGCCCAAATTTACCAGTATCTTACTACAGCAACCAAAGTTTCGTCAAGTTTTTGTAGGAAAACTATGGTAATACAAATTGTAATTTGCTAGAGACACTGTTATTTTATTCTTGCTACAATAGAACCAGAGAGGTTTCTTCAGTCAAGTGTTCTTATCTGCTATAAAGGTTTTTAAAGATTTATACTTAATTTCTTAATTTTTAATAGTGATCAGTTGTATGTTCTCTACTGTACTAGTAATGATTAAAGTAAAACAGCTTTTGGTCTGAAGTGACACATGTTTGCTGCTGTGATATTCATATATCCCGCAGAGAATCAATCTCCGGGGTTTTTTCACAGTGTCCTTTCACTCAACCATATGCTTATTTCTCACTGCCAGAGACAGTTATGTACAGAAGAGACACGTGTTACTGAAAGCTGCTGTGTTGCATTTGTTAAATACGTAGCCTTCACAGCTATTGTGGATGTTTATCTGACTGCATGTTTAACAATGACTGACAATCACATTACCATGATTAAATCATGATGGTTTGGGGTTTTACATTTGCAGAGGTGTTACACACACAGTAGATGTGTACCGTGACTCAATCACACATTTTATTTTATATCAATTAAATGATTCAAGAAAATTACAAAGATTTTATTTTATAAAAAATAAGTAAATGTTTATAAATATCATATGTCACCTCTGTCATCCCTTCATTCACTCTTTAAAAAAAAATCGACGAAATTATATGATGCGTATTGGCCAATTTTTGATAAATTTCACACCATCAGCAATAGCATGAGAGGCCAATACTGATTGTTTATTAATTAACTTAATAAAGGAAATAAGTTGCATGTCTGTTGCATAATACAGCATTTAAAAATATATATTATCAGAATAATTAAATACTTCCCAAAATAAAATCTGTACAAATATTTATCATTAGTTATGTGTTGCTAATGTTGACTTCATTTGGACAACTTTAAAAGGCCTCCCCCTCCAAATATTTAGATTTTTGCACCTTTTCAGATTTTTATACTTGTATGCCAGGCCAGACAAATATTGTCTTATCCTATCAAACAATGGAAACCTTATTTATTCAGATCTCAGTTTCAAAATGTTTCCCCTTATGCCTGGTTTTGTGGTCCAGGGTCACATTTGGTGTTGCAAGAACACATGGGTTTGTTTTGTTGTTGTGTGTGTACAGGTTTAGCCTCACCAATTGTGAAATATCTATATAACTTCTTGGGAGGATATTACAGATCACTAATCATGTTTTTGTTTAATTTAATGCTATGTTTTTGTGAAGGTTAAGGAATTGAAAATATTATCTTCATACGCTTGTTACAAAATCAGTGGAAGTTTATGAAATTACTAATATAGAAATGAGTGTGCGTGTGTTTTATCCCAGGTCAAACACAAATTCAGATCCAGCGTAAAATTCATTTACAAACATATTCAAAATGCTGAAACAATGAAACCTTACATACTTTTCACCTTAATTCTTTAAAAAATATTCATGCATGTTGTATTTTTGTTAAAACAGGTGTGTTTTAATTCTGGCTTCCTGATGTGAACATGAGCCTCCCAAGTTTAGATCAGAGGAATATTTATCTTTTAGCTCTAGGTCGTGATAAGTTTCTGTTTAAAATAAGTGTCAGATTTGTGTGACCCCTTTCATAGTACCATAATGCTTGGCACAATCGTACAGCAGGTTTCAAAATGTGATTCATCATTAAACAAACAAAGAGTGGGACACCATGACAACATTTCATCTAGAATGCTCCAGAGAGCTGGCTAAGTTAGTATTGTGCTGTTAACCATGATAAGACAGTTCAGTAGAGTTTAATGGATACGTATAACATGCACCTGTCTCTTATTCAATCATTTTTTAATATATCTCTAGGATGATGAGGAGTGGAAGGACTTTGAGCAGAAGGAGGTGGACTACACTGGACTCAGGCTCCAGGCCATGCAGATGAGGTATGTCCCAGTTTACACAACCTCTGTCATGCGGTATATGTGACCGCTTATTCAAAATACATTACCAGTATAATGATTGTTCCTTCTGAAAGTGATGAGAAAGAAGAAGAGGAGTATGAGAAAGAGGAGGTGGGAGAGGATGGTGAGATCATACTGGTCAGCGGTGATAAATTCTCTGGACCCTGGAACAAACCAGGCGCCCCTCCTACAGCTGCTCCTGGTGAGTGGGCAATATAATATTCACATAACCATTTATTTATATTTGGTTTAGATAATGTGTTTAGTAGAACGTTTTGTAATGTTAACAAATTTTCTTTTTCTAGTCGAGGAAGTGGAGGTCCCGGAGGCCAAGGCACCTGGCGTCTATCGTCCCCCAGGAGCCCGGTTAACAACCACCAAGAAAGCTCCAACTCAAGGGCCCCCAGAGATCTACAGTGATGCCCAGTTCCCCTCTCTTCTCTCCACTGCCAGACATGTGGAAACTCGCAAGTAAGACTTTAACCAATCACTAACTAAGATTTACTCAATGTCCTTCCTCATTCTTTTATGTGACTCTTTTCTGTAACCACACTTTAAATTATATCTGTCTCTCAACTAGGGATGTCACGGTACCAAAAATCTAGTAGTCGGTACCAATACCACAAAAAGTACTCGGCACCTAAGTCGGTACCACAGTGTGTAAAAAAAGAACAATTATACTTAAATATATTTTTTTATTATTAAAACATTTCAACATTATAGAAATCTTTTAAAGCGTAACTAAACCCCTGGTCAGAGCCTGACTCCACCCACTGGCAATAATTTAAAAATGCACGAAAAGTGGGCAGATCCCAACGGAGATAGAGGGGACAAACTAAGCTCGTACCAAGTGTGTGGTGAGATCGTAACAAGGGCGTGGTGAGCTTGAACCTGCTTACGTCACGAGTCATTTTTTGGACCCAACATCCAATGGGAAAATTCAACTGCAGTAGCCACCGTTCAACCTGAAGAGGGCAGCACTCAGACGTTTTTACACCATATATTATAATATTGAATCACTTTATTTCCAAATGTCAAAAAAATTACTAAAATCAATGAACAGCACTAATAAAGCATCATTCTTACAGATCATTAACTAAAAAAAGTTGGTTTAGGGTTTAGTTACTCTTTAAGAGCTTCTGTTTAGGTTGTCTGTGTTAATGTTTGTTGACTTTTCTCCTGACTCTCTTGGTGTACACGCCATTAATGCCAGCTGCCTCAAACAAACATAATATAGGGTCTGGGTTTCAGTATAAAATTAAAGTTTTACAGTTTGTATATAATGTTAATGTGAATTAAAACTTACCTCGAATTCTTTAAAGAGATCGGGTTGTTTGTCTTTCAAGAGCTTTGCCAAATTCTATGTTTGATAGCGACAAACTACTTTAGAGAGATTCCCGTGTGCTCATACGAGGCATTCTTCCTCTTCTTTAACTCTTGTGGAGAGTCAAATACACACGCGCGTATATGCTGCCCCCAACAGTCCCGGAAGAGTATTGCAGCCTCGGTTGCAGTATTGCAGCCTCATGTCATGTTTAAAAGAATGTTGGTATCGACTTTGTACCGAAGTATCGGTTCTTGTGACATCCCTACTCTCAAGTCATCATTTGCAAGAAGTTATGAAACTGAGCAAGTATTTTGCATATCTATCTATATATATCTATATATATATATATATATATATAATCTTCATTTATTCATTTATATTTGTCGCAAAACGAGATAACTCAGTTTTTTAATTTTTCAGAAATATTGTTTTTTGGTTGTGCATTCCAATTAACTCTTTCACCGCCAGCATTTTTAAAAAAAGTTGCCAGCCAGCGCCAGCGTTTTTCATGATTTTCACCAAACTTTAATGCCTTCCAGAAAATGTTCTTCTTTAAATATATAAACATACAATATACCAAATGAAAGAACAGAACCTCTGCTTTCAAACAAAAAAAAACCGTTTCATCCTACCTTTAGTGGTTCTTTTGCAATCAGCTTTTGAATATGGGTAGGTTTTTGCAAAAACACCATATTTTGAGCAAAAAGCAGAGATAATTCCATTTTTATGACGGATTTTTCATAGAGATCATATTCAGAGCGATCTTTAAAACAGACACGGACATGCACCAGCTTGCCATAGGGCAATACTTCCGGTTTTAAAAAGTTGCGGAAGGGTACCACCTGGTGGATAATAGCGGTATTGCGGAAAGACGGAAAATCTCGTCATTGGCGGGGAAAGAGTTAATATCAATTCAACTGCTGTTGGTTTGTTTTGATTTAAACCTTCATAACTTAAAAAATACAGCTAAGTAGCACCATAAAATAAAAATAATAACATGATAACATAATAATAAACATGTTTTGACAAAAATTTTTAGAACTGAGTTATCTTGTTTTGCAACGAAACTCTTCAAATATTTATTTATTAAAAATATATATTTATAAAAAATATTTTTTAAACATTTATATATTTATTACAAATATATATATAAAAAAAAATTCATTTTATAATTTTTTTAAATAAATAAATAAAATGTATATTTTTTTTACTTTTGTAGCTTGTTCCAGCATAACCTTATATAATTTTATATATTTATTAATATTTAAGAGTGTGACACCATGACAGCATATTAAAATATATATATATATATATATATATATATATATATATATATATATATATATATATATATATATATATATATATATATATATATATATATATATATATATAAATATATAAATATAAATATAAATATGTATTTATTAAAAATATATATTTTTTAAACACATAATTTTTTTAAATAAATAAATAATATATATTTTTTTTTTACTTTTGTAGCTTGTTCCAGCATTACCTTGTCAGATAATTGTAATCTTTGTATGACAAACAAATTTTTTTTAATTGTTATCCTAATCCAGGTAGAGCATGAGACTAATGGTAACTGTTTTTGTTCAAGGGACAGAGAGATTGAGAAGACTTTTGAGGTGGTCAAGCACAAAAGCAGAGCCAGAGAAGGTGAAGGTCCAGGCCCCACGCAGCAACTACAGTTAGATAACCAGTACGCCATCCTGGGTGACAAATAAAAGCCATCTTCCCTTTCCCCTATGCCTACCGCAAGACTCGCAGGGGGAAAGATGACCTGCAGCTTTCTGATGCAGTCCTGACTGAGCTTGAGATACCTGTGCCCATCATCATCACACACACACACACACACATTGATTTTACATGCAAAACATACTGACCCCTGTCAAGCAACACCCCACTAAAGAACAGGTTTGACACACCCACATATAGCATTGAAAATCTCATACACACAGACTTGGCTGATATCAACTGCATTCAAACGGGCTTCAGCAACAGGAACTGACTGAAATGTAACATTCTGCTTTATACGACACAGTACACACGAAAGACACTGCTTCAAACAAACAAGGCACCAATTGTTTCTTACGATGGGATTCCTCGAGGAGTTGGTTGGCTGGCAGAGCCACTGGACATCGGCCAACTCTTAGAAAATGAGAAACGCCACTTTGAGGATGGAGTTTATGACATTGGGTTAGAAATATTAATAATAATAAAATGCTGAGGTTCTTTTTTTTTCTTTGCTACATCAGTATACTTGGATTTCTTTTAATGATTTTCCTTCATGTCGTGATGAGAGAAAGCAAAAGAAGTTTTCAGTTTGGGCACTTAGAGAGGGGAGACTACCTCAGTTCCATATCTGTGGTTACCATGTCGACCAGGTTCTGAGCTCTGATTGGCCACCGATCTGGCCAAAAGTGTGTGTTCGGTGTCTCACCTTCAACTTTATAGTTTTATTTCTCCCCCTGCTGTGGGCCTTTGTGCAAGATCTTTCAGCGAGGCATCAAATGTACTATTTAAAGTGACCTTACTGTGGGAAATGATGATATTAAAGTGATGGGAGAAAAATATCTATATATATATTTAGAGAATGTGTTAAAATATCGCTCTGGAAGACACTTCCTGGTCGTTCTGTGGGCAAACGCCTGCTTCAATTGAAATCTTACCACTCTGAGGTGTTGAAACAACCTCTGCTTCCCTCTTCAAGAATGTAGTTGTAACCTGTAGTTTGTTCAAACGTTCAGATCTTCCTTAACAATGTCCCTTTAACCCCTCCATCCCTCTTCCTGCCTCGTTTTGTTCCTCATTTTATTTGATTTCATCATGATTGGCAAATCATTAAAGCGTAACATTTCTAATCTCAGCATGGGTGTGTTTTTGGTTACTTTTGTGTTGGGCTGTAGAGGGTGCTGTTGTCTTTTGTGTTTACACTGAACATATTTGGTTCTTACAGCTTACAAGGAGCCTGTTTGAAACATCTTTGGTGGTAAAGCCAGTGACCGTACATTACAGGGCAGTTTTCTGAATAGGGTTTAGATTAATCCAGGACGACTTGAGACAAAACATGTGTGTTAAGATAAATTAGTGCAAGATGTTTTTAAATTAAAGCAGCTTGAACATGCATTTTAGTCTGGGACTGTCCAGGAAATCACCCCTACATGCAGTGTTCAGTTAAGTCAAAGATTATGAGGGTCCCCTAGCTAAGCCCTCCTAGGGTTGCTGATATTTCACAAAGTAAGATAAGAGAAGATAAGTAAGTTAATACTGGATCCCCTGATAATTGTCCCCCCTCAAATTAGTGTTAAATAATAGTTTAAGATTAATAAAGCCTCCAATCCTAAGTCTAACGTGCTGTCAATTCCTCCAAAAAATGGTGTAAGGTGCATTTACATTTATTTATATTTATTTCAGACAGAAATGTTTTGATTTAGTTTATTGCAAAATAAAGACACACAATGGACAGTAATGCTTTGGGGCAGCACAGCACAATCATTTTAAGTTCATGTATTTTATTAATTTGAATAAAAACCAAGGGACCCCCAATTTATATTTTTGTGCTTTATAGGGGGTCTTGGACCACCCCAGCCCCGCCTCAGTTGGAACACTGCCTACATGTCTAGCAAGGGATTTGGGCAGATAACTAAATGTGCATTACATTGCAAAATTGACCTTGGCATTAAACCTTTGCAAAACTACATTTGTGTCCCAAACGTGGCACAAAAAGATCTTGGTTACATTTATGCATATTTGGCAGATGCTTTAATCCAGTGTGACATTTTTTTTAATTCAGGGGTGTAAATTGTCACCTTTCAGAAAATGTCAAGATTAGGCCTACGTACATTTGAATTATTCTTGTATGGCTCAAATGTTTCAATATTTATTTGTTTATCCAAAATTACTTGTTTATTATGATAAAAGTGTAATAGGAACTCGCAAATGTTACTCAAGTGAAAGTACAAGTACTGAGTGTAAATTTTACTCAAAAGTAAAAGTATCTGGCCAGAATCATACTTGAGTAAACGTAAAAAAGTGCCACATTAAAATTGTACCTGGGTATTAAAAAAGTAAAAGTAACAGGAAGAATAAAAACTGGAGATTCTTGTTTAAGCTTTTAATCTCTAAAACATTAAGTTAATGAACCACATACAATGTTTTATTCTGCTTTACAATCCTGTTTGTATTTAATTATATTTATTTATCAAACTATAAGACTACCTAATTTCAGTATGCAACATGCTACACAAATTTGTAAAACCTCGAATACTTTAACTTAAGCAGAAGCTGATTTTTAAAATTCTGCGTATTTTGAGGCTTAAAGCAAGCAATCCTGCAGTGCTGAAAAGCCTTTCACAGGCAACCGATGCAGAAAGAGGTGTATTAGACCTTGTTCACACTGCCAGTCCACTGTCATGATTTTGGTGCATATCCGACCTTTTGTGTTTTGAGAGATTTGAAGTACTTTTGTACCCATTTACCACAAAAATTCTCAACAACCCCATTAACTTGCATGTGAAATATAGATTTTTATGGAAAAAAATCATTTAAATGATTATCTAAATTTAGTTTCTGGATATTTGATCTAGATGTTAGGTGTAGAATTCCACCTTTTGCTGTTTTGAGATAAACCAAAAGAAATTACCGTTAAAGAAAGAAATGCTTTGACCAGCAGAGGGCCATAGAAAGCCATTCATTTTACTGGATATGGCACACAAGTCACACCTTGGCCCAGTTTTTTAAAAGTAATCCACTAGGATTTTGGATAACGGATTGGATCAAATCTTGGAAATGGGTTTTTCAAAAAAAAAAAACGGATTACATAAACACTTTTTAAAAAAAACAATACTGGTGTGCATATTGCGACAATACAATGGAACTGATATATGTGGAGATATTTTAGTACAAAATGATGGCAGCTCAAATATGCGTTTTAGTCTGTCAAATTCATTAGCAACAGATCATGGGATTCAGTCTATGGCTAAGCATCACACTGAACCGGAGCTGGGTCTGTCAGTCTCTTCATGACTGTCCACAAAAGGATGAGACATGAGGACAAAACAAGCTGATGTTAGCTTGAAGGCTGCTGTTAGCACAGGTTTTACAGTAAAATAGATGCGTGTTTGGATCGGGGTCACTATTGACAAAACAGTTAAAAAATTAATAAAATGAAACATTTAAAACTAATGCATATAAATCAACTAACAAAACGTGTTAATAATTCACTGTATAACCTTTCTTCCTTTCTTTCTTTGAACTGTCTTTATTGTTGGAGGTTATACAGTTATACAGAACAGCTGTCTGTCTACGGCCATTTGGGAACCACAGGAAGACAATAATGTTAAATGTTATGTCTTTAAAAAACTAAAATTTTTAACTTTACACACTGAATTCAAAAAGCTTTTCATATTCCACCATCCTCAACAGATTGCTCTTATAAACATGTAGAAGACACCGCTGCGACAGACTTCCCCTATCACGACAACAAAGCTATCATTTTAAGTGCACTAAGCATCGGCTGGACAGGTTTTAACACTTAAATTTGTTAGTTTAACAACAGGATGAGATTCGGAGACAACAGAGAGAATTTGATTAACATACTAAGCTAGAGAACTGTAATCTGCAGGACAGGTTCTCGCCCTTTTTCGATCCTGCTTCATCTCCTGTGTAAGATCTGATTCACTCAGCTGTAAATAAAAACAAACAAAGACTCAATACATGTATATTACAATATACAACGCATATAAATGTACCATAGTTATGCCTCGGGCTCTGCTCAATTTCTACCTGTGAATTAGCACAGCGCTTGATGGACCTCCGCTCAGTTTTGGGATGGGCTTGAGAAGATGAAGGTCTAAAAATACATAAAATTATATTGTCAAGACCTGATCAGGCAAACATTCAAACACTAACCGTATGCTGCCAATAAAAACATATTACAAACTACCCTAAAACTGAGATTTTGCTAAACTTACTGAGCAACATGACCACCCTTCATCTTCTTAACTGTGCCCTTGTTACTATGTTGTAAATAAAACAAACAGAGATTTAATGCATGCATATAACACAAGCGGGCGAGATTTGGACCCGCCAACCGGGCAAGGGCTGGACCCGCTGACTGGATGCAACAGGTGCAACACGACACTCATGTTCAGGCCGGGCCAGAGGAGCTCAGGCTGGGTAGAACCTGATAAGCAAGAATAAAAATAATGGCAGATCCTGAGGAAGCTTAGGTTGGCCAAAACCTAATAAGCAAAAATAAAAATTATAAGTTTAAGAACAATTGTGAAGCCCTCAAATCTAAATAAATATGCATTACAAAATTTCAAACTTACAGATTCCCCTAGCTTTCATCTTTGTAGATTTTTTGGACACAACGGGGGAACACAACCAAAGGACAGACAGTCAGTCAGTTAGTGCAACATCCACCCTGGTGTGAACTCCTCAAAACGTGTCACACTTGGCTGTAAATGCAGCAGACAGATAATTGATACATGCACATTCAACTTCTTTGTAACTTGGCACTAGTTATGATCAGGGCTCTGGTAAAACTAACCTGTGAACTACAAGTGGAACCCTTTTGAGGAGTCATTCTTTCTTCCAGTATATTGTCCAGAAGTGTCCATCTGAGATTTAAAAAGAATGACTGCTAACCGCAGCGGGCTTATTTGGTCGTCTGTATTTTTCATGACTAATGAAGACACGCAAAAAACCACACCAAAAGCAACTTAAACTGAATCAAATCAACGCCGAACTATAAACCCACTAGTGATGGGTCGTTCGCGAACGCCGGCTCTAAGAGCTGATTCTTTGTAGCGAACGAGCAGAGCCGAATCTTCAGACGCAAGTAGGGGAGCCGGCTCTTCTAAGGGAGCCGAGCCAGAAGAGCCGAATTTATGAAAAGAGCCGGACTGCCATCACTAAAATGTAGAGCCGGAGCTTGAGCCGAAAGAGCCGAATCAATGTAACGTGTTAGCAACTCAGAAAGATGTTCATTCAATTCAATAAAAAAGCAACTCGGAAAGATAAAGTTGATAAATTGATTTTTTTAAAAGAACTTTCTCTGTCTGTGTTGCTTCACTGCGCATTCTTGCCATACTTCCGTTGCCAAACTGCGCGCTCATACTTTGCCACGTCATCATTTTGTACAAACAGTAAAAGGGTTTTAAGGACAGTTTAGTCTAACAAAATATTTACCCCAATAAATACACAATATATAATATAAATAACAAAGGCATTTTTAAGGCTAATGGTTGCCATTAATTTATTAAATGCTACATTTAAAAAAGAATAATATAAAATAATTGTGTTTAAATGTAGCTTAAATAAATTAATTGCAACCACTTACCTTAAAAAAATTGAGTACATTGAATTAATAATTGCTTGTTGTTGTTGTAAACTTTAGTAAAAGTAGACTCTTACATTTTTTAAATTCATTAACATTTATCTCTGACCATTTAATTCTTATCAAATGAATCCTAATTCTCATATAAAAGAAGTGACCGTGTATTGTTATCATATTAGTGGCTATATTAGTGTAGACAATCCATAAATCCATTCACAACGTTTAAAACGTAATGGATTAAGGTTCAGTGTTTGGCAGAAACTAGGTAAAAGAAACTAGTTACTGCAATAATATTACTTTCCCTGGTAACTGGTAGTGTAATTAATTACAAAAAAAATCTAGATTAAATATTACAGTTCCAAAAAGGGCTAGTTACATGTTTAGTTGCCACCTGAGCCCTGTATATATGTTACTGCTTTATTAAATTAAAGAAATTTTTTAAAAATAGTTTGAGGCAGTTGTAGGCCTACTCTTCATTTATCTGTAACTTTCATGGATTCATAGACTGCAAAATTATGATGAGTTTGCACCCCTGTAATTGGTATGTGTGTTACCTAGGATTGAACCTATGACCTTTACATTACAATCCTCTACCACTGCGCTACAGGAACAAAACTTTTTCTGCTTTCAGGTGGTGTTGCATACAATTACAAACTGATTAAAGTAATCAAACTCAATGGACGTCTTTTATGTACATTATAGTGGAATTTAGGTCATAACGCAACAATGTTGTGCTGATTAAGTCAAAAACAAAGTTTTCTGAAAGTTATTATAGGGGGATTAATATTGCAACAGACTTCAACATTTCAATGTTTTATTGGTACAATTTTTTCAAACATAATCTTCGACAAAACCGTGCATTAAAAATGTTAGTAAGCCGAAAAGCATTTTACATATATTTGTTATAACAGACTGCATTAATGATATGTATCATTTAATATCTATCAGTAGGAATGATTATTTCTTCATCTCTAGAATGCCACTGCCTGGTCCTCTCCGCTTTGCACTGCAGATGTTACAATACTGCATACCTGGAACCTGTCAGACACAAAGACATAGAAACAAAGTTGTGTATGCATGCAGATCCTGCTGTCACCGTAGATATTTACTTGCATTAGCTCTAAGTCACTGGTGTTAAAAACAACGATAGACTTACAGTTCCAGGTGAGGGAAGACATTCCTTGTGAAACATGTGTCTGCAGTGAAAGACCACCACACTGAATACCTGGGCCGTATCTGAAACAAACATCTTAGTTATAGATCGTTTCATCGGACGCACACGTTACGTGCCTGAACCAAAGTGAACTTCCGGTCGTTATTTGTATGATGCGCCAAACATATATTTTGACATGATGAGCCACACACATGTGGGCTAAGTACATGTTGTGACGAGCTGCGCATCGTGCCCCCTTGAAAAAGAAGTTACCGGCCACCACTGCACAGCAGAAGTAGGGGATAGGACTTTACAGACCAATATTAGTTAATAAAATTATATACTTATATTTTCGAGGGAATTTCCACATTCTAAGCAATAAAGTGCATCCAATATGCCAGTATTAAGCTGTATTATAATACTAACAATAATTACATTACATTATATTGGCATTATATCAGCCATGCCATGGACCATTAAAAATCTATTTCAATTAGCCCTGAAAGTGAATGACCTGTGAGCGATCAATAGTATTAATCTATACAAGCATGCATAAATAGGATGTTTCAGTAATTAAAGCGTACCTGATGGTAAAACAGGAGCGTGGCAGGATTCACAGATGTTTTCCTCTTTAATAACAGACCACACAGAACTTTTAAAACTTATTTTTAAAGAACAAAATGAAATGGGTTCAAGCCAAACATTTGATTACCATCCACCCGTACTCCTCTCATCTGTGTTCTGTGCATCCTCTGGAGCAGAGACAGAGAATCTGCCACCAGGATCTTCTTACAACCCTCTCTCAACAAGATCTACAGGGACAGACCTGGCATGAGTTTTCACAATGACCCTCATATATTTAGTTGCTTAATGTCAACACACCTGTAGATTATAATCCTGTAGTATCTTGACCAGTGAGTCTCTGAGATTGGGAATCTCCATTCCTTCCTTAATCCGATGTATGAGAAGAATGGGATCCACATGTGTTCCAATGTTATTCAGGAGCCCTGTGATAAATGCTGGAAGAGACATGAACGTATTATTTAAATAACAGGTTACAGAAATGCTTTTTCAAATGTGTGTTTTGAGGAATAAAAAACTATGGTAGAGCTGCGGCTCTTATAAACACAGCAGATTGGATTTTCCTACGTGGTTTGTCTATGGAGTAAGAGATGAGATCCTCCCAGAGTTCTCGGTCATTCTGCTCTTTAGCAAACTCGATGGCCTTGTCCACGTCTGCCAGCTCCTCCATGATCATCTGCAAGGCACGTCTGCAGTTTCCCATGCGGCCTGAAACCACGATCATACAGATACGTCACTGAAAATCTTTATCTAGATATTCTGTCACTTTCAGATTCTTTCACATACACTGATAGGGTTGCTTTTATGATGTACTCTGCTATGTTCAATGTTAAAGGCGGGGTGCACGATCTCTGAGAGGCTGTTTACACTTGGCATTAACATGCGTTTTCATCGATCGGATCACAAGTGGACGAGAGAGACACATTACGTTTACACCTGGTATTTAAATCCGTCTCTTTTGTCCACTTTCGACCGCATCTGTCCTGAATACTGTGAGGGGGTGGTCTGTGAGACGGTGGGCGAGTCTCTCTGCTGTCATTCAAACCCGAGCGGGAGTAATTATGAGTTTATATGGACGCAAACTTATATTATGTCGGAGCCCGCTGCTTGTTTAGCAAGTATACATGCTGCACAGTGTTTTATACGTTTATATGTTGGAGCTTTCTCTGAATTTTCAGCGCAATTGATGAAATAGGATCGCGCAACTTTCACACGCTTTCAAAACGAAACTACGGAGATCAGCCGCTTTAGTTGTATCAATGAAAGGCTAAAAATAGCGCTGTTTACCGTATGTTTACGCCAGAAGTAAAAAAAGACGTAAAACTTGTGTTTAATACCTCAGATTAGATAAATGGGCGGAGAGAAGGCGGTCGCGTGTGGCCGTTCGAACGCATTCAACCACATATGCGTTCCGCAACTCCAAAGCGATCCGATCGAAAGTGGTTTCGACTACCTCTGGATGTGGTTGAAAGTGGTCGAAAGTGGACGAGCTCAAAACGTTTTGAACACCGTTTACACCTGGCATTAACGTCGTCCACTTGTGATCCGATCGACGAAAACGCATGTTAATGCCAAGTGTAAACAGCCTCTGAAAGTCAATGTTGATATTTGAAATCACCTAAACAAACACACCCCTACCCCAATAGAATCTGGGCCTTCTTTTGATAGACCCACCCCTTACATACACAACCAAGGCAATGATGTTGGTTAGTAGACATGTCCCTTACTGCTGATTGGCTAGAAGTGTTTTGGTAGTCGGCCTGACTCCCTTTTTCCAAGTGTTTCTCAAAAATCGTGTACACCGCCTTTAAAGGGACATTCCACTTAAAAAAATAAATTGCTTATTTTCCAGCTCCCCTAGAGTTTAACATTTGATTTTTTACATTTTGGAATCCATTCAGCTGATCTCCGGGTCTGGCGGTGCCACTTTTAGCATAGCTTATCATAATCTATTGAATCTGATTAGACCATTAGCATCGCCTTTAAAAAATAACCAAAGAGTTTCAATATGTTGAAAACTTGAAATGTTGAAAACTTGACTCTTCTGTAGTTACATCGTGTAATAAGACAGACGGAAATTTAAAGTTGCGATTTTCTAGGCCAATATGGCTTGGAACTATATTCTTATTCCAACATTTTTAATAGAAAAAATATTGAAACGTTTTGGTTATTTTTGAGTGTGATGCTAATGGTCTAATCAGATTCAATGAATTATGCTAAGCTATGCTAAAAGTGTTAGCGTCAGACCCGGAAATCGGCTGAATGGATTCCAAAATGGTAAAAATCAAAATTTAACTCTGAGCTGGAAAATGAGCATATTTTACAAAAAAGTGGAGTTTAAAGACTAATCTATGACAAGAAATGCATAGATTTACAACTTACTGAGCAGAAATACAGTCTCTTCTACAAAATGCCTCTGCTGACAAATTTCCAGAGCCTGAACAAGACAGAAGACAAAGCAATTGTTTCAAGCTGTCTGTTTTTAGATTTTAAATGGAGGTATCAAGACGGTGGATTCTAGAAATTATGATTAAAAAGTCTCATTTAGGGTGCAATGTGGGACTTTTAGAAGGATCTCTTGACAGAAATGCAATTTAATCTACATAACTATATTATCGGTGGTGTATAAAGACCTTACATAATGAACTGTATTGTTTTTATTACTTGAGACGTTTTTATTTACATATACAACGCGTCTCCTTACACGGAAGTCGCCGTCATGTTTCTACAGTAGCCCTAAAGGGACAAACTGTTCTACACAGAACGTTTCATTCCTACATTGTCTCAGACGATGACATCTTTGCGTTTCAAAATTGAGGTTGGTTGCAATTCGCAATCTCACCACTAGATGCAGCTAAAACCCACATTACACCTTTAAAAACAAAGAAATTTTCATTATTCCTGAACAGTGGCTGCCAGTGACTTCTTTTTCGAGGGTGCACTATGCGAAGCTCGTCAAAGCATGCATGTAGCCCGTCATGTGTGTGGCTCATCGTGTCAAAATTAGTGTTCGGTGCGTCATGTGAACCTATGTGCATCACGCGTCATGTCAAAATACGTGCTTGCTGCAGATGCTTCAAAAGGATTTATGATAAAAGAGACGCTCACTTTGGACAGATACTCTCTTAATCTTATGTAATCAGAGTTCAGTGATAAGATTGTGTCTAGCGAGTAATTTGTGAAAGTGAGCGTCTCTATCATAAACCCTGCGTGTGCAGCAGGCACGTATTTTGACATGACGAGTCACACACGACACTCCAAACACACATTTTGAATTCACTCCCCTCGGAAGAGAAGTCACCAGCCCCCAATGTTCCTGAATATTACACAGTATTACATGTATTACAGATTAAATAAGTTATGTTGGCATACATTAACCTTTGACAACTATCAAATCCAAGTCTGGTATATACAATCTACAAAACATACCTATAATACATACCTATCTTTTTTTCAATGCGTGCACTTAGGGCTCTATCTTACACCCGGCGCAATGCAGCGCAATGCGCGACGCAAGTGTCTTTTGCTAGTTTCCACCCTGCGCAATTATCATTTTCACGTTTAGCGCCACGTTGTTTAAATATCAAATGCATTTGCGCCCCCTTTTGCGCCCATGGGCGTTCTGGTCTGAAAACGAGGTGTGTTCAGGCGCATTGTTGGCGCGTTGCTATTTTGAGGCAACTAAAATAGACTACGCCATTGACCAACAAAAACCTGGTCTAAAGTCTAAAGTCAATGGCGCAATAGGTTTTTTTTGTTATTTAAAGAGCGCATTAGTAATATGCGCCTAAACGGGACGACAACGCGGGTTTGCTTATCACATACATGAATGGCAGCAGCACAAAAACGCTTTTAAATATGAAAGATTAAAGAATTGAATGTAAAAGATTATTATTGAGTCTCTTGGACATAAATGAGGACAGATTATGAGACGTTAGAAGGCACAAAGAGCTGCTTCACCTGCAGTCTGGTAAGTAAATAAATGCTTTGCTTTATACAAATGCATCTATTTTTAAACGTTTTTAAATGCTATCTTACGGATTTATTGTACATTATGACACTGTACCTGTGGATATGGTAAGATGAGAAACATTTTAAATAATGCTTTGTAAAAAATCCCGGCCATATGGCGCTGTTCTAGTGCTGAAACGCTTCGGCTCTCTGAGCGTTTGTAAATCCTTTATCTTTTGTTTGTATTTTTAGAATACAAACCTTTTCTTGCATATTTGCTAATCATTTTATGCGATTACATTGATTATGTAAGATATCAATACATTTAGGACAGCAATTCAAAGCCTGATATTTGTACTTCTATGACTAAGAAAAAGAAAAAGGCTTTTAAAGGTTTTAATAATAAAAAATTCAATAAAAATGAAAACAACACTTTTTTAACATTATTCTTAAACTGGTGGCCTTCTTCCTCCGCTTAGTTCTTCAGTTTACAAGGTCCGTTATCTAAATAGGGATTACGCACAGCGACAGCGCAACTGGCTTTTAAAGGGGATGATAGCTGAGTCTCTCATTGGTTTACTGCACGTTACGCCCAAAACACACCCATTACTCATTAGGAAAATATGTACAACCCTTTTCGACCCTGCGCTTGGCGCACAAACCATTTTTCCCGTTGTTAAAATAGCAAAAGTGGCATCGGACACGCCCATTTAGACCGTGCGCCGTGCGCTTTAGACGATGCGCTAAGATCGTTAAAATAGGGCCCATAATCTTTGTACAGCACCTCGTGAATGTGTTAGCATTTAGCCTAGCCCCATTCATTCCTTAGGATCCAAACAGGGATGAATTTAAAAGCCACCAAACACTTTCATGTTTTCCCTATTTAAAGACTGTTACATGCGTAGTTACACGAGTAAGTATGACTAAGTATGAATAAGTGGGGCTAGGCTAAATGCTAACACATTCAAGAAGCGCTGTACAAAGAGTAAAAGTGCATGCATTGAAAAAAGATAGGTATGTATTAATTCATCTAAGTTGAGGTAAGAACATAGTAAAATATTGAAAAACTGTGGTGTTTTTCTTTAACAACTTCATTTGGACTTCACATCTAAGCAAAAGTTGATTTTGAGAATAACACAAAGTGACTACACAAACTGTTTTCTCAATATTTACATTTTTGCACCCTCAGTCAAATTAAAGATTACATATTTAATAGTTTTATCTCAACCAAATATTGTCCTAACCTAACATATTTATTTAGCTTTCAGATGATGTATAAATGACTCTTATGACTGGTTTTGTAGTCCAGTGCCACATATGTAAGTTCATTTGGATAAAAGCATCTGCTAAATGAATAAATGCAAATTCAGACCTTCTCTAGAGGGCAGTGCATGCTCTCTCTGAGGAAGGGTAGCAGGTTGGGTCGATCAAACTCTGCGTACAAACTGATCTGTCTCTCGTGATACTTCTGCCCCTTATGGTGGTCTCGCTTGAACAGCTTGTGCAGGTACTGAAAGAAAATTCAGGTAAAATATGTTAAGTGTTCAACAGTGTGACTTTTGGAGAAGAGACACCAACGCATCTGCACAAATAAAAGGCTCCTCACCACATGTAACAGCTCGGGTCTGTCTTTCAACTCATCCACTACTTTGTCCATCTGAGGATGAGAGACACACAGATATTCAGTAAAGCGAGTTTGTGTAAGTTTAATCAGAAGACAGAGGCCAGTGCTGTGAACTCACCCATATTTTGTCTTCATTATCCAGCAACATGTCAACAGCTTTCTGAAAAAAAAAAGAGGCGGACAAATGCTTCAGAGAGATCACAGACTATAAATCAGTCAACTATAATACGTGTCATCAGCAAAACTATCTATAACTTTCCAAACCTGACATTTGAAGTATCTTCTATTAAATTCTAAAACAAAGGTTGTAGTAAGGTCAAAGGAAAAAAATATCTAAGTAAAATAAATGTTTGACCTCTTTGTCGAAATCCATGAGCAAGACGATCTTGTCATTGATGGAGGAGAAGAGGTTGTGTTTGTGTATGAGCTGGTAAACGTCTTTGTGTCTGAGTCTCAGGTAGATCTCCAGAGCACGGTCATAACGTTGGTCATACGTGTACCTGTAAACACACACAAGATCACACTTTTTTTATGCAAAACTATTATTTTGCATTACCACAGACTGAATCCATTCGAGACAAGATGAAGCTGCATTTTAAAAGCTAGGCATTACTAAAATGTAAAGTACTTTCAGATAATATATATATATATATATATATATATATATATATATATATATTAATATATATATTAATGAGGAAATAATATAAATCAGGGCTTAAAATATTGCATTTGTTTTTGATTGGGCAGCAAAACGTGGCTTATGATACAATTATGATACCTCATTCACGCGTGAAGCTCGCGCGTAAGGCGCGAATTGAGCATTGTGCATGGTACGCGCGAATGGTGCTTTTGTGTATTTTGCGGTTCACGCGAATTTGCGGCTGACGCCAGAGTTGAAAAATTTGAACTTTGGTGGAATTTCGCGCCGCGTTAACCAATCAGGAGCCTGCCTGCTGCTGTGGTGGCAGCCCCGCCCTCACTCAAGCAGTCACTCGAAGCTATATGACACAAGTTGTTATTTCTATAGAGGAGACAGGAATAAAAAGGACCTCGCTTGGAAGAGTGTCAGTAAGGACTTTGGGCAACCTGGTAAGTTGTAATACACACTTCACTTTTAAGTCACGTGACGTTTATCGACCCGCACCGTTTATTTTCCCCCTATAGTAAGGTTACAAAATACAAACTGGTAACTCTCTTGATAAATGCACAATCAACATAAGTCATCTTGGAAACAGACACTCGCACAGCACTTGCCCCTCCCACAAGAAGCGGATTTTGCCTCGGACGCGCGTCAAATGCTTGCTGTTTCTGCGCGTCTACTCCGCTCTACACGCGCGAATGCATTCAAAGTGTTCAAGCGGCAAACTAGGCGCGGTAGACGCGATTTTGACGCCCAAAACGCGTTTGGTGTAAACTCAGCATTAGGCTTCTGATTTGCCAAGGTGGCTTTACGATTTGGGTTATATCGCCACCTGCTGGTCTGGCATGCTCTTGACAGCGTGTTTTTGCTTTTTCATGTGTAGGGAGATTTCTTTTAAACCAAGCATGTGAGGGCAGGATTTTTTTGGAGGAAAAACTCTGGTTATAAAAAATACCCGTGTCCGTGTGGACTAGGCCTAAGTTGTTCTCACGTTTTTGCAAACATTTAGAAGAAATTTTTGTATGAAAGTTTTTGTTGAATCATGATTTGTAACTTAAAACGCCTGTATGCACATTTTACGAACAAATGTGTGCGTACGCATGCTTAGTGAATGAGACCCAATCTCTTCTTCCAGGGAGTCCAAGACGGCCGTACTAAAATTTTACATATAGTTTCCCAAACAAAACAAATCCCAACAGAAAAAAATTGTGAATTGATCAATTAATTAAAACAGCAACATGGTTTATTCATTTTATTGATATTATTAATATTAATATTATTTGGCTCCACGTACAAGGCCTTGGTTTCAACATGGAAATGTTGAGCTAGAAATGTTGAGAAGTTTAAGTTATTATATTTTAATTACAGCTAATCCTCCTTAAAAATAAATGAAATTGACTTAAATTTAGATTTGCATGTCATGCATACGTTATCTGGTACGAAATAAAACATCTGCACTGTTTTAAAAGACATCTTACAGTTCAGCCAGTGTTGTGAGGAGTGTGCGGTTGCTTGGGTCTTTCTTCAGGTGTTCATTCACTGCCTGAACTATAGCCATGTTGTTATACAGTTCACCAGGCCACTCACGAATCAATGTGGCAAAACCCTGTGCGAGAAACATTAAAATATCTATTAACCTATTATCTAATAACCATTACTAAACAGGAAAATTATGCACATTCATTTGTAAAGATGCTTTTGTGCGTACTTCATAGTCAGTCTTGAGAAAATCATGCAGGATCATCTCATAAATGGCTGGCCGAAGTCTCAGGTCTCCTCTTGGTAAGTAGCGACTGATGGCCTGCAGAGAGCGAGAGAGAGGTCACTTTCAGTGCATTGTGGGATTGTAAGAAAGAAGTCCTATTTATTGTACAACTGTAAGTTTATGTCAAAAACACCCACCTTCAACTGGCCAATGGTTTTAAACCTGTACACCTCATTCTCCCAAAGATCCATGTTCCTTCCTAGCACTTTTTGACACTTTCTGTCATTAAGCAGGGACACAAAAGCATCAATATCCATACAATGGATGACTTCATTGGTCCAACTTTATATAAGGTGTATTTAACTACAGTGCATGGACATAAGAGAAAACAGTTAATACGTTGTACTTATTGTGTACATATGTGTTGTTTAGGATATGTTTAGAGCTACATAAAGATACTTTAAATTACTTTTCATACAAATTTTGTGACACCTAACATAAACCATGACCAGTTATTCTATGAGTACTGAATGTGTACTGGATCGCATACTGTGTGATATTCGATAAACACAATGTTATCATTCTGTACCTGGCGGCTGTGTCATAATCTTTTTTCTCCACCAGGTGATTGATGTACGCCATACCAATTTTCTGTTTGCAAACCACAGGAACACAATGATTCAGGATCAAATCCAAACATTTTACTGTGACTATCAATCAGATCCCTTAATAATACACACTGAATTACCTGAACGTCATGTCGCTTGATGTTTTTAAAGCTGATCTCTGCAGCCATCAGTGCCTCCTGTAAAAAAGATTAAAATACAATCATTTACTGTAAATTATATTTAAATGTAAAAAAAAAATACAATCACAAATTCAGGGAAAAATTTAACCTCAGCACTAAATATAGCACTACATTGTATCATTTACATTTTAAGTTCGTGATTATGTCATGAAATTTCTATGAGGGGGACAGCGAAAGGATGCACCCTACACAAAGGGGGGCACACTCTAAAAAGTTCGAACCACTGATGTAAATAGAAATGGACCTCATATTTCTTCTTCTCCAGCAGCCAGTCAATGTGATCATCCTGGTCTCTTTCTTTAGCTACTACGATGTCTTTTGGGCTGATGATGTAAAAGAGAGATTCTCCCTCTGAGTGCTCTAAAAGCAAAACCACAGAGTTTTATTGAGTTAATGCGAGTTAAGCAGATGATTTATTAAAGCCCAAATCTACTGATATATGTATCCCTTTGTTCATCCAAAACTTCCTACCGAGCCTGTAGTCCCTGCATTGGTTCTCCTGGAAGTTGCGTACAGTGAGAGCGTCAGATGAGATCTCCTCGCAGCTCTCTGGTAACGGCTGGATGATATCTAATCGAGGCCTTGTCCTGAACTCTTCCTCCTGTGACAATTCAATAAACAAGGTTTTCACTTTAGAAAGATCTAAAGAACATTTAGGACACAATTACGGTAAGTGGTTTTGAATAAAACACTATGTTGATTTCTCTTTTGGCCCTATCATACACCCAGCGCAATGCAAGTGTTTTTTGCTAGATTCAGCCTGGTGCATTTATCAATTTTATGCCAAGTGCCACGTTGTTTAAATAGCAATGCATTTGCACGCCATTTGTGCGTCCATGGGCTTGCTGGTCTGAAAACGAGGTGTTTTCAGGCGCATTGTTTTAAAAAGTGCAAATATTGATTTTTTTTTATGCTACCCTATGAATTTATTGTACATGATGGCTTTTTACCAATATGGTGAGATGAGAACTATTTTTAAGTAATACATTTATTAAAACTAAAACGTTTGTAAATTCTTTATCTCCGGTTTGTTACAAATAGTATTTTAGAGCACAAATCTTTTTTGCATATTTGTAAATTATTCTTGTAAAAAGTTTTGATATTACAGTGATCATGTATTACTTTTTCATTAATTAAACCCCTGCTGATTTTACTTATTACTCCATGACTGAAAAAAAACAAAGCTTTTATTACCAAAAACATTTCAATAAAAAACTCATTTTTTTTCATCAATCCTAAACCAGTGGTCTTCTTACTCCATTTTTCAGCATTCAAATTCAGCCATGTAAACAGCATGACGTGGGCACAACTGGCTTTTAAAGGGGATGGGAGAAGAGACTCTCATTGGTTTATTGCACATTACACCCAAATCACCTCCATTACTCATTAAGAGAATAGGGACCACTTCACACCAGCCGCGTTTGAGGCGTCAAATTCGAGCTACCGCGTCTAGTTTGCCGCTTGAACATTTTGAGTTTACTCGCTTTATTCACACGTGAAAGCTGCGCGTGAAATTCTAGTCAGAGACATTCACGCAGAAAAAGCCCCTCCCATGATTTTTCCGCCAAAGTTCTAATTGTTCAATTCGCGTGTTTCCCGCGGCAATGCTCATTTAGCAGCATTCACGCAAACTAGACGCGCGAATGAGGCGGAATCGCATCTACCGCGCTGCGCTAAACGCCTTATTCGCGCTGCGAGACCTACAGACATGCATCAACGCGTTTTCACATTGACTTAACATTGAAATCACTCACCCTTGACGCGTCTACCGCGGCTGGTGTGAACGCAGAATTATGCTATGTACACACCAAAAGCGGTGCATCGGTTTCCTCGCTCTAGATTACTTGCAGGACTTGACTTCGTGTCATGCAAATTTTTCGCTCGAGTTTAATATTTTCAACTTGGGCGAAGATGCGTTTGAGGCGAATAGCGCATGTTTTCACGGCAAACGCGCTGCCCATATCGCGTCATTTGCATCGCCCCATGAATCTGATCGCGTCTTTGCATTGACTTTGTATGTAATCTACTCACACAAATCGTTAAACTCGCGTCTGGGGTGAACCCACAGTTAGACCTTGCGCTGTGCCACCGACTATTTATCCCGTCGTTAAACTAGCAAAAGTGGATTCGTACACATCCTAAGTGCCGCCTATGCGCTTAGATCGTTAAAATAGGGCTCTATAAGTTTCCAATGTTGACATTTGAAATCACCTAAAAAAACACACCCCTACCCAAATAGATCTGGACCTTTTTTTGATAGACACACCCCACACATACGCAACCCAGACAACAATGTCAGTCAGTAGACACGCCCCTTACTGATGATTGGCTACAAGTGTGTTTTGGTACTCGGCCCGACTCCCAAAGCGTTTCTCAAAAATCTTACACCCCGCCTTTAAGTTCTCAAGTAGCACTGATAAGAGAGTAATCGTACCATGTCATCCGAGTTCTCCTTGACATAGTACAGTGTGACCAGCTGATCTGCTAGAGGTGCAAGACCACTGATGAAGAAGTCGGTGTCAAATGCTGAGACTGCAAAAAAGCAAATCAAGGCATGCAACGTTACCTTCACTTTAGCAACACGTATGTATAACTGTGCATTGATGATGTAACAGTACCAATCTCAACATAGCGACTGGGAAGATCTCTCATCTCTGTGGGGTCACGCTCTTTAACAATGCATATCTGAAAATGGAAAAATAAATCAATTGATCGAGATTCAAGTTAGATAAGATCAGATTTTGATGAAAACAGTGGTTTTGGTTACACACTTTGACCGAAGAGCCCCAGCCGATGATCAGCGTAGCGTTGTCTTTCCAGCACAGACTGCATGGGTACATATCTGGCCTCAGACTGGTGTTGTCCCGCAACACGTTAGTGATGCGCTGTTTAGTGCTAATGTCATAGATTTTCACACCCTGAGACACATCAAACACATGAGTCACTTAAAAGCAAAATTAAAGGAGTACATGTGTCCTAATCTTTATATCAAATATGCTTTAGATACAGAACTAAAAAGGAGATGTGAACCACAATTAGAAACCTTTTAGTGAGTTGCATGTGTTTTTGGGGAGGGACATACTGTATGTATGCTTCTAAAGAGCATCTAATTGGACAAAAATCTCAACCGAGTGTTTTAAAGGATGATGAGTACATTTTAATGGGATATATATGCTATTATTACACGGCTCTCTGGAATGCTTGATTCTGATTGGTCAGTTGAGACATTTGCAGGTTCGTTCTTTTCGAATAATAACCGCTCCAAAATAATAACGCATAGCCGGTACTACTTTTACGAGTAAGATCGCTCCGCGCCAATAAAGATTACTGTTTTTTTGGCGCCATCTTGTGACAAACACTGGACAACCACGACAAGACACAGAGAGCTTACTGAGACTGAACTTGACAAAATAGAGCATGACAGCTACGAAGCCAACACACAAAAAAATACAGAATGGGCATTAAAACTTCTCAAAGACTGGCTAAAAGAGAAAAAATGGAGACAAGTATGAAGCAGAGGATCTTAATAAGGTATTACGATCATTTTATGCATCTGTGCAAAGTTTCGCGGAAGGATAAAAAATGTTAATTTAAAACAAATATGCCAATAAAATGTTTCAAATTCATATTCATGTCCAGTTTTTTTTCTTATGTGACAAGTAGCCGTGTAATAAGCGGGATAATGTAGAGTCAGCCGGTAGTTATCGGGAAATAAGCCCCTTCAGTGTGATACAAGACCCTCCGCTTCGCGTCGGGTCCTGATCACACTGTCGGGGCTTATTTCCCGATAACTACCGGCTGCCTCTACATTATCCCTTACATAAGTGCTGCCTATATTGAATAAAAATAGATATGCAATAACCTACTAAAGAATACAATGTACAATATTAAATATGATAATGGTTTATGACATGATAAAAGTTTTAAGATCAATTCAAAATTTAATAAAACTTATGACAATCTCTGCTATCAGCATCAACTTAAAACTTTGACTATACATAACTTTTAAACGTACTAGAATCATTATCTTATTGCAAACCATTGCAATATGCATATTTCAATATGAACATTTGAATAATTTTGCTATATCTTTCTGCTTTAATGCTAAAAATGAATTAGCCAATGAATGATGGTAAGCACACAGCTGTCAGTACCCATTGACTTCCATAGTAGAAAAAACAAGTCAGTGGGTACCATCAACTGTGTGCTTACCATCATTTATCTAAATATCTATATATAAGTAAATTATGACAGAATTTTCATTTTTGGGTGAACTATCCCTTTAAAACTAACAAGCATGAAAGCTTTGAAGTTTAAAATATTTACTGAATGTTTTATCTTACAATATTGTTTGCCCAGGCAATGAGGTTGACTCTCCATTTCACATTGTTGATGTTGCCCTCTCCTTCATGCAGAACAGATGTCTTCCAGCGGTTCAGCCAGTTCCTCTCATATAGAAACAGCTGCGGGACATAATAAATTGTAATGATGTTAACAATAACACACTAAAGTACATTTAGACAATGCACCGAAACAGTCTGCAGCACAAGTAATGATTTCACTATAACAGCAGAGGGCAGTGGAACACAGGGCATGGACATTACACATACTACGCTTTTATCCAAACCATCTTCCAGCGCATTAAGTATACATTTTATTTAATCAGTATGTGTTTTCCCTGTGAACTGATCTCAGAATTTATTGTACTATCCTACACAACAGGATCCCTGCATCTTTTAATTTTGATCCAATACCATTTCCATCATATTCCCTAAAATAAATGCAAGAATGCTTCTCACAAAATTAGACTAATGAGGTGTCATGAAACATTTTGATAAAAAAGTAAATGCTATAAAAATAAAAAGCATACAGTTACAAACATGTCTTTTTGCACAGGATTTTAAATGATCATACAAACCAATTTTGTTGTTTTTTCCACATTCAAGGTGAACATTTTTCATTACCGCAACTGTATTTGGGTTCTTTGACATGGAAATATTTATAATATTTATATAATCTAAAAAAGCTTCAGTGCATGTTATACTATAAACATTTACAGTAAAGAAACATGTGGTCATTGGTGATCATTGCTAAATGTAGAGACAATAATAAGGAATATAAATGTGTCCAAGAAAAATTTCTCATCCTCCGCAACAATTTTCCATCATTGTTTAAGCCCTCAAGAAACTAACATTTAATAAAAAAAAAAATAGTTGGAAGGGACATAATTGACTGTGACACTAAAGATGGCGACCACGTAAGCAGTTCTTATTTTTTCTCTCCAGATAAAAGTAGAAATTTTGTTTGTCATAGTACCTAGACAACTTTTTAGTTCTCATTACCGAAACATGAGTTTGTAAATGCATATATTTAATATAATATCATGTTGTGGTAATGATAATTTTTGATAATGATAATCTAAAAAATTTAAATAGTTCTATAGGAAATATTTTTTAAATCCTCTTCAAATAATGTTTATAGTAAGTTCAGACATTAATCTTATATGTGCAAAAAAATGGCTTCAATGGCTTTTAAAAAAAATCTATGCTGGACACTTTTTAAGTCTGGATTGCGTGAGAATCACCCATATTGAAAACAAAACTTTTCAGCATTGACTGTTTAAGGTTTGGGCTGCACCACATGATCCTGTACTCTGTAAGTGTATTGGTCTGGCTATTGGCCTTATTATTCCCTTTAGAATCCAAAAATACAAGCATGCCCCCATATTAAACCTTTAGAAGATGACACACTCATGTACACGTGCCCAACACAATGGCGATCTATAAAACAATCCCAAGCCTCGCCAAAGAATAACGTGCGTGGGTGCAAAAACCACAGTGACCGTGAACTGGCTCCTCGAGACTCCTGTGACTATGATCTTTCAACGAGGCAGCATTTCAAATTTGGATTTACCATTGATTGTCGAAGATTACCGTCGCAAAAACAACATTTTCCGAGGTGATGATGATAATAGTAATGTGCAGAAAGCTTCAAAGCACTCGGCTTATAACCTTGAATCAAACATGTCAAAAACGCCACACACAATCACTCGCAGCCGGCCCGACCCGAAAGGCCAAAATAAAAGGCGGTTCAATGTCGCTTAAGTTCAACACTTTCGGTTGTGTTAACAGATCACAGCGCAGGAATAGGAGTTGACACTCCAAGAACCGAGCAGAAGGAATTGAATTGCCTTTGACAAGATGCGTCTTCAGTGGAAGCCGTATTGATTTTCATGGCAGGGCCGCATTATGCGGACCTTAAGCCAGGGAGAGCGAAGGAAACAGGGAGAAGTGGAAGGAAAATGCTCGGACTCGGTCAGCGTGGCGGACAATAGACGTCGTTAATTGCTTCTGATAAGCACAATGCCGCCATTTTGTGAGAATCAATTGCGCGGAGGAGAATAAAAATCTAAAAAAATTGACTTTATGTGAGTGGTCCGAGCTCCAACCGTAAACTTTACGAGTGGCATTTATACATAAATCTGAGCGTAATGTGAAGATTTTTCGATTCAGATGCAGCAGCTTGGTGCAAACAAACAGATCAACTACTTCTAAGTGCTTTTTCTACAAATGTACGTGGTCAAGAAACTATATGGGACTTGGGTCGGTCGCATTGCGTCTTTTTGATAAAAACGAGCGTGTATTTGTTTAGTCCATAAGCCGAAGAGCGTTCTACATGTTGCGAATGCTATGGCACTCTGTGTAATGACAGTTATTTATTGCGCAAGAAGAGACAACATCTCTTTGGTGAACAACACTTTTGAGAAAATGGACCACTCTCTCTCTGTACCTCGTGTTGACCCTGGTGTAAGGCCAATACGGTAAGAGCGTTTCATGCCAAACAGCTCGAGCTTGAATAACCACTATACACGGCACTCAACACGACAAAAATGAGTCCATTCTAATAATTTAGCTTAACCCTCGGTGTTGAAATCACAAGAGCATGAAATGATGGACCACTAAAACACAACAAAATATAGCTTTAGTCTTGCAGCAGTTTGCTCATCTGGGAACATCTTCAAGTGTGGATTTTGTTCTTTCTTTTAGTGAAAAAAAGTTTAGACATTTATTCAGATGTTCATACCTAACAATAAAACATGGCATAATCATGCATTCGTTTTACTTATATGCCTTTTTACCCCTTTTATTGAAAATTCAGAGGACACTTTATTTTGTAAGAGAAAAGGATAAACAGATCACAAATATTATCCAGGTTTGAACGCATGCCAAGGCTAATGCTACGTGCACACCAGTCGCTGTGGTTTGCCCGTCTGTGTAAATCTTTAAAGTCCTCGTAACAACTATAAACAAATGCGTAACTGTCCTCTTAGTACTAGGGATGCTCCGATCAGGATTTTTGCAGCCGATACCGATTACCAACTTGTTGTCTTCGTGATCGGCCGACACCGATACTAATACTTTAAGCTGATATGCAAGCTCTTTGATGACTGTAACATGTTTAAAATGTTTCTAGATAAAGTAATACCAAAGATGTTGCCTTTGTTATATTACTTGCAGTAATTGGGTATATTATTCTTTTAATAGAGAATCAAATAAATTAGCACAACAAATATGCGAGAGATGCGAGTCCACGTGGTTGCACTGGAGTCGTATTTTGGGACAGACTCGAGCGTAAAGCCGGAAATAGGAAAAGAAGTTGCCCGTCAGTGTGAGCTCCTCCCTTCCGTCGTCTGATTGCTCTTTCGCAAGGACTTCTGGGTTGGTAATGTCCTCGCCAAAGACCGCATCAAGGGTGCGCTCATGAGCACACTTCAGAGCATAAAAATGACAGATGGGACACCCTACGGACTAGTAGACTAAGCAAGCATGTGCAATTTAAGGCCATGAGACCGAAAGTCCACATGAAGTGCGCCATTTGAGACAGGGCCACAGTTTATTTGACTCATACACGTGCGTTGAGGTTCGACGCATGCGCATTGCGACAAATTGCATTACCTCTTGTGTCCTACATACTTCAACTAAAATATGCCCTTAAGGGCTAACTGCTCAAACCACAGCTCAAACTCATAACAAAAATAACAACTTACCTTATTTCCTCCAGTCACAAACTGTTTATTGTTGGATTTGCTGAACTGAGGGTGCAACGCCACAACCTGGGATTAAACAGGAAATGGTTCAGATATCTGAGGTAACACCAACATCCACTACAGTATTTCTGTTTAACACTGTTGTGCATCAGAGGGGGTTAAACTGCATTTGAAAACATGCTCAATAAGTTCCCTTTAACCCAGGAAAAGTTAAAGAATTGATCCATCTGGGCTAATACACAAAAGTATTGATATAATAAGATGACAGCGCTTACTCTTTTTAATGTGTGGAATAGGTGACATCTCTCATGCTCAGCAAAAAGGCGGCTCATGCATGATATGAAATGCCCCAGAGAAATCAATTAAGACTAGTAGCGGGCAGAAATTACATTGTTTTTGAGAATTATCAATGCTTGCTCTGACAGGAAATCGAAATCAAAGGGCTATTTCCCATCAGGCACAAAAACATAGCACGGGGAGCTACGACTCACATTAACAGCAATAAGTTACCTTGATGGGGCAGTCAAAGTTTTCGTGGAAGCCCTCCCTGGTGTACAAGCCAAACACTTGCACCTGCAAAAACAAGAAAAAGAGGAGTGAACCCGACAACTGAGATGTCTTTTAAGAGAAAATCACAGCGGTCTGGAGACGCATTTCATGATGGTAGTCGACTCGGGCAAAGCATCTTAAAAGCATCAGGCTAGTTAACCAACACCTACGCTCCCAATTAGTGGAAAGGTCAACTCTACCTGTCCATGCGAGCCATGTTACCGACTTAATCTCTAGCAGTGCTTTAGTCCCCGACGGCTATAAACAAGCCATAAGGCAACATTTCACCTGCACCTGTCTGCACTGAACAAGAGGAACACGAGTGAGAGATTTCAACAAGTACAACTTTCGAAAAGTAAATCACGCTCTTGTATTCAAGATGATGGTGGGGAAAGGAGACTGTTGACTTTTCTGGGAAGGTAAAGTGGAAGATAATATTCAGCCAGTCAAAGTGCGATCCACCGGTTGAGGCGTGAAATGTTTTCACATCAGCTTGAACCTGAAGTACACCAAAAAAAATAAGACTCTTCCTCTTAAGAAATGTGGCATATTTTGCGTAACACCGGCCTTTAAGCAGAGCAAGGATTAACGGCACACAAGGACGAACAATGGTCCTCAAATCGATTTTAATTGGTGTAGGTGCTGGGGGCGAGACAAGATCTTGCTTTCGCTGTAGGAACAGGGGGAGCTGTGGCGTATCGCGGCACAGATCGGCCTGAGAAAGCCACACGAGGTGCTGATGATTAGCCTCTGTGGACTGATAACAGCCAGCTTGTGATCAATGAGCAGATAGATCGAGAAAAACGATAGAAATCACAAGAATGGTGGAGGAGTTGTTTTTTTAACATAGAGAATTGCATGAAAGTCCTAAACAACTCTCTAGTCTAAAGTTAACTGGCTTTCTTCCATCTTTTATCTAAGTTGATAACAAGCTAACCAATCTGACTGGTTTGTACAATTCTGATGTCCTGACGTTAGACTGATGTTTAACATGGTTTACATATATTGGAAGCTTATACACAAATGCTTATTTGGTCCTGGAACAACATTCCTATGTATCAACCAATCATTGCCCTTAGATTTTAGGAATGGATTGAAGGACATATTGGTAAACCTTTTTCTGTCTAATGATTTTGGCAAGTAGATTCAAATTTCTGTCTATAGTACTTCTTTAAAGGGGACATTTCACAAGACTTTTTTAAGATGTCAAATAAATCTTTGGTGTCCCCAGAGTACGCATGTGAAGTTCTAGATCAAAATATCATATAGATCATTTATTATAGCATGTTACAATTGCCACTTTGTAGGTGTGAGCAAAATGTGCAGTTTTGGGTGTATCCTTTTAAAATGCAAATGAGCTGATCTCTGCACTAAATGGCGGTGCCGTGGTTTGATAGTGCAGATTAACTCTTTCACCGCCAGCGTTTTAAAAAAAAGTTGCCAGCCAGCGCCAGCGTTTTTCATGATTTTGACCAAAGTTTAATGCCTTCCAGAAAATGTTCTTCTTTAAATAAATAAACATACAATATACCAAATGAAAGAACACACCCTCTGCTTTCAAACAAAAAAACCGTTTCATCCTACCTTTAGTGGTTCTTTTGCAATCAGCTTTTGAATATGGGTAGGTTTTTGCAAAAACACCATATTTTGAGCAAAAAGCAAAAATAATTCAATTTTTGTGACTGACTTTTCATAGAGATCATATTCAGAGCGATCTTTAAAACAGACACGGACATGCAGCAGCTTGCCATAGGGCAATACTTCCGGTTTTAAAAAGTTGCGGAAGGGCGCCACCTGGTGGATAATAGCGGTATTGCGGAAAGACGGAAAATCTCGTCATTGGCGGGGAAGCGTTTTCTCTTAATTGACGAGATATCTCGTCAATGGCGGGGAAAGAGTTAAGGGGCGGATATCCCCTTCTGACATCACAAGGGGAGCCAAATTTCAATTACCTATTTTTTCACATACTTGCAGAGAATGGTTTACCAAAACTAAGTCACTGGGTTGATCTTTTCACATTTTCTAGGTCGATTGAAGCACTGGGGACCCAATTATAGCACTTTAACATGGAAAAAGTCTGATTTTCATGCTATGTCTCATTTAAAATGTTATTGCAAAGAAGGTTTAGAGTAAAAACAGCTTTACAGTACTGTATAAGGTTCCTATCATTGGTTAATGGGAATATTGATCAATAAAGGATGGAGCAGCAGAGCCATGGCAGCAAATGTGAATATGTAATCCTCACCTTTCCATCTTCCGAACAGATGCCAACATGCTCACCACTCTCATCCAAACTAATCTGGTTTATCTTCACTGGACTCTATGAGAACAGACGCCAAAGATGAAGAACAAAGTGAAACCAAAGCACTGTTACAGCGTTGTAGAATCAGTAGTAATTATAATAAATGATGAACTTATATTATAATCAAACTTAAACACAAATAGACAAACACAGAGTTCAACTGGTAATTTGTTATGTTTTAAAATAATTTAATAGCAACCAACAGTTTCAAATATGTATAGATGCACATCAAACAATGACTTACAATTTCAAACTTCTGTGTAACATTTCCTTGGATATCCAGCAGGTAAACCTTCCCAAAGTGTGTCCCAAGAGCCAGGAACTGCAAGCAACAGGGAACATAAACATGTCAGACATACAAGTCAGAACCACAGGACATCCGGAACTTATACAGACTTAAAAGCTATGGCGAAGGTATTAAAAAATGAGTTTTACCAGGCATGGCTGTGAAGCCTCAGTGTTTGTGCGTGTATGCCAGTGTGTGTTTGTGTGTGTGGTTATGGCCGGTCCCCTCGAGGGCAAAAAGTGTGAAATTGCTGGAGGACAGAAAAGCCTATTTATCAGGGCGCCCCAGTGTGAAATAGCATTTTTCCTTGACATATCAAAACGCCTCAACATAATATATGCACCACAGGTCACACTTCTTTACCCTACACACCAGTGAAACACTTCGCCTGTCACACTAATGCAATTACATTTTAGAGTTTAACAGAGGAAATCATTTGCCATTATCTCTTGTGAATTCACAATATCACCGCCAGCCTATTCAACATTTATGTCACCAATAAAACAAAATAAGTTAGATAAAAATTGTTCTGGTTTTGGAGTTTTTTAATTTTCTAGTTTTACTGTTTTTACAGTGTAGAAAAATATAAATCTGATTATAAATTTATATTACAAAGCCACTCTCACACACACGTTTTTATTACAAGTTTGCTAAAAGCTTTGCAGGTTGCCCATTCCTTATATACTTTTTCTAAACAACTACATTTGCTAATATTCTATTCTTACTTTCATAATGTGACACTTTTAAATTAATTTGAAATTGAATAAGAAAAAGGAAACTTTTTAAAACAACAAAAATCTAAACTAACAATAAAAGAACTTTGGTCAGCCAAAATATGTTTTCAGAGAGGAAACAAGTTACAGATAAGAAAAATACAAAGTCAGAAATAGTAAAAAAAATGGTAATAAATGTACACCAATGATTGGGCACGTGATGAAAAAATCATAATATAATTACATTTACACATACTGCAGATGTTTTTATCTAAACCAACTTAACTAACAACACATTCATTCTATGTACGGGTGATTCTCACGAAATCCAGATTTAGAAGGTGTCCAGCATCTGAATTTTTAAAAAGTCCTTGAAGCCATTTTTTGCACATATAAGATAAAGGTCTGAACTTACTATAACCATTATTTTTAGAGGATTTTAAAAATATTTCCTATAGAATTATTTTCAATTTTTGATAATGATAATCTAAAATTGTAAATAATTCTATAGGAAATATTTTTAAAATCCTCCAAAATTAATGGTATCATTACCGCAACATGATATTACATTAAAGGACAAGTTCGGTATTTTAGACTTAAAGCCCTGTTTTCAGATTGTTTATGGTCAAATAGAATGGTTTTGACTGAAATTTCGACATTTTCGGCTGCCCTGAGAATTTTCGCTTGTTTGTGTTTCAGCTCAGACCTCTACAATGGCTTTATAGGTGCACTGGAACAATCCTTTCTAAAATGCATTAAACTTTCGTTTACAAAGACGAGAAACTCACCGAGTGGTCAGGGGTGTTCACTGATATGCTCACACAAAAATCGCTGCAAAAGATGCTTTCCAACAGCTGTTTTAGCATTCGTTGTTAACTTGTGGACCTATTTCCCCAAACGCCTCACACCCGTACATTCTTCCGCTTAGAGCTTGAATAATAAACACTCCAGCCCAGGTGGTGGCGCTAATCCGCCTTTGCCAATTGCAAGAATAGAAACAAAGTTCCTGGCGCGGAGTAATACCGTACCTCACAGGACGTCTAATACAGTCAATGGAGTTGGTAAAAACTACGATAAAACCTGTTGGAATGCGTCTTTTGGAGCGATTTTTGTGTGAGCATACCAGTGAACACCCCTGACCACTCGGTGAGTTTCACGTCTTTGTAAACGAAAGTTTAATGCATTTTAGGAAGGATTGTTCCAGTGCACCTATAAAGCCATTGTAGAGGTCTGAGCTGAAACACAAACAAGCGAAAATTCTCAGGGCAGCCGAAAATGTCGAAATTTCAGTCAAAACCATTCTATTTGACCATAAACAATCTGAAAACAGGGCTTTAAGTCTAAAATACCGAACTTGTCCTTTAAAGGCGCTCTAAGCGAATAATGTGCGACGTCACTTCCTGTTGATGTTTGAACTGTTTTCAAACAGACAGAGCGTAGCTAACTCCTCCCCCTCCCCCTCCCTTCCGTGCTTTCATGAACGCGCCCAACCCCCACCCCCAAATCCTTCTTGTCGTTTATTGGCTGGAATACTTTGTTTGTTTTGTGCTGGCTAGGTTTGGCCATTTGTTGATATTGCCGTTTGTGAAGCCTGGGCTATCTACAGAGATCGCGTTTTTTTACAGTTTGATCAGCGGACAGGCAGCAAGCAGATAGTGAGGAGATGTTTCCGGTATGTAACAAAAAATGTTTTATGGTCTAAAACGCTTCAATTCGCTTAGAGCACCTTTAAATATATGCATTTACAAACTCATGTTTCGGTAATGAGAACTAAAAAGTTGTCTAGGTACTATGACAAACAAAATTTCAAATTTTATCTAAAGAAAAAAAATAAGAACTGCTCTACCTGGAGCCATCTTGAGTGTCACAGTTAATTATGTCCCTTACAACTATTTTTTTTTTTTTTTTGCTTAAACAATGATTGAAAATTGTTGTGAAGGATGAGAAAATTGGTCTTGGACACATTTATATTCCCTACTATTGTCTCTACATTTACCAATGATCACCAAATACCACATGTTTAATTACTGTAAATGTTTATAGTATAACATGCACTGAAGCTTTTTATTTTTTAATTATAAATATTTCCATGTCAAAGAACCCAAATCCTTTCAGGGACACGTTGCGGTAATGAAAATTTTCACCTTAAATGTGGAAAAAACAAGTGTGCCGCAAAAGCCCTGATAAGTGAAGTCAAAACGTCTCGATCGCCCCCCAGTGACTGGTCCCAGTATAGGTCATAAACCCCGCCTCCCCATGTTATTCAATGGGACTTGAGACCAACTAAAAAAATTAATTATACTTCAATTATCTTTTTTCCGAAGCTGGTTTCTGTCATTTAATGTAGTTTTTATCACGCTGATGTACATTCAAATGTTTGTTTTTAAAATAGGTTTGTGTTTAGTTAGTTATTTAATAATATAAAAACTGTGGTGTCACGTCATGATTGACAGCTGTGATATCGTGTGATATGCGCATTCTACAAGAGCGAGGGCGGGGTTTTGATTTCGCGGCTTCACTTTCTGCTCACTACTGCGCATGACTGGTCCCGAAATCGCTACTGCGCAGACTCAAGACCCAAGATGTCAGCGCCATGTCGGGACACTGGCGGCTTCACTTTTCACTAAAGGAAGAGAGCGAACAGGCGTCGTCCATCTTTTTTTTACAGCCTATGGGAAAAAACAACAAAATTGTTTTGTATGATGTAATTTAAAATCCTGTGCAAAATAGTACATGAAGAGATGTTTGTAACTGTATGCTTCTTATTTTGATAGTATTTACTTTTTTATCAAAATGTTTCATTACACCTCATAAGTCTAATTTCGCGAGAATCGCCCTTAATACATTTCTTTTATCACTATGTTTGTTTCCTAAAATCAAACCCATGACCTTTGCAGATCTAATGCAATGAACTACCCACTGAGCCACAGTGATATGCATGGTTATTGTGTATTAAAATAACTGAGGGTCAATTTTGATGTATAAAAATCACACATATGAAAGCTCGATCACCATGTGCAAGGAACCTGGTTCACATTAGTCAGCGAGCAATTTAGCTTTTTTAAGGCAGCCCACATGTATAGGCTAAACTTGATATCAGATTTGGAATATCATACATCTTGCAAGTTATTGTGGTAAAAACTACATTTAACTAAATTCAAGTTTATTTTGCCTATAAAGACTATATGGGGTATAATCTGCTTGCTGGGTAGACTGGACCCAAAGCATCCATCTTTACAGCTTAAAACACAAACTGAATGAGCCCATTTTCAGGTTTTAAGGTTACCCCGTGTTCAAACACATACACACACACACATCTGCTTATACGTGTACAGACCTCACCCTGTCACAGCACACCGCACTGCCCCATGCCTCACTGCAGTCTATAATGAAATGCTTATATTTACAGGCACAGTCGAGCATGTCCACCAGAACCCCCGCAATCTCCACAAATAAAATCAGACCAAAATAAATAAATAAAAGGGGTGGCCTCGCCAGCCTCAGTGGCTCTTAAAGGGATTTACCAAAATGAAATTGGTGAAATGAAATTTGGATCCTTGGCACTTAAAATATGAAGCAACATTAGGCAGGTGAGTCGCTAGGGCGCGTCTTGTATGGAGGCTGTATGTACGTAGGCACGCACACATGCATTAAAGAGACAGAAAGACTTATATATAGATATAAAGAGAAGGTAAAAGAGTAAATAAACAGGGGACCTTCATAGAAAATTCAGCTTTTGAACATGTCTTCCGCTTGCAAGCTTGCCTTTTTCGGAGAGGTGGAAGGGGAGGAGGTCCCAAAGGGAAAAGCAAGAAAAGTGGGGGGGGATAAAAATCAATAGCGGTTAATAAAACATCAGGTGAGGAGACATAACTAGGTATGACTACTCCTCCACAGCGTCCGTGCATGAGTGAACCAGCTGCCATGACGATTAACCAGACTACGCAGAATGTTCCACCAACAAAAATATCAAAGCGCCGAAAAACTGAAAGAGGACAGGAGACAAAGACACAGAAATCTAAAAGTAGAGGAAATGAAAAGGAAATGAGTGAAAGGCTGAGTGTTTGTGCGTGCAGTAAGCACCTTTCTGAGAGAATGTGTGATGGGGTCAAATGGTCAAAAATGTTATTTTAAACACTGTGCTTAAGTGCAAATCATTAAATCTATTTGAAAATCAGACACATGTAAAGAAATACATCCTTAAATGAACATAAAGGATTGACATTTGGAATGTGATCAATTAAAATTATCTAAGAAAAAATTCAAATTAAGTTATAAATCTGAATAAATTTCATAGGACTGCAATTAAAAATTACTTTTACTTAAAGGATCGTTCCTAATTTGCTTTAAAAAAAAAAACAGATAATTTACTCACCAACATGTCACCCAAAATGTTGATGTCTTTCTTTGTTCAGTCGAGCAGAAATTGCGTTTTTTGAGGAAAACATTCCAGGATTTTTCTCATTTTAATGGACTTCAATGGACCCCAACCCTTAACAGTTTTAATGCAGTTTAAAATTGCAGTTTTACAGGACTCTAAACGATCCCAAACGAGGCATAAGGGTCTTATCTAGTGAAACGATTTTCCTTTTTGGCAGGAAAAATTTAAAATATGCACTTTTAAACCACAACTTCTCTATTTCCTTGGCTGTGTGACGAGCCAGCGAAACCTCATGTAATTAGGTAATGACGGCAAAATGTCAAGTGCATATGAAACACACATTTGCGAATCATTTTAAACAATAAACTGATGACACAAAGACATTAGTTAGCATCATTCGACATACAACAACGTCGGAACGCTCCTCTTTCTCCACACTCGTAAACACTGGGGCTTAGTTACGTCATCCGTGACCTCTTAACGTGATGACATATTACGTGAGGTCGTGCTGGCGTGTTACAGGACCGGAGATAGACGAGAAGTTGTGGTTTAAAAGTGCATATTTTTTATTTTTCTTGCAAAAAATGATAATCGTTTCACTAGATAAGACCCTTATGCCTCGTTTGAGATCATTTAGAGTCCTTTGAAACTGCAATTTTGAAACTGCATTAAAACTGTTAAGTGTTGGGGTCCATTAAAGTCTATTAAAATAAGAAAAATCCTGGAATGTTTTCCTCAAAAAACATAATTTCTTCTCGACTGAACAAAAAAAGACATCAACATTTCGGATGACATAATGGTGAGTAAATTATCTGGATTTTTTTAAAGAAATTGACTAATCCTTTAATGTTTGTAATTAAGACAGACATTTTAAATATGTGACCCTGTCTGTGAAATACAGGTTAAAGTCTTATAATCTGATTTTGAGAATATAGGGGCATCAAAGTTTGATTTTAGTCATTGATTTCAAACTCAGTCAATATTAAAGATATCAAGGATATATTTTCACATAATGTTCTTTACACTATGTAGGATGATTTTATGCAGAAAACAGTAAATCTTAAAAATAGCCTTTAGCTGGGTTTTTAAAAGCAAGGTCACATATTAATCTTAATGCATAACAGAATTACAATTTGTTATTGATTCTAAATCTTAAGAATAGGGATGCATATCAATTAATCGCGATTAATCTATAGCAGAATAAAAGTTTTTGTTTACATCATATATGTGTGTGTACTGTGTATAATAACTTTGTATAGTTAAATGCACACACATGCATGTATATATTTAAGCAATGTTTACATGTGTATATACATTTGTATATTTATGTATAATTTATATTATATATAAATATAAATACTTAATATATAAATATATTTTTTTCTTAAAATTATACATGCATGTGTGCATATTTATATATACATAATTATTATACACAGTTCACACACATATATGATGTAAACAAAAACTTTTATTCTGCTATAGATTAATCGCGATTAATTGATATGCATCCCTACTTAAGAAACATATAAAGACACACATATACATGATAAACATCATGCCTCATGTATTGCACCTCATGTACTGAAAACATGCAAGGGAACGTCTATGCACCTTATCATGCACCGTCATGCAGCTGGCTGCATCCCTCTGTAGGATCTCTGTCACGCCATTGGTTAGCCTTTCGTACTTCAGTTTAGGCTCCTCCTCAGTGTCATCCTCCTGGTGAAACACACAAAAAAAATTTCATCGTCAGTTCTGAATCTTCAATTCAACAGCTCTATATTCACATGGCTTTCACATGGCTCTTCTCTCACATTTATATAGCATGTGCTAAAATTATCCACTTTGCATTAAGCAAGTCTTCTCACTGTAATGCATTTGCATTTGTAATGCAAGCGACAACAGCAAAGCGATTTGTGATAGGAAAGCAATAACATGAGAAGTGCCCTAATACTATAGATGCTTATCTGCAGCATTCTTGTCGCTTTTGCGTCCATACTACTTGGATACTAAATATTATACATATTTCTAACAGGTATTCTTGCATCCCCCACTCTGTACACATGACATCTATGTTTTCGTTGATGATCTGAATGATCCTGATGCAAATATAACATTTAGGCATAATGTGTCCTAAGATAATGTGCCCTTAGACTACAAGCAGACTGTACGGTTTTCATTTCTGCAAACATCTCTCCGGTTACCAGCGACTCCCATTGTCCATTTCCTTTTCTGCCCAGATGTGAAATTTCTAATGTCCGAGCATTTGTCATGGTCTGGAAAGCCATTAAAGACAGGGATGGAGAGAAATAGAGGGGGGGACATTTCTTGACAAACTTTTTATGGTGGGGAGGGTGGCGATAATATCCCTTCTGTTTCATATCCCATAATTTCTTCCTCTTGTTAGTGTTTGCCATCGCCACGGCGATGTGGTGGATGAGTGTTGTGCCTCATTCCCTGCCGCTCCTAATTGGTGCCCTGGGGAGCAGGGGATGAAGGGGAGTCTGTCTTTAATTGCCCCTTTTCTGGAGTGCTGTGACCGTCCACACACTCTTCTCCTGCTCATCCTTCATTCTCTGCTTCTGTCTCTCTAGTTAGAAACTTTGCTGGGTTGCAACGCTACGCTGAAGCATTGGGTCTCAAAATCACAGATTAATGTCAAACGCTGCCAGCATCTTTCCTCATTTCACTGCATGACATCACATTTAGAAGCTGTGTGGCATGTTTACTTTAAGCTTTGAGAGGCGTTTGCTTTTCTTCATGGGACTAGATGGTTTGTTTTACAGTGTGAAGGTATGCTGAACGAAGAGGCACATTCTGACATCATTTACTGAAACTTATATGCAATACTTTATATTGTGGAAAAAAGCTGTTGCTGTTTTTGTTAGTTGTGGATATTGACTGCATTCACTTTCATTATACAGAATAAGAGATACGTGAGTATTTTGCGTTACCGATGAACAAATGTCAAGTCATTTAATTGAGTAAACAATGACAGACAAATTTTGGGTCAATTATTTCTTTAAATGACTACTGGGAAGGAGGGACTGAAACCGTTGTTGAGAGATAGACACATAGAAAAAAAGGTGTTGTTCATCTGAGAGCATATTTTTATACAACTTGCAACACCTTCATGATAACACCAAGAAGTGTTATGCTGGGGATGGGGACCAGAGGAGAGGGAAAGAGTGAGAAAGAGAGAGAGAAAGAGTTTAATAAAGTTATGAACTTAAACGCTTAATGTGAGTCCAAAGACAAATATAATCATGGTCTCAAGGTGTATGGGTAGATGAGGAAGATAGGAAATTTCAATGCCCTGCAATTTCATTTACGAGGAAAAGAAAGCCACTGTTCAAACAACTTCATCTCTATTATCTCCTTAACTTAAAGTCAAGCTCTGTTTTAATGATCAATACAATTCTTCTAGTTTTATTTAAATGATTACAGGTGACTGGTATTATGGGGATAGATGTGACAGTAAATAACTATGCAAATATGCGACCCAGTATGTGAAAAGTCATTTTTTTGTTATTTACTGTTTTCGACATAAAATCATCCTACATAATGTAAAGAACATAACAAGAACAAAAGATAACCTTGATATTTTTAAATATTGACTTGGTAAGGCCATTTCAAAGATTGAAATCAATGTGAAATCAAAATTTGATGCTCAATATTTCGTAATTATGGTTTTCACAGTCAGGGTCACATATTGTACAATAAACCTCAACAGTTAACGTCTCACCAGAACTGTGTAAAAATATGTTTAACAGAAGTAAATGCACAACAACCATGCATAAGATTACAAAATATTATATAAGCACACAAATGATGCTTAATCCTTTCTCAAAACTTACCCATCATCACATTAACTCTCTGTTTTTATGCCATTTATATCATTATTGCATTGTAGACAATACATTGTTACAATAAAAGTTTTAATGTTAATGCTATAGTTACTAACTACTTTACGTAAGGAATAATTGACTGGGGCAATTGAATAATTTGAAAATAATATTTATATAAAAGTCAATTATTCAGTTTATACGGTCACCACAAACATTGCTACGACATTGCTCTCTTGGTTATTTTAAGACATTTGACAGGTCATGAATAAAAAAATAACAATGCATACCCATGTATTAATGTATAGAAATACTAAATTTTACCTCTGAGTCATCTGTCGTTGTCTCCTCACTTGGTTTTCTTCCCTGAAAAAAGGACATGCAAGTGTTTTAAGTTAAAATAAGAAATACATAATACTAACGGGCGATATTAAATTTGTTAAATACAAATAGTTATAATAACAACAAAGCTTTTACTACACTCCTGTTAGGCACAAATAGAAGTTATTTTATAAAGCACTACAGCCATCACAGAAAACAGTAAACTTGCCGTCACAATAACATTGGCAGTGGTATTGGTAAGTGCCTAGTAAATCTATCCTGCTAGCATATTAGCTTCAGTAACATTTGAAATACTTTATATAGACCATTTACAAGTACAATCTCGAATAGCTTAAATGCAATGAAATTAAACATACAAACACAACATACATTGTCACAGCTCGCTCTTACATCTGACAACATGTTGACAGAAACCTACCTGCTCCTCCACTTCCGACATGATACAAGCTTCACTCGAGCAGATATAACGCTAATTCGGTTTCAGTCTAATAACCTATCGTCTGTCATCTGTATTTATAACTTTATTTACGCTCAAATACATCCTTTGCTGAAGAAAATATATGTAAACCAGCGCAGCTATTCATACATTTCTCATTACGGTCGCTGCAGAATCACATGACAACAACAGGAAGTGTCGATCGATGGTGCATCATGGGATATGTAGTTTGAAAGGATTTTTTTTTTTATTGCAATCAAAAAGAAAGATACAGCGACATATCGTCAATTTCAAGTAATAAACATAAGAAATCATCAGATAAGATAAGTACATGGAGTTTTGATGAAATTCACATTAAGATCATGAAGGGAAAAAAATACAAATAATTAAAAATAATAATAATAATAATAATAATAATAATAGAGAGGGCAATTTACAAGCAAATTAAAGTAAAAGATTGAATAACTTACAAATTTTGGTAGTTTTTACAGCTTTCTTATGAACAGATGTCGAAATTGTATCCAAATATAAACTAAATTCTTGTTTGAAGACATTGAAGTGTGGATTATTTTTTGTACATTTAGATTTATGGATATGAAACTTTCCAGTAATTAAAATAAGATTGATACAAAAGCTTGCATTGAATAGTGTCTTGTCATCATCATAAAAACCAAAAAGAATGTGTCTATAAGTTAAAGAAAAGTTTGGAAGAATATTTTGAACAATTAGAAATTCAATATCTCTCTGTAGTTTGAAAGGATGCGGGTGCGAACTACGTTTCAATTCTTCAACAAAGGAGTGTAAAACAATTTTGTTTTCATTTAGTTTCAATTGAATTGTTTTCCGGACCATTTATTTAAAAAAATAAAAGCCATTGCAATGCAACACTGACAAATAAAAAATAAATGCCCACATATTTAGCTGTCCCCAAGAGTCTACGTTATACTTTTGCTCATTGTACTACATACGTCAAAAAGTAGACGTGTACTGAGATATATTTGGTCATTGTTAGATTTGTAAATGACTGCTAGGACACCATGGGACAGGATCATCTAAGACAGCCTGTCAATGTGTCTCATATGTTTATGCTAATATTGGATGGGATGGCAAGCTTTGCTTGACATATTTATTATGAGTTAAAATATCAGCTCCATTCACCTAAGCTTGACAAATTATGCAAATGACATATAGGCCTACACATCAAATATCCACAAAATACCTTTGGTAACACAATGCTCAACCATCAAGCTATTCAGGAGGACATGTTGGTTGTAATAAATTAGATCAAAACCAACACAGTGTTAATGGTAAATGATAGAAGTAGCTCACTGTAGAATATATTAAGTATGATCTAGTATGTTTCTGCACTAAAGCCTATAGTATTAGTGCGAATCAAGTTAAATTTACATGTACGCCTTAATTATAACTGCCATTGCAATTTTTCTGTAAGTCTCTTTACAGGAAGTAAAAGCTTTTTAAAAAGCTGAACAGTTGCAAGGTGGTGGGCAAGGGGCGTTGCATTTCTGCCACATGTTTACTGTAGATTAACTTTCTAATAATTGATGAGAAATGACCCTGTGAGTCTCTGCTTATTTGCTCTACAATGCTTCAGGCTGTACTAAATTATTTACTTATAATGTCCTTTCCATTTTATTCTACATGGTTTTTACACAGCATCTTTCTGAACGGTACATATTTACTTATTTTTTCTATAAATGTGAATAATTTTTATTACCATAAGTAAATAAAAAAATGAAGCACTAATGCTCTTTTTTCTGAAACAAACTGGCATTATGATTAGGAGTTAAGAAGGTTGTATGTCCTTTATCTTGATATGCAGTCAATCTTCTTTGGAAGAAAGTGTCTTCTACAAGTTAAGAGACGATTTCTTTAGGAAGTGACCTTTATGTTTAATTTGGTGCTGAGGTCATTGTGGTGTCTCATCTGACAAGCTCCTGATACACACACACGCGTACACACACCTATCACACAAAACCTATAAGAGCCTCATCACCTCCAGATTCTTTCAGCCTCCTGACCTGCCTTTCAACACATCACCATCACTGCACATTATTTATTAATATCTCTGTTGTTTTGACCGGTCTTTTCAGTAGTTTTGCTTTTTTAGAGCTGAGTATTGTCTGTGTTTGCTGCACAAACATTATGCTATATATTATATATTATGTTTTTTGAGTGGGAGTTGTTTTCACAACAAAAGAGGAGTCAAAGTGTTAATTAGTGTTGTAGTTCTCGAGACTGGTCTCGGTCTCAAGACCACTTTTTAAAGGTCTTGGTCTCGTCTTGGAATCGACTGCATTTTTACTCGGTCTCGTCTCGGTTTCAGACAAAGATGAGTCAGAATTTTATTTCAAGACCGGTCAAGACCACATCTGATGGCACACTGCAAAAAAATATTTTCAAGAAAAAAATTCTTAGTATTTTTGTCTTGTTTTCAGTAAAAATATCAAAAAATTCTTAAATTAAGATGCTTTTTCTTGATGAACAAAACGACCCAAGAAAATAAGTCTAGTTTTTAGAGCAAAAATATCAACTTTAAGTGATTTTGTTCATAAAACAAGCAAAAAAATCTTGAATTTTTCTTGAATTTAGTGTTTAAGAAAAAAGTTCAAGATTTTTTTGCTTACCCCATTGGTAGATTTTTTTGCTTGTTTTATTCACAAAATCACTTAAATTTGATATTTTTGGTCTAAAAACTAGACTTATTTTCTTGGGTGTTTTGCTCATCAAGAAAAAGCATCTTAATTTAAGAATTTTTGATATTTTTACTGAAAACAAGACAAAAATACTAAGAAAATTTTTCTTGAAAATCATTTTTTTGCAGTGCACATCACAAATTTATTTTTTATCATTAATTTTATGCAGTTTATTCAGGTTTAGCATATGATGTTGGCATTGTTTAAGTTTCTCCCAATGGCAGTTTTTCTTATTTGATTACTAAAAACACCTGCATTGTGTTAAGTGGATGGCAAGCCATTGAAAGACAGTTCAGATTAAATGGTTAAGTTGATTTCAGCTCTTTAGTGTTTTTTCACATTTATTTGCTTATAGACCAAGATAAATTCCCACATATCTGCAATACCTTTGATTATTTTATCAACTTCTCTGATGGCACACACACACACACACACACACACACACACACACGCACGCACGCACGCACGCACGCACGCACGCACACACACACACACACACACACACACACACACATTCTGGTTTCCATGTTTTGTGGGGACATTCCATAGAGGTAATGCATTTTATACCATACAAACTGTATATTCTATTCCCCTTACCTGCCCCATTCCCTAACCCCAACCATCACAGAAACCTTTCTGATAACTTAGATTTTTAAAAACATCATTCTGTTAGATTTATTAGCTTGTTTCCTCATGGGGACATCAAAATGTCCCCACAAGGTCACAAAAACACTGGTATACCTATCTTTGTGGGGACAATTGGTCCCCACAACGTGATAATTACCAGGTACACACACACACACACACACACACACACACACACACACACACACACACACACACACACACACACACACACACACACACACACACACACACACACACACACACACACACACACGCACACACGCACACACACAGACAAGAAGTGCCTAATCATATGTATATTCCGCATTTTATCATAAGTGTTTTAATGCAGTGACTTGCACTGGTCTTGGTCTTGACTTGGTCTCGGCCTGTCTTGGTCTTGACTCGGTCTCGACCCTTTAAAGTCTTGGTCTTGTCTTGGTCTCGGCCTGTCTTGGTCTTGGCCATGACTTGGTCTCGGTTTAGGTGATCTTGACTACAACACTAGTGTTAATCTGTGATTCATATCTCATTGCACTAGTCTTGTTTTTTAGGACTAAGCACAATATGCAGAACTCTTTACGAATCCCCTGCAACTTGTGTCCTTGTTTATTAAATATTTTAAATAATTTACTATTTTCTCTGCTACCAATATAAGCATACAAATATTATCTTCATTTCATGGAGGGCCATCACAATATTATTTTGTAAATAAAATAAAATAAACGTGGGTCAAGGTCTCCACCCTGCTTTGATTCAGTCACAGTCTTCCACACACAGTGTCATTGTGATTCACTTTCTCTAGACCTTTGAGGCCACAGTCAATGAGGGGTTTCAAGGTGAGAATAATATCACAGATGGACAAGTGTAGACCTGTCTTCCTCTCTCTGTCCTGTCTTGCCCTCTGGAAATCACTTCTCTAACTCTCTCTCATATAATTTCTAACTCCTCCCCATCTTTTTCCCCTTAGATCGATCCTGGCCTGCTGGTACAGTCTGATGTGGGCAGGAGGGCGAGTGGGGTGCACTGGCCCTTTCTCTCTCCATCATCACCCTCTCTATCCCCTACCGGGCCCAAAAAGAAAATCACGCTGAGTTTACGATAAACACATTTACTTTAGATCTAAGCAAGCTCAGCTGACTCAATAATCCATGATTTTTTAACCTGTGGTTGCAGTAACATTTACGTAATGTTGTTTTTAGGTAATTGTCAATAAATGCAAATTTTTCTGTGCAGTTAATCAATTCAAATCATTTGTGGTATGGTGGTACATTGAATACTCACATTGTGTATTCTGTTTGCAATCCATCAAAATCACTAGACTTAATAAATAGCGATTTCTACTGAGTTAATTTAATTTTGACAGCTTATATAATTACTCCTGGTAAACCTTACTTATCCCCTATAATGAGACACGCTGTATTTATTCATTAATTCTTGAAGTATTGCCACTTTCTAAGTAATGAAGACTCTTTATCTACAGTATGTCACATGATACGTACGCTTACTTTTTGATTAAGCAACCTTATTTATATTCATGACCACAAACATGTCTCTTCATTATAAACGTGGCACCCAAGGGATACTAATTTTCCCTAAAAAGAAAAATAATATGGTACATAATTCTTGTTTAATGTGGGAATTGGGCCTGAACCACACAATTAACTCCCAATGGAGAAAGACAATGTCTTATTTCACTTACCAAGCCATTCCCTATAATTAGGATGCACCCCTGCATCAGAGCTGGCCCAATGCCCTCAGTAGCAATTAGTATTTATTACACAGTTAATGACCATGACATGTAAAACTCAGTGAAGTGGTAAATTTAGCAGTCAGTACTCATTGGCTCGCTGCTAAATGGGAGTATTTGCCATGTCCTACCTGTTTTTCCACTAAATTAATGGGCTCATTTGTGGAAAAGTATCACATGAATGCTCTAAAAATGTAATCAAATAAGGATACGTTTCTTTTTACTTTCTCTCTTTTAACAAACACATACCTTAATAATCATGTTTATCATCTAAAACGAAGGCATTACCACAAACTACAAACATTTAAAGCTTGAATTATACAAATGAAAACCTTTTTATGCTCTTATTTTTAATTTGTAAAAATAAGTGTTAACTGGGTGATGGCTTCAATTATTGAAATTGAACCTTCCTAATTTTATATTGGATATTTACTAATGCACTGTCACCAAGCTTAAGGTATATATATATTGTTTTCTCTTTACAATCTACTTAGCATTGATTTATTGATTCTATTCTCTTTCTTCATACAGAATTAGAGGAGCTTTTTTGTTAAATCACATTTCTCACATCTCCTGTGTCATGTGTGTGAACTCAAATGGGGGTTGACTTTGGAAGTAAAAATTTGTTGTGTTCTAGGGATTTTTGGGTCGCTTGAATTTAAATCCTAGATTGACGAATATTATGTAAAAAAAAGGTCAGGACATTTGGGGATTTATTTATAGTTTTAGTTATCTCAGAATTCAATGTAAGAACAAACATAAAAAGGAAAGGTTTATGATCTAAAATATAATGCATTATATGATACAGTATTTGGTTTGATTGGTACTTATTAGTCACGTTGTGACGTAACATCCTGTTATAGGATACGTGAAAGGCTGAAGCGATTTTCTTTAATTTCTGTCAAATGAAAATTATAATAATTTTTTAGTTTTCTGTCATGTTGGATTTTTTTTTGGATGGGCAGCAGATAAACTCGTGAATGCAAAATTCTTTAAAATATATAATTTTTAGAAGTCGTGCTATTGATAAACAAAATTATGTTTTGCGAGTATTTGGTGGTCGCCTGAAATATCTATGTCGCCAATTAATCAGCCGGTATTTATTTTTTAATATTACTTTAAGTTACTTTAATATTAAGTTTTTGGGTGAGTCATCGGCGGATGTTTAGCAAACCAAACTTTAGATGGCGCTAAAAATTGACTTCTCGTGTTACCATAGTAGCCTAAAATAGGATTTGTGGCTCGGCAGATGTTCAGGACATCATGATGCAAGACCAAAACATACATTGCATTTACATTTATGCATTTAGGTGACACTTTATTACAAAGCGACTATTCAGTCATATTTTTTGTCAGTATCTGTTTTCTGTGAATAAAATCTGTTCGCGTTGCTAAGCTCTACCAAGGTTAGCCTACAGGATTCAGCAACACACAACGCATTATCAAGTGTAAGCTTGACTTTTCTTTTATTTCTTATTTTCTGTCATTAAGCTTCATGTCATTGTCATGTTACTTGTCTAGAAACACAGCACATAGCAAAACGTTTATTAAATGATATTCAGAAACAGAGGCGTCATGCCCATTCAAACTGAGAGGACATCAATTATGTGCTGCATCCTTGTCACTTTTCGGAGATTTTCGCCGTTTTGAAAGTGTTTTGATCATATTACATTTTTACTTTATTCTGACGGCAGACGCAGTCAGCGCAGCCGCAGACGTCATCAGCCTGAGCGCGCTCACGGGTTCTTTGCTGTTGCACTTTGTTATCTGAGGAATTGAAACGCTCACAACATTTCCAAACCCCAGTACGGTAATGTGCAGTTGACCTCCAGATCTGTGTAGAAAATGTATGGTTTAAAATGTGACAGTCTCGACGTTATATTAGAAGAGATTTCTAGATTCATCTTATTGGTACAACGCCAAAGTTCGCCAGAGTTCACGGGGGCGCGGAATCACACGTGTTCATATCTGTCTATGGTTCATATGTGAGGTAAAATGTGATGCAATAATGCGTTCCTCTAATAATTTTATCTAAAAAAATGGTCTTTATTGAACATTAAAATCAATCACGATATCTTATGTCATTTTTGCTGTTTATATACTTTATGGATTTAAAATTAAATAAATTTTATAGGATAATGCAGTTGTTGTGCAAAATGCATTAATTACACAATAAACAAGTCATTTATTAAAACTTAAATAAATAAAACATGCCGTTTCAGATGAAAATATGATACCAATATGTCATTATTCCGATTGAATAGTATTTGATATGAAAGTTAGTCAACACTTTTATTTTGGAGGGTTTTGCATGAAAGCAGGGGCCCTCATATTGTTAGAAATATGTAGTAAGTGCCATGGAAAAGACTGAAAGCTCTATAATATTTCGTTTGATGTCTGTGTATGAATTTCTGTGAGCTGTGCACACTGTGCCCCCTTAAAAATTGGTGCATTGACGCCCCTGTTCAGAAATGTGCAAATAATGTAAAAATAAAAAACAAATAAATAAAATGTTTGTGTAGTACCCCTGACTTAGCTGTTTACATGTGTACAATAATAAAAAAGTTCTTTATTTCTGATTTTTTTCCTTGATATGGGCTTTGGTCTAAGTATAAGTTATTTACTGGAGTCAATGTGTATATAAATGTGTGTCTGTGTGTATTAATACACTCTGATATCTGTTGTCCACGTATGCTAGGCAGAAGATGCTGAAATGCAAGGTATTAAAAACTATTTGTCAGTGTCACCTGCCCTGCCCAGCAGCCAATAAGAATCCAGACAGCAGTGACTGACCAAGACAGAGAGCTGATGACTTTTGAATAGATAGTGAGCAGAGTCGTATAATAACAGAGTTACGAAACGCTTTGATCTCGCCGCCGCGCGGTCACGTGATTCATGTAACGTTCTACAGTTCCAAACCAAGCAGGGCTGTCAATCTGTTTGCATAGGTTTTCAGCTATTTTAGCTAAATATTAGCTTGTATTGGGAATTGATCACTATACTTACTGTGTTTATAACGTTTTTTTTTTTACGAGTGATGGAAATACAGTAAATCAGTTAATAAAGATAAACAGTTATTTGTGACCCAAATATAACTGTGGTTATCTATACCAACTACAGCAACACAGTTTATCTTTTATTTTTGTACCAAAATATGGCTATATAAATGGCTATCAATCTGCTAAAAACATAATTCCTACACTTTTACTATATTAAAATCACAAAAAAGATCGCCAACGCGGTTATTTGTAACAGTGAAGCATAACAGAAACACACTAAATTCATATTTAATTGTATTTATAGTACACATTAAATGTTGATATAATTATACATGATTTTCGAGGATACATCACTCGTATTACTTACCAAACACAATGAAACACATAGCAGCATTGTGAAGCAGTGTGACTTTCTTATAAGGCAGTGGTTTTCAATCTTGTCCTAGGGGACCCACAGCTACGCATATTTTGTATGTCTCCCTTGACTGACACACCCCGTTCTGTTCATGGATCTGTCCTTTAATGAGCTGATGATCTGAATCAGGTGTGTTAGATAAGGGAGACATGCAAAATGTGCAGGGCAGTGGGTCCCCTAGGACAAGATTGAAAACCATTGCTATAAGGCATTTAGCTTGTCGCTGTTGCCCCCTAGTGTTACTCGTAATATATAAAAAAGATAAGTATAAAGTAGATGGCCACCAGTAATAAAATATTAAACCATTAAATCTATATTATTCACACATTATACACAACTCATTAAAATATAAAATTTTTACTAGTTATTATTAACGATAATCATTACCTACAGCAGAGTTCATAAAATATCACTGTTGACTATATTAATGAAATGTCCGAAAATGTAAAGAGAAACGGTAATTTCATCGATTTACCAGCAGGTGCCATTGAAATGAATGGGCTTCAGTGCTGCGTTTGGAACTATGCGTCACTACCGGTCACTACATGAAACGCTGTTACTTCCGCATTCCATTCTTACAACGGACGTCTATGTGAGTGTCGTAACTCTGTTATTATACGACTCTGATAGTGAGTATTTTGTTTCTTCACAAACACCCCTCATTTTTACAGTACATTCCACCTTTATTTTCCAACTCTCTCTTTTTCTCTTTCACCCCTTCTGTTTTGAACCCTGTCTGTCTGTACTCCGGTCAGATTAGCTCCTGTAGGCTTTGATGCACCATAAGGTCAGCTCTGAAATTGATGTACCGAGATAAAAAAAGAACGAATAAAAAAAACATGTCCACTAACTCTACTAAACAATCGATGGCCCTTTATATTTATCGGAGGGGGGTCTGATAGTGTCTGAAACATCAGAGCGGTATCCAGCACTCGTGTTTGATAAGCTATGACACGTTTTCTCACTGTCGTCTGATCCCAGTCAATTAAGTAGATTCGTCTGTGCAGCATCACTCCTAGTCCGGCTGTTGTTTGGGTGAACGCACTAGAAAATCATCTGTGCATCAATTTTCATTGAAATAAAAATATTTTTTGCTAAGGTTTTGCCCACGCTTTCAAAAATCAGTAACTGGTGATTTACAATGATAACTTAGATGTACTGATAATTCATGATGATATCTTGTATGATTATTTGTCACTTTTATTGCACTATACGTTAACACTGTCAGAAAAAGGTACCCTTTAAAAAGCTTCCAATAGGTACCTTCTAATAGTTACTTTTTAAAAAAGAGTACCGCCCCAGTGACAGATTCTGTACTATTGCATAGTTTTATAGTATCTATTTACAAAAAATTTTCTGTAAATCTTAAAGAATGTATTCTTACGCATGCCAAAAGAACATGAATAGATATATAAGTGGAAAATCTAAAGATGAAAATGTGGAAAATGAAGATGAAAGATTAATCAACATTGAAAATGGCATGTGTCATCAGGAGGCTATTTAGGGCCCTTTAGACCATTTTTGTGGTCTCGGGGGACAGCAGAGACCCTGGCAGCTACAGCCATTAGCAATTAGCATGGATATCTTATGAAAAAAAAGGTCCGAAATGACCCTCAGAATAGCAGAAAAGGAGGGATAAGGGGTCAGTGCTCGAGTGCTTTTTCTTGTTTCTCCTCCGGTGTGACCGAGAGGGAGTAAGGCGATCCCGAACGCACACACATACACTCACATTGACACATGCACACACTCCCCAGGTCCCTTCACATATGCTCTTTGGCATGAAGAAGTGCCCTGGGAGCCTCTGTTTCATTAGTGTAATTAACTGTGAGAGAGAAGGAGTGAGCGAGTGAGAAAGAGGGGGCCTTTGAGAGTCATTTTGAACTTGCATGGCTTGTATTATGATAGTTGTATTTATTCAGAACAGAGAAGTGCTACAAAACAGTATTCGTTTTTTTTTTTCAAAAGTCACCAGCAAATATTGAACAAAAACCTATAAATGAATTCTTTCTGTTGGTCGGTTAGTGGTGAATGCTATGTAAGAATTAATAGACGAAGGGCTTAAAGGAACAGTATGTAGGATTGTGGCCAAAACTCGTATTGCAATCACAAAACTTGTGGTTAAAACTGGTACTGCAATCACACAACTCGTGGCCAATAAACAACATGACAACATAAACATCAGTTGAGGGCTACAACTCCACTTTTTAAATGACAATATCCTGGCCAGACCACTGTTATCAGTGATATACGTATTTGAAATGAAAATGATTTCTTAATGTCTAGTGACATATCAGGGCAATTTTATGATTAATTGATATAAATTTCTTACATACTGTTCCTTCAAATAATGCACACCCAAGATGGTAATGCACCGTGGGTGTGAATTATTTTCAAATTATACCACGGGTCTGTTGAATGCTTGGATCTGATTGGCTGATGAACGTTCTGAGGTGTGCAATTATTTTCTGGGAAATGCACGGCGAAATAGTTCCAGGCAGCTCTCTTTACCGCATTACAGTTCCATATCACTTTGCATAGTTAACTGTAATAACGGACTAACAAAAACAACATGACAGACGTTTTTCCGAGGCAATAACAGCGCTATTTAGAGATGCACAGAGGTAGCCTCATTCACACAATCTCTCTCTCTCTCTTTCTTTCTTTCTCTCTCTCTCGCTCTGTGTCTCTGTTGCTCTCTATCTCATTCTAATAACTTAAGTAATAACTGCATTAGAATGCTATAAAATTCAGCTTTAAAATGACGTTTTGGGACAAGCAAAAGAGCCGCTTGATGAGACGTGGAAGAAAAAGTCCTACACACAATAACGATTTAAGTACAAAAACCAGACGAATCCCTTAAATATATCATGTGATCGATGTCTTGAGGTGTGGTAACTGTAGTATAAGCGGAATAATTGACTTTGAGGCGTTGAATTATTGAAAAATAATGCACACCCGAGGTGTAACGGCCACTCCGCTTCGCCTCGGGTGTGCATTATTTTTCTAACAATCAGGGTTCCCACGGGTCCTTGAAAGTTTGTGAATTCAGTATTATGCGCATAAATAAAATATATACAGTAAGCACATCATCGGTCACAAAAGGCCCTGGGAAGTTTTAGAAAATATACATACATAGATAAAGGTCATTGAAAGTGCTTGAATCTATTTTATGCAAGAAGTTTCTGGAAAAAAAATCTACATTATTCCATGTGTAGTGTAGGATAATATCATAAAAATTCTAGACTTTTTAAGCACACGTGCTAAACTGTTCGCTTTAAATGCTTATATCTTCTGTATGTGAATGTTGATTCATACCAAAATGCTTTTTTGCATAATTGTGTTTGACAAATGATACGTCTCTGGTTACGTATGTAACTGTTGTTCCCTGAAAAGGGAACGAGGCGCTGCGTCTCCCTTTCCATACTTCCTGCATCCCTGTAATGCCGTCTTTGGCAATATTTTAGATAGCGATATACTTCCTGGCTCTCGCTTCACCCTGTATTTGTCATTAAGCCTCACCATTGGTTGAATTTGATATACACATTCAGACGCACTTACCCCTGTAGGCGTCCCCAAAGTGTTACCGCAGTGACGCAGCGCGATTTCCTCGAAAGGGAACTGTAGCAATGTATCTTAAAAGGTAACACGATGTAACCTTGCTCTCAATTGAAATGTGTCCCCATATTTTGTCCTTGAACTTGAGGGTATTGGACCTGGAAAGTTCTTGAAAGGTCCTTGACTTTGAAGTTAACTAAGCTGTGGGAACCCTGAATAATTCAACAGCCCGTCGTCAATTATTCCTTACTTATACCACGTGTCTGTTGAATGCTTTATTCTGATTGGCTGAGAAATGTTCCATGGGTGTTGATTATTTTTCTATAAACCGCACACCTAACCTCGTGTCGCATAACCACCTTGGGTGTGCATTATTTTTGTATAATTCAACGGCCCATCGTCAATAATTCCTTCCATGTTCAAAGGACCAGAGTCATTATTCCGCTTATACCACGGGTACCACAGACATTGCTAAAATATTGCTCTGGTCAAAAAATGGTATCAAAAAATAATATGTACCCGTGGAACGTTTCTCAGCTGAATAAAGTATTCAACATCCCCGTGGAGTAAAGGCATAATTAATTTGGATAACCCTGCTTAATTTCGGCAAACAGCTTTTCCACTATTGTTTGTGCTATGATATGAATGTCAAAGTCGCTACAGGAACACAATAGCAACCACAAAGCAGTCCTCTATCAAATACACCAAACACTCACAAGTCACAAATCATGCCGGTGAGTTTTAAACTGTTAAGCAACACTGACATTTTCTCCAGAAAAAGTCTAGTTTTAACTTGTTGTGGAAGAAATTCCCTTTCTCTTTTCTTTATTCCTATTCTAGTAATTTTTCCCTCTGTTTTATTGTGTCTCTTTTCTCAGGCAGCCTGTGGTGAAAATGACATTGTATTGCGTCCTCTCTCTCGCGCGGGCGCTCTCCCTCAGCTCTCCTTCAGTCAACAGACTGTAAAGAATAAATAATAAAAAAGTATTGATTATTTTGATGACTTCACAATTCAATTAGGTATTAATTTTGCCCTCCACTGGACCTATCAGGCAACTCAAAGGGGAGAAAAGAAACCGTAGAAGGGGGGGATAGATGAATGTGTGTGTGGCTGTTGGGGGCTTTGAGGTGGTTTTGCCTAAAAGGAATGCAGAGTGAAAGAGTCTGTGTTGGGGGAAAAGCGTTTTCCTCTTTAGGCTGAGACAGGGGTGCATTGTGATGCATTGTTGAGTTACACAAGTGCACCACAGTGAAAAAAGTCCAGTGAAGCGATTACGAGAGACATTGTCACAAAGCATATGAGTATTGACCAACCAGGCCCGCTCTGAGAATGACAGCTTAAACTATTCCTATTGATTAACATTTTCATAGATAATCATGTGCCATATCAAACTCTCATGCACTTTATCTGATGAGGGCATTAACAGAGCCCCTCTGGGCTCCCATTTATCGACCAGATAAGGGTTTGGAGAGGTGGGCCGGAATTAAGGGGTGGTGGGGGCTGAACCTGTAATGAGGGTCGAAATATACTACTCCATTTGATTTCATCTCGTTGTTTGGCTTGACCCTCATCCCAAACTCATTTGGGCAGAAAATAAAAGCAGCCTTCCCTAAGTCTACACATTTGTTTGTGTGCCTAACCATTAGAAACGTTGGGGGGAGGTACTTTATGAGAGAGAGAGAGAGAGAGAGAGAGAGAGAGAGAGAGAGAGAGAGAGAGAGAGAGAGAGAGAGAGAGGAGGTGACATCTCGAGCAAGTCTCCAGAGGCAATTCCAGGCTTGCACCATCAGCGCTCACTTGATGTATCTCCCATATCCACACTGTTTTTGGGGCTTTGTGACAAGCATGCACTGACTGATCTCAAATCAGACTCTGGTATGCTGTAACTGCTCTCTCTCTCTCTTTACGTGGATTTTGGCAAAGTAAGATTTTTGGAGCATAAACTTTCAGACATTTTTCTCTGTAGTCTGGAATCATCTTTCTGGTAAGTTTGTTGTTTGTTGTCATTGTTGTTACCAAACTTATTCACTTATAAAAACATAATTTACATTACATTTGCATTTAAATATAACTCAGATGTAACTTTTGGGTGCTGACAAACCAGTTTGGTGTGAAATCTGTTGTAAAGGTTGTTGTTTTAAAGCATAAAATGCACCTCATGTTCTCATGCGTTTTGGATAAAAAGATCTAATCGGATGAAAGTATTGTAGGTAAATATTGAGTAGATATGAAATACTGAATGAAGAAGTTGATTTTTTCTCTAATATGCTAGGATGTCAACCTATAACAGGTTGTAAAATCATATATTTGCATTCTGTTTATGTTAAATGCTAACATGCTGTGCTGTTTATAAAAAATATAGACGTTTTGCACAGCTAATGTGGCATATTCAAAACTACTACTCTGATATTGATGGTTGTTGGGTGATACTCATATGAGTGAGTCATTGGACAACTGAAGCATCTTTAAACTAAATCAGTAAAATTTGTTCAGTCCATGAGAGCCCTTAAACACCAGCAACAGCACAAGTATAATCGGTAAAGAAGAGAGAGAGAGAGAGATCGAGCGAGAGAGTCAGAGAGTGTTAAAAGAGGTGGTGAGTTTTAGAAAGCAGAGAGAGAGAGGGGAAGCATGTGTGTGCGTGAGACCCATAAAGCGTGATTGAGAGACCCCGCGTGCACTAAAGCTAACATCACTTCTTTTGCCTTTTCTCACTTCCCAATCTCCTTCTTCTGCTCACCTCCAGGATCCGATGATCACAGGGCAGCTGAGCAAACCGTTGCTCCCCCTGCGTGCCGATATGGACGCCTGCGAGCTGCGGGACGACGACAAGCCGGCCAGCCCGGACAGCGAGCTCAACGATGAGCCTTTGGTGCTCTCAGCTGACACCGACTCAGAGGAGAAGATGTATGGTGAGTCCTGCCTTCATCTTCAATATTATTGGGGTCGTGCATGGCATGTGTTTATTTATTTGTGCCTGTGAGTTAAAGAGATGTTGTGGTAGAAAGTACTGAAAGAAAGAAGGTGAAAGTTGTGTTCAGGTAGAGTTGGAGGGAACGCAAGGTTTGGTTTCTTGCAGAAAGGACACTTGAATGGTGCGCGTATTTATTATTGCATTTAAATATGTAGACAGACATAAGATTTAAGTTTACCGTAATAGAGATTTCTGTACACTTTGGATTGCTTCAGATTCCAGTCCAAACTAAAGTTACTATTTAAGTTGGTACATATGTGTAGATGGTGACAATTTCATTTCATAATGCATTTTGTCTGTACGTTCCATATACACTATAATACCGTCACAATGAAATCTACTGTTGGAATTGTAACCCTGGTGGGGTGCAGCCATGCAGTATTTGGGGACCAGTTTTTTGTTGGTGTTCATAAAGCAGAAAAATGTGACAGAATCTGGGGCAAACAGGCAACAGGAGACATATAATGCACACATACACACACACACACTCATCTGTCATACGGGGTGACATTTCTTCACATTTGAGATCTCCTTGGCTTAGGCTGAAGTTAAATGAGAGAAAGTGAAGAGGCCTGAGGGAGAGAAATGTGATTGTTGTGTGAAGAGCTTTTCTACCTCATGAGGTCTTCACATCTGAGCAGACTGAATTGTATGTTCTTGATGAAGAGCGGTATATAGTTTTTACATTGACTTTATTAAAAAAGAGGCCTGAGCTTGTCTACTTTTGCAAATAAGTGAAAAATGTAAACATGCATGATGATGTTCTTTAACAATATTTTTAATTTCTTACAATTAATTATTATTATTATTATTATTATTATTTGAATATTAATAGTAAATTATAGTAATAAATTATATTTGTGTTATTGTAAAAAAAGTTGTATTATAGCTTTCAAATGCATTCTTAAAAATCATTAATATGCTAATTAGAAATTTTGTAAAAAGTCTTTTCAAAGTGCTTCTTTAATTGTACAATTAAACAAACATGTATTATAACACAAGGTGTATAAATACTCTTTAAATGCTGAATTTAAGTAACATCAGTTTTTGTATTATAATTTTAATATTCTGTCTTGTTATAATGATCGCTCAGACAGAACAGAAAAGCCTTTTTATATACGTTAACACAGCAGTGTAAGTTTGCAGCTCTTTGGATTCTCACTGCATTGACTGACTAGTTGCTGTGGATGTCAAATTTAAGTTAATGATAGACTTTAAGACTCGTATAACCTTGCCGCTGGCTGCTTTCGAACAGATTGCACATTGCGTTTTTCACTTTGATTGGTGAGGATGCATAAACCAAACTTCAGAATCAAACTGTTATTTTCTCAGATCAAATCTCTGCGTTCAGACACTCGTAACATCCTTTTTACATTTATTTTTTCATAAGAAAAATACTAACTTAAATTTGACACACTGAACAGATTTCATTACTTTAGATTTTTCATTTGGTGTGTGTCTATAATCTTCCCCATAAAGAAATAATTTTCGATGATGTGCTTTCGACTGTATATATTTTATTTATGCGCATAATACTGAATTCAGCACAACTACTCTTTTTTTTCGTATTTAACCTGCACACATTTTATGAGCAATTAATAACAAAATACACAGCTATGCAAAATGTTAAAACTTTTTCAAAGAAGCATCACAAATAAAATTCAAACAGGACGTGCAACACTCAAAAACGTTAAAATGACTTCTTTATTGAATTCAAGTGTTGCCTGAACTTCCTGTCGTATAATTGACCCCTTTAAAACACTTCAGCGGTTCAGAAACATTTATGGAATGTGTGCTGGTGACACTTGAATTCATACCGTAATTCACTGTAATTTATCACATTTATATATTTCTAAAGCGCATTGTATCAGCTACGGTGTAAAGCCAGGCGTTCATTATTTGAGTCTTGTCTTCAGGTTTGATATTCAGTACCTGTGACTGTCTCTTATTTTTTTGGACTGAATGATGCCTGTGATGAGCTCTGCTCTGTGTTTGAAATAACAGCATAATATATTTATACCCCAGCCATTTACCTTGTTATAATTTCCACATTTCATACCATTTTATATCCACAAATAAAAATGCATTATTTAGAGTGGTAGTATGAAGGTACTGTAAACTATATAAAGAATATTTTAATAGCACATAGTTTCCATTTATTAGAATAATTTGATTGTGACGATAAATAACATTTATTACCGTATTATTTACTGATTATTCATATAATATATAACATTTTAAATGTAACCTTTTATTACGTGATAGATAATGCAAAACTGATGCCAGGCTTATACTATTATATCTATCCAGCCTCTGAGGTCATCCTCATAACAAATGAATTATGAATTCATTCAACACATTTATAACATATTTGCTTTTGATGAAGTGGCTCAGGTATTCAGTCCTCATTACTGTCCATGACTGGAGCTATGTTACATTAGACATTAAAAGAACAGAATAAAGAGTATTGGTGTTTTGAGATGAATTATACATCAAACGGCAGCCACCCCCTTATGTGCATCAAACGTACATAACAAGAGTTTGCGCATATGTGTATGTGTGCATCTGTGCGAGGTGCAGACTGAATTTGTGAATTTTTGGAGAGCATGGATTTGAGAGCCGGACTGCGGGGATGCGAGGTGTGCTGTAGATCACAGTGACTGTGTGTGTCACAACGCCCAGGTTTTTTGCTGATTTGATTTTGGGAGTCGGGGTTGGGGGGTGTCGATGGGGTGGAGGGGTTGTGTCTGATCCCCGTCCGAACCTCCCCGTCAGTGCTGATCAGTCTTGAGGTTCCCGCTGTCAGTCTGATGAATTTTTTAGAACATCCCAGGGCAAGAAAAGCCCAGTTACTGTTTAATAATGCCAGCGTTACAATTTTCTTTAATAAGCATCAAACCTGCTTTTGTTTGCTTGTTGCTTTTGTCTTTATGCTCGGCTTTACAGCTCATTGTCTGTCAAATGATTATTTTTGTAAAGGCTCACTTTTTGTAAGTGCTTTCACAAACACCCACGCTCGCATGTGCGTTTTGATCTAAGGACGTTTTTTCTTTTCTTTTTATAAAATAAATAAATACAAAAAAATACTTTTAATGTCAATATGCTTTAATTTTACTTTGCATGTGCTTAAAATTTATTTTGAAAAAGTCTGTCTCTTCTATCTCCTGTTCTCACCCTACGAAAGGTGGAACAGACCGGGGCCCGTGGGCAGTGCCAAAGGGCCACTCGGGGCAGACGGGCACGGCTGAATATGTCCTTGGGCACAGTTGCCCATCAGTGAAACCTCTGTGAGGTCATTGTACTGTGGTAACAGACAGAATAGAAAATGAAGGAAAAGATGTCAAAAAACAGGAAGGAGTGAATAAGAAATGTGGACGTGCATCATGGGCTGATTGTGATATCTGATGCTCTTTCAGTACTTTGGTTAACATTAGGGTTTTCATTTCTTTCATTGCTTCAAGTTTTAAAATATGTATTTTTCCATGACATCATATTTTATTAGTGCTGTTTAAAAAAAATAAATAAATACATGCATGCAATGTCACAATGCAGTGCTATCGCAAAATACGACATTATGCATGAATGTCATTAGAAATACCTAAATACGAAATATATTGACCTGTACAATATCATTAACAACAAAGGCACCAACTTGACATGATGTCAGCCACCAGTTGGTGCATTTACATTTTTTTTTTTCATTTATAAGCTGGATAGTTAGAATCTAAAAAAGTCTAATGCTTTCTACTAAACATTCAAGAGTCAATCACTACAGCACGGTTTTTATTAAAGTTATAATGATTTTAATAAATCGTGCTCTGATGCTTTCAAAAGAGGTTCTGTACATTTAAAGGTCATTGAAGTACAATACATATATGTCTAGCAGATCAATTGATGCTACAAATTGATATGGCTGTATAGAAATTTACTGGGCGATTGCCTGTTTGAAAAGATAAAATTGAGAAGATGCGAAAAATTAAAAGGCTCCTTTTCATCCTTGATTTTTTCTAGACTGATGTGTAGGAGATAACAAGAACATTTGAGATGTTTTTCAATATGTTTCAGCACAAAAGCCCAGATCAAGGAATCACTCATACACCTATGGACAAATGCACGGTCTAATTTCCGCTCAAACGCAGACGCGTGATGGCCAACAAAAGGCCGACCTTGACATTTGCTTTGAAAAGTTGAAAAGCTCCCATTGGGGGGTGCCGTTCTGCAGGAGTGTGAAGGGCCTTGGAGAGAGAAGATGAAGAATATGATGAGCCGCACTTTATGTGGCTTGGACAGAGCACTATGTGGGTTTTTGTCAGTGCTTAGGTAAGACGTTAACTTCGCAAAAGCTTGCTAAGAAAGCGAGATGGAGAGATAGGAAAATGTGAAGATGATTGAACTGTACCTTTATTCGCATTGGAGTCTAGGTTTTAAACTGAATGCAACTGAATTACCTGTGAATTAACCCTGAGGTGCAGTTATTAAAAGAGTATTCGAGAACATGTTTTTTACAGAGCAAAGAATAGTGTGAAATCTCTTTTATTGCTTTAGAAAGGTGTATATATTTTTAATTTAAACATTGTCTGTTATTCACACCGTGCTGTAGTACTTGTGCTAAATGCCTCTTTATTAATCTCAACACACAAAGGAACACATACAGTGAAATGGTTATGCACTAAAAGCTTAAAAATCCTTGACTGATTCATTGTGCCTGCTTTATAATAACAGTAGCTGATAAGTTTGTAATTGCTCAGGACATCACAAGAGTCAAGAAATGGGGAAATTGACATACATGATCTGTTTCTAAAGAAATTATGCAAATTAGGTGGTCATTCAAACTCCTCCAAAAAACAAAACATAGTTGTTCTCGTGAACCATGATCTTGCATCTTGTTAGTCGTCACTGGGCGCTGCGGTGTGAAAGTCTGTCTTGCTTCACTGTCAGAAAAAATGTTAAAAAATGGTTCCAAGCTGTCATTGGGGCAGTACCCTTTAAAAAGATCCTAATACCATTTATGCACGGATATTAGGGGTGGCACGGTTCACAAAACCCTCGGTTCGGTTCGTATCACGGTTCTATGGTCACGGTTCACGGTTCAGTACGGTTCTTGTTGTTATTTTTTCTTTAAATTTTTAACACTCCAGAAATGTATTACCTTATTAATGTATTAATTATCCATAATGTAGGATACAGTATTAAAAAAAGTTATATCATGTAATCATGCACAAACTGAATTTGACTTTAAGCACATTATTGGGACCATCTCTGAGGAAAGCCAGATGAGATTTTGATAGAGCAAGAGGGAAGACATTGATGATTTCAACATGCTTTTCATTTATTTGGCAAAAAAGAATGTGTATTGCCATCTACATAAACTTTATGTGCATTTTTAGCACACAAAGATAACTTGCATTTATTAAAATGCCAACTTCAGTGTAGCTCTTAGATTTATCACTGAAAGGCTGCTTTAATACTGAGAGTATATGTGGACGAGAGAGAAACATAACCTTTGCACCTGTAATATTTAAATCTCTTTAAGTCTCTTTTGTCCACTTTTGACCACTTCTGTCCTGATTACTTTGAGGGGCAATTTCTGAAATAAGATCGCGCAACTTTCACACGCTAGCAAAATGAAACTACGCGGAAATCAGCCGATTTAATTTTATCAATGAAAGGCTAAAAATAGCGCTGAATACGAAAAGACGTAAAACATTGTTGTCAGTACCTCAGATTAGATAAATGGTCGGAGAGAAGGCGGTCTCCTGTGGCGGTTCGAGCACATTCAACCCATAGACTGCAGTTATATCTATTGTTTTATTTCCGCTGTCATCATAAGTAACATGAAATAAAAATATGTTTCCACACACCAAACTTATACGACGCTGGCGCATCCTCCAACTGCGGGCAGACTTCCTTTTCTCTCCCACTTGCCATTTCTACACGTAATATAACCTGCAGTACTTATACTCGAAACCAGTCACCTCTTCTTTCGCGCGAAAGGGAAACACGCTATCTGAGGTCACATACAGGGCATGAGACTACATTGCGCATGCCATGAACCGTTGAACCGTGCGGTACACACGCGCTCCGAACCGAGACAAGCGAACCGAACGGTTCGGATTTTTTTCATGGACCGTGCCACCCCTAACGGATATGTATACATTTGATATCAAACAGTATGTACCTCTGAGGTACTAATATGAACATTATGGGGCAGTTTCCCCAGACATGGGTTTAGATTAAACCAGGAATAGGCATTAGCTTTATTTGGACATTTAGGTGGTTTTTACAAACAAACCTTACAAAAAGCATTACTGGTGTGCATCTTAAAGGATTAGTCTATTTTCTTAAAAAAATCCATATCATTTACTCACCACCATGTCATCCAAAATGTGGATGTCTTTCTTTGTTCAGTCAAGAAGAAATTATGTTTTTTGAGGAAAACATTCCAGGATTTTTCTCAATTTAATGGACTTTAATGGACCCCAACACTTAACAGTTTTAATGCAGTTTAAAATTGCAGTTTCAAAGGACTCTAAATGATCCCAAACGAGGCATAAGGGTCTTATCTAGAGAAACGATTGTCATTTTTGGCAATAAAAATAAAAATATGCACTTTTAAACCACAACTTCTCGTCTTCCTCCGGTCCTGTGACGCACCAGCGCGACCTCACCTAATTGCGTAATGAAGTGGAAAGGTCACGTGTTACATATATGAAACGCACATTTGCGGACCATTTTAAACAATAAACTGACACAAAGACATCAATTTGTATCATACAACGACGTCGGAACGGTCCTCTTTCTCCACACTTGTAAACACTGGGGCGTAGTTTCGATACGTCATCCGTGACCTCTTGACGTGATGACGTATTACGTGAGGCCACGCTGGCTCATCACACAGCTGGTGGTAGACAAGAAGTTGTGGTTAAAAGGTGCATTTTTTTTTATTTTTCTTGCCAAAAATGACAATCGTTTCACTAGATAAGACCCTTATGCCTCGTTTGAGATCGTTTGAGTCCTTAGAAACTGCAATTTTAAACTGCATTAAAACTGTTAAGTGTTGGGGTCCATTAAAGTCCATTAAAATGAGAAAAATCCTGGAATGTTTTCCTCAAAAAACATAATTTCTTCTCGACTGAACAAAGAAAGACATCAACATTTTGGATGACATGGTGGTGAGTAAATTATCTGGATTTTTTTTTAAGAAAATGGACTAATCCTTTAAGACAAAAATTAATGGCACTGATATATCAGTGCAAGCTTTTTTTAGTTAGGAAAGCTTAAACAAGGATTTTAGTCTTGGACTAGACTTAAGCCCTGTCTGGGAAACTGCCCCTATAGGTGCAAAGGTACTTTTTCTGCCCCAGTGTCAGCTAGAGACCATTTTTGACAATTTTTTTTCAGGCAGTGTATCTGTACCCTCATCTACATCACATGTCTAGCCTATTTTATGTCTGTCATGATCACAAAAGAATTGTTAAAATACAAATAAATGGCATTAAATACATTCACCTAATAATAAAAATTATGTAGATTATATTATCAATTATATTGTATCTATCATATTATTATCTGGAGGTCGTATTGAAGTCTTGAATTGAATTCTGCTATTCTAATATTGATTTTTGATTACAGATTAGGCAAATTTGAGCTCAGTTTGTGACATTGTCGAGATCTCCACTGAAACTCTAATGGAGACATTTCTCAGATTTCTGATTCTTTTTTGCAGGATACTTAAAACGTTTCCATTTGCTCTCCTTTTAATCTAATTCATGTCTAATGCTGGGTACACACCAAACACAAAGAATCGCGTTCCTCCTCTAGATTA